>NW_025791660.1:3819949-4138861 GCF_921293095.1 Ischnura elegans | reverse complement strand
TTACACATAAGTATGCAAAATCAATTGACAACATTAAAAACAAGAAGCAATAATGCCAAAACCACATATGCTACTGTACACGTCAACCACAACAATCAATCCAAAATTTCCCGGAACGCAGCCCAAATCAGTAGATCAAAAGGAGTCACAACGAGTTTCCAGAATATTCCACGAGATGGCGGTAGAATTGGAATTTCCCCCCCCCAACCAAAGCTTCACTTGTACTCCTGCTAAAGGATAGGCCTGTGAGCTCGTGAGAAGCAGCCTCGTATTTTATTGTGGCCATGTACCCAGATATTCTAAGAATCTCATTTTAAATAAATGCACTACTCATTTCAAGTCCCTTAACTCTTACACAGATTCTGACTATTGGGGGCACAGTTAACGCTAGGATAAGCACAACTGCACATTCAATAAAACCTTAACACTTGTAACAATCATACACCTTGATATCCATTAATGCATACAATTGAATATCACGTGAATCATGACCGTTCTAAGACCTTAAGAGATGATTGTGGCATGCTTCTGCCGATTACGAAATTTAACTAAATTTTTATTTAAAAAAAATTTAATTAAAATAAACTAAATACACATGCAGTGACCGAGCCCAAGAAATGATGAGATAAGTTTCACACCAACGGACAAATATCAAATGTTCCCTCTGGCTTAAAACAAATCACAAGAACACGTTCGGTATATCGTAAATACAGGCCCCTGCAATGAAACTCAATTACGCAAGATAGGTTTCAGCAGTGAGTAAATGCAGACAAAGATATAATACAATCAAACATTAATCAATAGAAAATGAGTAACTAGCAAAACCATAGTATTTCCCATTGTGGGCACAATAAGTTTACGGGAGCGTGACGAAAGTAATACACTAATGTGCGTGCAGTACGCTATTACAGCCTCAGGAAAACTGCTTCCTAAAGTTTTTATTGCCCATGCCACAAACTGAAGGTGATTTTGGTCCGTGAGTGAGTGAGGAAACTGGAGTGAAATTTTAAATGTTTCCGTTGTGTAAATCTGGATAACTTACAACTACGTTGTATTTCAAGTTTCAAAAAAATGTTCTCAAGCCATACAGTTACAACAATACATTTTTATTGCATATTGATTCCTGGGGGACAAACATAATGTACAATTTATGATGAACTATTTATCAACGAGGAAGGAGATCCGATATGCAGCATAAAAATTATAACACTTAAGTGCACATCTGTATGTCAACCGTGCGATTCATATTTATACATGCAAGAAAGTATTTTATTGCATGAATCCAGAACTCCATCCTCCTCCTTCAACGGATATGAGAGATTTCCACACGTGAGGATGGAATAAAAATCCATTCAATCGTGCATCATCTATTGTCCTCACCAGCATTCAATGATATGCATGGTAGGCTTCAAAGTTAGTAGAGAATAGAATTATTTTTAAAAACTGGAGGAACATAAGGGAGATGTGTTTCCCTAAAGAAAGAAATGCAAGTACGAATGCTGAGGTAGCAGTTTTATAGAATGAAGCTTTTCAATGTTGTGCTTTACTTTTTATGCAAATTATCAATCAAATTCCTGTGAAGAGGATAAATTATAAATAGAAAATGAAAAATTGTAAAAGGCAGAGCCTTTTTCAGTATTAATCAATATTACACTTTGATGCATTATATTATGGAGGTATTTCCTCCAATTAATGATCTTTTAAGCGACAACAATCTCTCGTGGGCATAAGGTCTGATGAAAGTAAGAGAAAACCGAATAATATTGCCGCAGGAAAAAGCAAAGGAAGTGGAGGAAAGTGGGAGTCTGAAGAGGCCATGGAAAAAGAAAAGGGAAGGGATGAGCTGACAAGCCAAACGAAAAACAGGACCATCAAATGGGCATAGACCTCAGCCAGTGCGGGCCATGAACCATTTTAAGTAGGCCAAGTAGCATATTACAGATAATTGAAAGTTCTCATGCATCGACAATTCATTCCCTAGATTACACAGTTTGTTTGAAAGCTCTTGGAACCTAGCTATGTGGAGAGAAGGACTCAGAAAGAGAGACGAATAAGTTTGAGGTAGGAAAGTATACCTCGCCCATCAGTTGGAATAGGGAATAATGGTTGGCAGGGTAGCCTAAAATAGCTTTCTGGAGACTAAAAATTCCAACAAAGCATAAAGACAGAACTCCAACCTCCTGTCCAGGCTATTACGTGTTGAAAGAACTTCAATCTATTTGTCTAGCTATTCAACTATTCAAGCGTTGAGAACAACATTTCTTTCTCCCTTTCCAAAATCCTATTACACACAAAATCTTAGCCTTCTAACTTCGAACTCAATGTCTCCAGTCTATCGAATCTGCTTGAATAGGTTCTTGGCAACAAAATACATGGGGCAAAAGTTATTAAGCAACATAAATAAAGTTAAAAGGGCATTTCCAAACAATTGCAAAATTTAATAGACTACTGGACAGAAACAAATGTAAGAAGAGCATTAGCAACGTTTAGCACTTGGAACGCTCAAACTTGATCATATAGGTAGATGGGTAAAAATCTTCCCTCAGGAGGAACCGGAGAAACATTTCTAAGACAGTATATATGTCTAAGATATTTGCTTTGGAAATGAGTTCCCTATACGTTGATGCCAGCAACACAATGTTATCACTCCCGCTTGGATAAATATTGGTAACAGGGTGAAAAATTCGAAGCAAGGTTAAACAATTGACATGAATATTAATTTAATTAAAAAAAGTAAAACGTCTGGAATCAACATATCTGAAGATGGAACAGATTACAAAAAATGGAGGAAATGGCAAACTAGAAAAACATTACTGTCTCCGAGTCTCAAACCCTGCCCTTTCAAAACAAAAACGTGATATGCTACCACTTGGCCAAATCCACCTTGAAAGCAAAATTTTTTATTTAAATTCCACGTGACAATATTTTTCCTATTTTAAATGCTTTTTTTCTCTCAAACCCGGGTATATATGGACAAAACCCTTGAACTAACCCTTCAACAGTATTCCTATCTAATAGTCTACTTTCAAATAAAAAAGGTTTCATCTTCTATCTTGACTTCACTTACGAAGAGTATCCCTGTCAGCTACTCAACTGCCTGTCACAAGCCCCATTATCATAGTGAACAAATCGCAAATACGCAATAGACTTCAAACCACTCTCTAAGGTAAAGAAAAGCTATAATATACCTAATTATGACATTTTAACAATGTACGATGCATTTTTTCCATTATTAATTCAATGAACTTGGCAAAGAGAGAGAATGGAAATCATTCTCAAACCAAAACATTCATCAGGCAACATCAATACACTCTAGCATTTCCACTGCCAAAAATTAAAGCAAACACAAAGCTAAGACTTAATCTTCAAATAAAAACCAAGGCAAAACAATAAGTGCAATTAACCAGTGCCATACACTGCAACACAAAAACCATATTCATAATAAATTGATAATGATACTCACTTGGAGATTGGAGAGGTTTAGTCCAGGGAAGCTAAGTAAAAGCAGAAAGGTATGGCTAGATAACCACAGCTCAATCACTACGACAGAATCCTGAAAAGGAAAGAAAGCAACCTTGTATTAATACAACAGAGTATCACAAAACAAACACATTGGCAGTACCTTTCCTTACCATACAAAAACAGTATATACAGCTACAACTGTGTAATACAGGCATCCCCCGAGTTACATAAGGGATGCGTTCCGGCAGACTCTGCGTAAGTCGAACATTCTGCGTTAGTGCTTCAGAGATTTCGATCGGTGGGGCGAATTCTCAGCGGAGAAATGCGCGGAAAATTCTCGGTGAAGTTTAATTCAATTCACTGCGATAATCATGAACGTGTATTTTGACGTTATTAGATAAAAAAATAAAGAAACATTAACATAGTCTGAGAGTTGCATCTCGAGCATTGCCCGATTGACCGATCGCGTGGATTCGGAAAAGTACGGTATCTCAACGCTACATTACTAAAATGAATAATTAAATTGATTCATTATGTTACACTGCAATCTAAGGGCCCATAGTTTGCATTGTATTCTTACCTTCATTCATTATATCTTCTGCCTTTTACATATTACGTTGATTGATGAATCTAGTGGTTTCATTGTCACAGTTAATAGACGTAGGAGAGGTGTCGAGGATTATGAGCAAATAACGCACAAAAAATACCAGTAAATCACTATATTCTTAGATATATTCACACGCACAAACACTCAATCTTTCATGTAAGCAAACATACTTCCATATTCTCAGATCTCAATAAAATGACGTGAAAATATCATCATTTGAATATTTACTTCGCTGGAAACATCAAAGAATATTCCCAATACATGAAGGTAATTAAAAATGGGCTTTTATTCAGCCAACTCCGTCATAAACTTGCAAAAAAGTCAGTGGGGAACAGCTTTCAATAACGCAAATTCATTTATATTGGCACACAATATGAGAGAACCAGAAAATGCAACTTAATAAAATCTAAGCAAAATACAACACGAAAACCCAGTCGCCAACATGTACGCAATTAATATCGCGTGTCAACTTTTTCTTCACTTTTTCGCGGCGTTCTTTGTCAATACTCAAAATTTCAGTGCCTTTACGTGGGTACTAACCAATTACTTTCCGCAATAAAGATTTCTGCTCGAACTTTATTTTCTTTTAATTCCACAGATGGAAATGTCCAAACTTAAGGATACAATTTTTAAATAGTTGAAAGTGGGAGTTAGGGAGTGAGTGCAACCACTTCCATCGCTAGAACTGCAAACAAATTTTCACGTTGATTGGTGACTTGGGAGTTAATTAGCGATTTTTCTACAGAAATTAATGAAAATTCCTTCGAGGAATGATAAAAATGGGTCACTTAGTTTTGTTTATCACGTAAAAAACTCGATAACTATTCGATATTTTTTCTACCATTGGGTATACGAGCGAATATCTACTTCATCTTGCTCGCATTCGAAAATTTACTTATTCACTTGAAATACGGTTATCACTTACGTAAGTACGGATTTACGTAAGTCAAGGCATACGTAACTCCGGGGATGCCTGTATGTTGTAATCCTATGGGGAGACAAATTGGAAAGTTAAGAAGAAATCTAGACAACAATGTTATCAGGGCAGACAAATAGTCATTGCAGTAATAATTCAAAGCAAAAACCTTTTGAATTAATAAGTAACGAATTTCATCTCAGCAATTCCACCATAATCAAAAATGGGTAACACCACAGGCAACGGGTAATATGTATATGGTTTAGAGGAAATTCGATGTCAACACCTATGCTACCAGTAATGCATCCCTATCTTCCCAATGTTAAAACGCTCTCACACAACGCGATTCATATAGCTCAAAGACCCCAACGAATGCATCTCGTGCACTATATGATGCATGGGTGTATTTGGGATATGAGTAAAATAAGTTAATTGTTCTTATGATATATCCAGCTAAATAATTTTGGATAACACTAAAATCAACTGATTCAAAGTTATTCATTGGTCTATCACTTGCAAATATCTCCCAACTTCCCATGAATTTCCACTTCCAATGTTTTACTGTATATTCCACCACAGTTAGTACAACAGATGATAAAATACATGCAATGATTCTTGCTAGTGAACTAAGGAATTAATTTTTTATAACAAAGACACAAATAAAGAGGAACAGTATAATTATGTCGAAAGCTTAACAAATGTTAAAACATTCACATTCATATTTATATGAATCATTAATTTTTCATGAAACATGATGAATTGGAAGGATTAAAATTATCTTTTTCAAGTAGCGACACCTATGTTCTCCATGTTTAATAATCACATTTTATTTCAAAGTTTTGAGTTGATTACAATTACAAAATATTATTTCTTTACCTAGGATTTGAAGAAGAACCACAGAAAAAATAAATAAGAGGATAGAAGCACAATTTTCAGAAAATCAATCTAAGTGGAAGAGGTTAATTGAGACTCTCACCCCAAAGTTAAGCATTAAAATCACTAAATATCGTTTGGTTATTGTAAAATTAAAAAAAATATATAAGCAAACGAGACGAAAAAGAACATTTTTTAAATTTAAACATCCAGAATGTTTTTTTTTCCAAATAACCCTATTTAGAGAATTGATGTAAGTGAATTCACTTACTTTCAAAGTTAATAGTAATTATTAGAGCATTAGCATGAGTTACTACACTTCAAGACTTTATATACATGATCTTAAATTGCTAGGTGGATGCCAATGGCAAGATGGACGCCGCACGCTAATATCATTCTTTAAAATCTTCCAAGCAAATAGGGTAGTTTCCTTCATCAAAGAAAACGAAAGACATTGATTGCGATTCGTTACCCACCATTAGTGTATTCATAATACACAAATTATTTGGTTTTTGAAATACCGGTTTAGACAAATGGCAAGGGTCAAATTTTATCCTCATTTGAAAAAGGCCAGATTGGCACCCATGCGATTCCACTCCACGTGACGTCACAGGGACCTAGTTTCTACACGAGAGGATAGGAGATATACATCGTCTGAGGTTACCAATGCATGCATGAGGCACAGAGCTCAGGGAAACATGTCTTAATAATCACCTATTAAAACTGGCTAAGGTCGGAAAGTTTTCTTCGTTTGATAAGGTATTAACCCTTTCATTGCGTAGCATTTTCTCAGAGTTGTTTCACATTGGCGGAGAATTTATTTTCACTGCATTGACTTTGTTTTTCGAAAATATGAATACAATTTCAATAAAAAAAGGATTTTTATATTCATTTGAGTATTTATTAAACAATTTGTTCATGGCATCACAGTGATGCCATCCGCACCCATGTGATATATGCTCCGGATATTTATGCAACCCGTTACACAAACATAAGGAACGACGGACAACATATTTTTACGTAGCAACTAAGAAGCATGAAATAATTTCTGAAATGATGGCGGAATTGGATTATAAATAAGATAAATATTTTTTCAGATGTAATCCACTATCCCTGCATCATATTTTGGGTTAATAAAAGTTTTCGAATTTTAATTTTTACATTTCTAAATTTTTAAATTTAATAGTAACATAGATTGGCATGCAAACATTTTGACATAACATATTTGACATTTTATATTGCGTTAATGCTGCAAAAATTAACTAATAATTCTGAAAGGGTTCAAACACAGCCCTGGAACTTCTACTCATCGTACACCATCAGAGGTAGGTATACTGGTTTGCCACTTTTTAGTCGTTCTTAGGACGTGAGGAGGATTATATCTTCTGTTTTTCCTTATAGTTTCAGTGGTGTAAGTGTCTTTTTTGAGTAACTCAATAGATATTTGAACAGATTATTATAATTTTCTCAGTAGGGTAGCCACAGGAGGGAGTTATGGATTACAACCCCCGTTGAGGCGCCAAAAATGGGTAAATTGGCCCCCGCACCCTGTGGAAGGGCACCAAAATCTCCGGCAAAGACCCCCCATTTCAAAATCGTGGCTACATGACTGTATAAACTGTGACCACAGAGAAGAAATCTGTCGATTAATTTTCGCACGACTTTGTTTGCATGTCCTCTGCCTCCAACATCAGGATCCTCCGGCCCAGTGTAAATTATAGCATCTTGCACGAGGCCATTAGGCTCGGAAAGCATGTATAATGTTATACAGTGTTTGTGACACCAAAGCAACATGGACTCATGAAGCAGGGTTCTTTACCCGAATAGTAAATTTCTTTCATTCTTTGAGTGAATAAATTCAAAAGGGCCGAATTTTATGCCAGGGGTCTCTTGGTATCGGATCATCTACTCCAGGGTTCCAGCCAAAATGTATGCAATGGAAAATTAGTTGAAATCGGTCTCGGGAAAAATTGCTGTGACGGCAAGAAAAATCGAAAATATTTTCCTACCTTTTCCAATAATCTGGAATCATCTTACAATACTTCATACAATCATACATTAGGTATATCATACCAAAAATATCTCCCATTCCCCACGAGTAATATTCCTATGCTTGGTTATCCTTGAAGAACTGCATGTTGAGACGCATTGGCAATATGGACCAAAGCCTTTCAGACGAGAATATTTCCTCCTGCTCCCGCATACTTGAATCCTGAAAGTATACCTCAGTTAACACCTATAACATATACTTCAATAAAATACATAACACCTACAAAATACACAAGAATGATGAGGTTGCTCTTTTGCAGGCAGAAAGAGATGTGAGCGTCAACATTTACAACCGACGTACAAGAAATTTGTATCTGTCTAAATGTGTATGTTCCAGATAAAACGGCAACGTATAATAATCCAAAAATAATTGTTTCTTTGAGATTAGAAATTTTGCTGACTTTCTTTTCTGATTATAATAGCTCTATTTGGTCAAAGTAAAATATGTAAATTGCTTCAAAGTTAAAAAACAACCTTCGCGGTGAAGACCCAATGCAGTGTTCCATCTATACACTTGAGGAAATTGTGCCAGAGGTAGTTTTATTGCGAGGAGATATTCTAAGCCTAGTTCACCAAAGGCTGATACATAAACGGTCCTTGGGGTTTGAAAATAGGAATAAAATTAAAAATGAAGGTTTCTCCCATATTCCACTAAGAGGCTAAATATATGTAAATACTGAAATGCCCAATAGAAAAAGGCCATACGGTAATATTAGAAAAAATAAAATCTCTATAGAGGAGTGAAAATGCACGCAATCGAAAGATGTCCCAAAGAGAGACTGTACTAATGTCGAGAGTCGCAAAATCTGAGAAGGAAGAGCTGACCTTCTCCATGGCATGCACACAACAGAATACTTGCATGCATTTCTAATAAGAATGGCAAAAATGCTTCTAAAAATAGAGATAACAGGCGACTCAGAGCGACTTGTAGTCTATTCCGCGGTGACGTAAAACGACTCTTTTATTTGAGCCCCGAAATTCGATCATTTTTTCCCCGAGGATTTCCCCAATTCTAATTTCTCATTCAAAATGAAAAAATATAAAAGTTTTCCTAGAACTTTTATTTTTTCTCGTGAATAACGAATTGGTGGTCGTAATTATTTCCACCTAGTAACTTTAACAAACTCATACGAAATAAATGAGAAAAAGTCGAAAAAATCTATTCCTTTTTCCGTAACCAATGTAATGAAACCCCCATTTGAAAGGATCGTTCAGAAAACGAGTTGCAAATATATTATGGAAGAATGTTATGAGTTATAACGGCATTATGTAAATATTAAGTTTAAACAATAATAAAAACGTCAACAGATTATTCAACTGTGTTTAGCGTGTATAAAGTGACCGTATTTTGAAATACGAAAATATTTTTCGTCGATGAGATGGAAGGAAGATTATGTCAAAATATTGTTTACAAAAATGTTAATAGGACTAAAACGAGAATAATGACCTTCAAATGTGGCTACATTTAGTACAAATATTCAGAATTGTAAAGAAAATATCACATTTAAATTTTTTTGTAATGGCGAAAAATCTTACAAATTGAAAAGTACTCCATAAATATTTTTAAAAATTACTCAACAAATATGAACTTTTTAAAAAACGGAAGGCATATCCAGGTAGCCTAATCCATTGCGCGTGCGGGTTACCATCTTGAGAGTAGACAGAACAGAGCGGAGGAGCGTAGGGAGCGATTGATGGACATAGGTCAGCGTGGCATCAATGTGATGCCACCCGCCCGTTGGCACGACCTACGCTGGGCATCAATGCTATGCCATCCGCACTCAAAGGGTTAATAAACCTTTTTTAAGCCAAGCGCTACCAGCCAGCAAGGTACTCAGCTACCCGCTAGCATCCTGCGTCCTATCAGCGCTCAAGAGCCTCGATCAAGGTCACTTCACAAGGCGGCAGCAGGAACAAGAAATGCTTTACAAGGAGATATTTCCCGGCATTCATACTTCCGCGTCGCGTTTTCGCGCGCTTGAAATTTTTCACTTTTCATTTGATCGCGAAAAATAGATATCCTCGTTTAAAAATCTAAAAGCGTGAAATACGTACTCCAGGAGTAATAATATTTCGATTTTGGCAATAAAAAAATAATAGGAAACCACCCTATTAGAACACGCCTGAAATTTCATTCAAATACCAGGAATTTTCTTAATACAGGGTGAATGATGGTCATTCACAAGATTATTCGAATGACTTTTCGAATTAAAATTCACCTTATGAAGCCACCTTAATGTAATGCAATAGAATGAATAACAATAACAGACTTAATTTTTAAAACCTTCGATCATAGGTCTGAGAATGTAGTGCACAATTTTTTCCCAAGGAATAAGTGACACTATTCAATATTAGGAAAATTATATAAAAAATCGTTGAAAATAACTGCACAATAATAATATAATTAACGGCCAACTATGTTTACTGAACCTCTTTCAAATACTAACTAATTACTACTACTAGCTATGCTGGAAGGACTCAAAAAAATAAACATGACACTTGTGCAAGGGCTTTGACTGGGGCATCAAACTTCAGAATGTACCGATGTATAGATTGGAGAAAATATCCACACAGCTTATCAACTGACTGTCACAAGCACCATGGTTCTTAAAAATACACTCAAAACAAGACATTAGACTTCCAACCTCCCACTGTGATAAGATAAAGCTACACTACGATTGTGGTATTTTAATAATCTAGATTTTGCATGCATTCTTCCCATTATAAATGCAATGAACTAAGACAAGAGAGAGAGAGAGAGAGAGAGAATAGAAGCCATCCACAAACCAAAACATTAATGAGTAAACATTATTATTACCTGACATTTATCCCACCAAACACAATGGGCACCACACATGAAAGACTAACTGCTTAAATAAAAACCAGGGCCAATAATGAGTGCAAATTAAAAGTTCCACACACTGTAGCACAAAATCCATAATCATAAGGAATTGATAGTGATACCCACTTGGAGATTATGGCGGTTCTGTTCAGGAAAGCTAACTTCAGGCAGGATGGTATGGCTAGATAACTGCAGCTCAATCGGCACGACAGCATCATGAAAATTAAAAAGGGTTGCCGTGTTTTAATAAAATGGAGTATCAAAAAACACACACAAAGGCAATATCTTTCTTCATCACATGATAATGCTAATCACAGCTATGTCTAAGGCCGCTTCACACGGTGGATGATCATGCCATCATTCACGGGATCATACGAGAAAAGTGGGATAAATAATTAGTTCTGATATTCACTAAATGATCGTCATTGTGACAATTCATTCACAAATTATTCCGTTTTAGACATCAAATGATTTCATTCACATGATCATATTCGCCATGTACAGTGGACTTACATGCTATGGTAAGACGAATTGGACAGTTAATATAAAATCTAGACTATTATGTCATCAGGGCACATATATAGTCATTGCAGTGCTAATTCAATGCCATAAGGATTGGATTATAACGTCACAAACTAAACGTACCTATGTTACAGGTCTATGAATTAATATGGGTTATCTACGCCGTGGGCAAGAGATAATAGCTTATTTCTTATCCACCAAGTAATTTACAATCAATGACAGCCCTATACCGGCGAATTAATTCAAAGTAATTCCTTATTATCTTAGAAGAGACGAAAATGTCAACAGGAAAAGATAGCTGATTGGTGGTACATTACACAGCCTCTTTACGACGTCCTAAAGCCTCATTACAATACAAAAACTTTTACCGTCATCAAAACAACATATCACACTTCACAAAAATCTGCAATACATACATAACACTATCCCGATGCTATCAAATCGTTAAAAAAAAGGATGCAATACTTTCAAAACCACACAAGGGTATAATACACGTTAAATAACTAAATTAAAATATCCTACCTTCCAATGTTAACTGCGCCTAGGACGAGAAAAATCGCAAGAAAGTAAATTACAAAGGAAACACGTTGTATCGTGAGGCATAATATCCGATTCATAGCATACTACGGACACTAAATTGGCCTATCAAGAGACTTATTATCCATAGAAACTTATAAAAGTACCGCAACTCCTTCCTAAAATACTATAAAGGTGTATTAAATTGACAGATTAGCCTAGAATTAGGTATTCGAACAGTACGATGTTACATTTACTACTAGCTCACACTAATAACTAACTCTTCCATATACGTACGTAACATCGGAGAAATTAAAAGGTACTATACATCAGACACGTCCGTATCACAATACATACAACATAGCCTGAGAATCGATTCATGTCTATTGAAGGTTAATAACACTCGCCATGAAGACATGATAATAATGAGCCTGAAGATTGTCATGCCCCTAACAAACCATCCTATCAATGACCTGAATACGTATCGTCACTAATCATGGAAACACATAATTTCAGGCACACGCAAATGAAATGAAAATAACACTCTCGTTACTCATGTCCACTACTTCCTTCAGAAGTACTTACGTCATCGTCACGTGCCCAAATCTTCGTACACTCACCTGAGTTTGGAACATGGCACAGAGTATTCAGAATGGCCCTTTTATCCACTCAAGCGTAATTTCTAATTGTTCTACGCATAAACAAGCAATCTCAAATTTGAATTAATCACTATTGAAAAAACTCATAAGCACTACACCTAAACAATCATATATATTTTGAGCTCGATCATTAATACGAACAACTGAATACCACATGAATCATGACCATTGAAATACCAAATGAAATGATATGACTTCTGAAATTTACTTCACTCTAACACAACCGTAACATAAAAATGGTTACATGAACTTACTCAGGCGGGATTCAGACTCTTACAAGCACTGATATCGGGACATTAAATAATGTTGATGGCAGCGATACGAAGGCGATGAATCCTCAGAAGACAACGACTCTGTATTTGTTGACCCTTCGAACTCTGAGCAGGAAAAGATAAAATTTTGGCGCGCGGGACGCTATTTAGAACGAGTATCCAAAATATTCCAGGAGATGGCGGGTGAATTGGAATTCCCCTCCCTCCCCTCCATAGAGGAATAGAGGTTCCAAACCTAAACCCCCTTCACTAAAATCCTCTCCTCTCCACTGT
The DNA here is from genome assembly GCF_921293095.1 of Ischnura elegans. NCBI lineage: Eukaryota > Metazoa > Arthropoda > Insecta > Odonata > Coenagrionidae > Ischnura > Ischnura elegans. Next base: position 4,125,870 of record NW_025791660.1, on the reverse strand, counting down.
CCCCCTCACAATACCTCAGTCCTCGTGGGTATGACTCAGGGTCACGAGCAACCTCCAAACCCGCTCCCTCCCACTCCCTTCCCCACTCCAACTTAACAGGGCGTGGGAAGGGCCTCTATCCTTTTCCCAGTTGTTTCGTTCTCGGAAAAGATTCTGTCTTACTTCCTTATTTGGGAAGTCATGTACATAGAACTTTCGACGGTCATTCAATATTATAGTATATTTGCAAATAAGGTCGGTTTTGACATTGAGGACCTCGGTTCAACTCTGAAAACATATCAGCCCACGCGAAAAAAAATTCCTTTTTACAGCGCTCGGGTGCAGAGGTGTAAGGAACCATGTCTCATTTCCTTATTTAGGAAGTAAGTTTCATGAAATTTTCCTAAGATCATAGTGAATTAAAATACACTTGCTAACATGGGCGGGTTTTGTCCCTGATGACCTTGGTTCGACTCTGAAAAAATTCCCAAACCATACGATAAAACTTTTTTGCGCTTTTACAGCGCTCCGGCTGCATATGTGTTAGGAACCATGACTCATTTACTTATTAAGGAAGTAAGGTTCATGAAAATTTCAACGATCATAGTGAATCATAATATACTTACGAGGATGGACGGTGTTTGACCCTGAAAACCTTTTTTCGACTCTGAAAAAATTTCCAATCCACGCGACAAAACATTTTGTTTTTACAGCGGTCCGGCTGCTTAGGTATAAGAAACCATGTCTCATTTCCTTATTTAGGAAGTCAGTTTCATGAAATTTTCCACCATCATAGGGAATCATTAATACTTGCGAAAACGGATAGATTTTGACCATCGGAACCTTGGTTCCACTCTGTTAAAATTCCCAACCCACGCGACAAAAAGTTTCTTTTTTACAGCGCTCCGGCTGTATAGATATAAGGAGCCATGCTTCATTATCTTATATAAAAAGTCAGGTACATAAAATTTTCCAAGATCTTAGGGAATTATTACGTTCTGGCGAAAACGAGAGCATTTTGACCCTGAGGACCTTTGATCGACTCTTAAAAAATCCCCAACCCACGCGACAAAATACTTCGCACTACGGCTCACCGGGTGCATAGGTATAAGGAACCATGTCTCATTTCCTTACTTAGGAAGTCAGGTGCATGAAATGTTCCACCATCATAGGAAATTAAAGTTTACTTGCAAGCATGTGCAGTTCATGACCCTGAAGTCCTCCGTTTGACTCTGAAAAAATTCCCAACGTACGCGACAAAAAATCCGTACTCCAGCGCACTAGGTGCATAGATATAAGTAACAATATTTTACTCCCTTGTTTACACAGTAAGGTTCATAAAAATCTCTTAGATTATAGGGATCTATAATATACCTGCGAACACTGGCAGCTTTAGAACTTGGGTTGGGTGGGTTGGGAACTCTGTCGGTTTTTGACCCTACAGACCACGGTTCAACTCTGAAAAAATACCTTAAAAACGCGAGAAAAAAGTCGTACTACAGCGCACCGGGTGCATAGGTGTAAGGAACCATGTCTCATTCCCTTATTAAGGAAGTCAGGTTCATGAAATTTCCACGATCATTGGAAATTATAATTTTCTTGCGAACATAGGCGGTTTTTGACCCTGAAGACCTCAGTTGGACTCTGAAAAATTCCCCAACGCATGCGATGTAAATTTCATTTTTACTCCGCTCCGGCTGCATACGTATAAGGAACCATTCCTCATTTCCTTATTTAGGAAGTATGTTCATGAAATTTTCCACGGTCATAGTGAATCGTAATATTCTTGCGAAAACGGGCTGTTTTTGTCCCTGAAGACCTTGGTTCGACTTGGTTTGGAATTCATTGCATGCAAACTATACACCCATTTGCTGATAGCACTCTCTTTAGTACTCCTTCCTCGAGTAATTCCTCCATCTGTTTTCATAGACTTCATCATTGACTGCTCAATTTGGTACTTTCCTTCATGAAAATAACAAAAGGCATTGATTGCGATTCGTTACCCACCATTAGTGTTTTCATAATAAACAAATTATTTGGTTTTATTAGTTCCAGTTTAGATGAATGGCATTGGTGAATTTTAACTGCATTTGAAAAAGGCCAGATTCGCGCTGATGCGATTCCACTCCACGTGACGTCACAGGGACCTAGTTTCTACACGTGGGGATAGGAGTTATACATCGTCTGAGGTTACCAATGCATGCATGAGGCACAGAGCTCAGGGAAATATGTCTTAATAATCACCTATTAAAACTGGCTAAGGTCGGAAAGTTTTCTTCGTTTGATAAGGCATTAATAAACCTTATTTAAGCCAAGAGCTACCTGCTAACAGGGTACTCAGCTGCATGCTAGCATCCTCCATCTCAGCGGCGTACGCATCCTCGCCCCAAGGTCACCTCTAACGGTGGCAGCGGTACTCATAATTACGTCACCCGGGCTTTTCCCAGCATTCATACTTAGCCGTCGCGTTTTCACGCGCTTGGAAATTTTCACTTTTCATTTTATCGCGAAAAATAGATATCGTCATTTAAAAATCAAAAAGCGTGACCTGCGTACTCCAGGGTAATAATCTTTTGATATTGGATTTAAAAATTATAATAGGAAACCACCCTATTGTAATGTCCGTTGAAGTTCCACAACTTAACTTGTCAGAACGTCTAGCCGTGAAGTATACTTCTCTAAATCGTTGATAAACACTAGGATTCATTGATATATTCAACTTTAACATATCTTTCAGGAATAAGTGCGCAGACTTAGCGTAAGGAAAATGCCCTGGTGCGTGGAAATATGGAGTCATCTCCTTAACGGTGTTCAGGTGAACTTGTCAATCTCCCGTGCGTTCAGCTCTTAGAATCTCTTTAGCAATGGACACCATTTGAAAATATTGTATCCATGGTTTAGCCGTAGGCCCTCGTTCTTCATACCCTTTCAGATTTCTATTGGACTGATGAAGTAATTCTTTAGATGTTTAATCGTCACTTTCAATATCATTATAGGAAATAGTGTTATTCATTACGCTTTCAATAGTGATGATAAAGTTTGCATCCATAATGTCATCAAGAACAAGATCTTTGCATATTATGGTTTCTACAAAAAGTTCGAGTAATGTGTGATCTCGGCAGCATGGCCATTCAGCAATTTTTCTAATGACTTTGGAGCGTATACCAAAGAAAGTATTTCCTTAATGCCGCTTCCTTGCATTATGTAAGCAATTGTTATAAAAAAAACGACATAGGCAGATGGAAACCTCCTAATCTGACTGTGATAATTCGCAGTTCGGATGAATAAGGCGCAGCTGATGCAATTTCTTGAGCTTTAGCACACAGAGGTTGATCGAAAGTAATAATACATTCATCGTGACCGTAAAGTTTTGCATTATTCAATGCACAAAGTGAGGTCGTATATATTGTTTTGTAGTTGCTTGCAGGCTGATGAATCAAAGGTAAAAACGAAATTTTAGATTTTGAAGAATTACAGAACAATATTTCTCGTTAAGTGTTCAATGTAACCATTCCAACCAGGCCACAATAATTGTTTCCATTTGCCATAAAATCATACCACATCGACATTTATTAGTAACGGTATCGAGGTTTCACTCTCATAAGAAATATTTGCGACTTTTATTTTACTGTTACCTACTACACCATTCTTTTGATAAACCTTTATTGCAACATGAGCTTTTGCGGCGAAATCTTTTGCTGAAAATTTTTCTCTTTTTCGTTGTATAGGCTCCTCTAGTGAAACTGAAGTTGCCGTGGTAACAATTTGAATGACACCCATAATGTGAAGACTATTATTACCGTCGAGTGTACTTACGTTGATATCAGCATTGCCCGCCACATACTGAATAAACGTGCCGGTATCTGGTGGTAATATAAGAGGCGGACAATGGAAAACTATTGATGCATCGTACACAATAGTTTCATTATAAGATGGGCACATACCAGGGTTGGAAACAATTTGAATGAGCCGTTTTGAGGCAAACCGTCGATGAAAAAAACTATTTGCAGCTTTGACTTGAAGGAGCGAGGTCTAACAGCAGTCATGGTAATACGACAGATGTTTATACTAGCTAATCTCAAATGTTCTAAAGGGCATAGCCGGATAAGAAGGAGAAAAGTCCCCCCTCCCGGATTTTTCCCGTACTTGGGGTATGCGATTTGGGATCAAATAGGACAAACCTCCCCATATTTCCAGCCCGCTATGTGCCCACCAGGGCCGGCTAGATCGAAAATACGATTTTCACTCTTTTTTAAATATCTCGGTCAAGAATGCATATTTGTTAATGCGGTTTGCGGCATTTGAAACCTTATTTAATGGCACATATTTTGAATTTTTTTCAAGAACTTCGGGCGGGGCAAGAAGATATGGCGTCGATTTGAAAATTTCTAATGCATGTTTTCATAAAATTTTCTTGAGAGGGCCAAAAAGAAAAAACGTTTTCTGGAAGTGTTTTTTAATACCTTTCGGCTGGCGTATTGAAAATATAACTTTTAGGTGGTGGAACATCGCGAAAAATGCGATTGAAAATATGCGATTTTGGCCATTTGGCTCTATGCTCTGGCCCTCCATAACACCCATTTTTAGTTATTATAGTGTTGTACCGATTAAGGTGCTCACCACAGGGACAGAATTGTATTGATACTGGTGCCGAAAATGGCTTACGGGCCTCCGAAAACTGCCGGAATGTAAGAATTTAGATTAAGAAAATGAGCTCGATTTGAGTTTTCCCCGCGTTGTATCTACGCGCAAGTGTTGTTTCATTTGTGGATATACCGCTACAAATTACCTCCATCCTGTTCCCGTATAAGCTAGATTGAAGGGGGTGGAGGTTGATCATTTCTTTCAAAAATGTGGTCTGTAAAGGTTATCTACATGATAAGCGGTTTTTACCAATGAAATTCCCACTTTCCGTATCTACTGCATAAGTATTTCCTTGCATGTTTCTAAAATTCGTCTATTTGTGGACAAAGTCGAATATTTATCTATATCAATACAATTCTGTCCCTGTGGTGAGCACCTTAATCGGTACAACACTATAATAACTAAAAATGGGTGTTATGGAGGGCCAGAGCATAGAGCCAAATGGCCAAAATCGCATATTTTCAATCGCATTTTTCGCGATGTTCCACCACCTAAAAGTTATATTTTCAATACGCCAGCCGAAAGGTATTAAAAAACACTTCCAGAAAACGTTTTTTCTTTTTGGCCCTCTCAAGAAAATTTTATGAAAACATGCATTAGAAATTTTCAAATCGACGCCATATCTTCTTGCCCCGCCCGAAGTTCTTGAAAAAAAATTGAAAATATGTGCCATTAAATAAGGTTTCAAATGCCGCAAACCGCATTAACAAATATGCATTCTTGACCGAGATATTTAAAAAAGAGTGAAAATCGTATTTTCGATCTAGCCGGCCCTGGTGGGCCTCTAGCGGGCTGGAAATGTGGCGAGGTTTGTCCAATTTGGTCCCAAATCGCATACCCCAAGTACGGGAAAAATCCGGGAGGGGGGACTTTTCACCTTCTTATCCGGCTATGCCCTTTGACCATTTATCTTTTAAAATAATTTATCTAAAAATGTGCCAATGACTCTGGAATAAGATTATTTATATATTCAAACATGTGACCTGGTGGAGGATAGTGAGAATTATCGATGGCTACCGATTGAACGACTTCTCGTATGATTGCCGCCGCAGCTTCTAGGATAATAAATCGCTCTTCTTTACCATTTGATTTGTTTTTTTCACAGCAGGCTTGATTGAATAGATTATGATGATTATCACTTAAGCATATGAATGTTAGTTGTCCAGTTTTTTAAGTTATCATCACCAGGGGCGCAGCCAGGAATTAAGGCTGGGGGGATTTGGGTGCAACTAATACCGGGGTGTTTGGGGGTGTGGAATACCCACCTTGATAAGCGGTAAGAGCGAGATCAATAAATTGCGGAATTTTAGGATAAATGGTTCATAATGGTGAGTTTTGCGGTTTTCAGAGGGATATTTTATTAATCCTTACACATTCTACTAGCAATATCAATCCAATTAAGTAAAATGGATTAAACTTAAGCATTTCTCTGAGCTCTGGGGAGGGGGGGGAGGTTTAACCCCCAAGAACCCCCCTCGCTGCCCCACTGATAATCACCATATTGTAACTTCAATCGCAGTTTAATAGTTCTGTTGTCAATATTTGAATTTTCGCCAGCATTTTTCAATTATTCCAGTGCAAACTAACAGTCGTCACTCAATGCTTCAACTTGGGGACAACCAGTTTTATTCCCGGAGGGAGGTTTTTAAAAAGAAACATAGCAATCATGATGATATCTAGCCTCAGCAGCCACTATAAATATTGCTCAAACCTTATGCGAGCGATGATCATTTTTGAATTATCATCAGAGCGAAACTGGGCGATTTTCAAAAAATCCGCGCGGTGAAACCCAGAAGCATGGAGACATCATATACACTACTTTACATGTATGTAGTGTGACGCGAGTGTAATGTCTTTTAACCATCTACAAAAGTTCTCGACGCGTCATAAGAAGTTTTCACTTCAAAAATAATAGATATTCTTGGGTGATATCTTATTGCGTAAGTAATAGCATTACAGAGTGAAAACTTAAATATCTTAAATATTGGGCTCAATTTACCACCAAATTATTTTTCAGGCTACTCGAAATGAAGAAACATTTCCAACTCTAACCGAGCACTTTCTTCCGTCCACGCCTCCCTTTTCCCCCATTCCGAGATGTCTTTCTTTCCGAAACCTTTGTTCACTCCTTCGTGCAGCCTTTTGCTATTCTTCCTGACCCCAAACTTACGCATCTCAAACCCCCACCATTTCCCATTCGCCATCTCCCTCAGGCGACAGAGTATGAGGGCATCGTAAAAAAAATACGGCCCCCAAACGTACAAGACTCGGGCAAGGCTGAAGGCCCTTTCCCCACCCTTCTTTCTCTTTCCCCCTTCTCCCCTCGTTATACTGACCACACTTCCTACCTCGGGCAATCCCCATCCCACCCTCATTCACCCCACCCACTTGGAAGCGGTCTCCGACTGTGGAGAAGGGCATGGTTCATCTTCAACGGTAACGAGGGCACCAAAAAAATAAAAATAATGATAGTAATAACTAAACAGATCAGATCACAATAGATTTTGTTTTTCAATAATTGTTTACACGTAAAATACGTAACGTACTAGAAGTATATATCTGTGAACGGGGGCAAGTTTCTAACCGGAGAGAGGCTGGAGAATTATCATAGTAACAATTATCTTCCATTATTGGGGAAATGTAAAGGAAAAGTTAGTTATTCGCATTCATTTTATTGGCAACAGATGTGTTTCATCATTTCTAGACATGTCTTTAGTCTGTCCTAGATTCCGTGAGACTTGATGGATTAGCATTCCTTCGCAATTTGTTCATCCAGCACCTCGATTATGTAAATGTGACAGCGACGACGGCGATAAAATTTGGAAAAATGCGTCGTAATGAATTTCTGGAAGAAGAATAACTCCCTACAGCGTAACTATATCATTCGGGGCACCCAGTTAAAGGCAGTTGAATCCGTGAAATATCTAGGGGTTTGACTCAATAATGATAGTTTGACTCAATTAAAATAGTTTTACAATACAATTGAATACAAATAGTAATATTTGTCACTGAAATAAAACAATTTAAAGAAAAAAATACGTAAAAACGTCACTCAACACTACGGAAGCTCCTTTTGCGCGATTTTCTTGCGTGCACTTCGTTAAAACAGTCTCGTTTTAAGCACCAGCAGTAATCTGCCATCATATATTTATCCCGTCTTCCTTGGTAGCGATCTTACATTGTTTTGATTTCCTGGTGAAATCATTCGCCTTGTTTTTCACTTGTGTCGCCTAAATTTTCAGGAAAACAGTATAAGTGACACTACAGTCTAAGGAAAACAGTCTAAGTGATCAGTTAACAGTCAGTGTATAGTGAACTTTTATGCTAATATTACATCCAAGTGGTTTAAAGTTATTGAGCATATTGTTTACCAGCTCAAGATAATTTCTCTCGCTTGTGATTTCCCAGAAAAAAATTTATTACCTCAACAAATGAAAGCCAACTGTTTTTTTAAATCTCATTCAATGGCTTGACAAAAGCAGTTTTGTGGCCCATCTGTGTCTGATTTGTGGCCCATCCAAACTACCAGCTTTAAGTTTTTCTATACTTATCTGCAGCATTTTTATTCTTATGTAGCCGAAGCATGGTCCATCCTTGTCAAGAACCTTTACAAATTGCTTCATTAAGCCTAGTTTAACATGAAGGGGCGGTAAGGTGATTTTCTCCCGTTCACCAAAGACTTAGCAATAATGTTTTTACCCAATAATTAAGTTTTCTCCTTTTGACCACTCCTTAATCCAGTGGTTTGTCTGTCCCTGCTAGCACAGAGGCACCAGAAAAAAGGATATTTTGTGTTGCTAAATTGCTGCCCAAGAAGAAAGTTCACCAATTTTAAATCTACACAAATCACCTAGCGATGTCCCTAGTATTTTATCTTCTGTGAAGCCAATACTATTGTATCATATTCTTCTTTCATTTCAATTGAATGAGCGATTGGTATTGAGCCAAACTTGTTAACATTGTGAAGAACACATTTTAAACTACGCTTGGAGCTATCAATGAACAAACGCCAATCACTAGCTTCATATTGCGGAAGTCCCTTTCCTTTCAGAAGACCTCCAACGTCTAAACAAAATGTAAGATTGTCTTCTTGAGTAAAGAGGGGTAGCAAATCCTTTTCAATTGCGGGATAAAAATTAATTTTTTGTACCTTGTTCCATTAAATTCTTTTCATGCATCCTTGAAGCTAGTAGTTCAGATGCTTCCTTCGGTAAGTTGAATTCTCTAACAAGTTTGCTTAGTTCATCTTGATTGATGTTGAGGATTTGTTGATACTGCCTCGTAGTCACTGTCACTATCGTCAATAGAATCAGGCTCATATTTATCCTCACATACATCTCGTAATGTCTGAAATATTAGGATCGGGATTTCTTCTGAATGGGGTACCGGGTGTCTAGCTGAAGGCAAATCTGGATATTTCCATTTGTGGCGATTGTTTCGATTAATTCCCGAAACATTTACCATGCATAAATAACAGTCGTAAATATGGTTTGTAGGTTCTCTCCAAACCATTGTCACACCAAACTTTAAACTTTTCCTTTTTCCTGTAGTTCAATACCGCTGATTTTCTGTACATGTTTTACACACAACATGCGGTGCCTACTTTTTACCTTGGTCACCAAGCTGAACACCAAAATATCCTAGGCATGCACGTTTCACAAAGTCTGTAATGTTTTTCCTATTTTCTTTTAAAGTATATTCCCAATAAATGTAACAAAACACATCACAATGATTTACACAGCTTCTTCGAATTGAGCTCATTTTTAGAGGCTAATTTACAAAAACTTTGAGAATTTGACCATTTGTTTTCGGAAATCCCCGTACTGCTTACATACTCCCGCCTCTCCATTTTCAAAGACACACTCTCTCTTTACCCTATCCCCCCTTTTTTACTCTTCTACACTTACCTGTGATTCTTCCCACGTGCCGTTATTCTACAGTTATGACTAGGGTCCTTTTCCACCGTGGGTTTCCCACATCCCTTTGTATCTTTTCCCACTGCCTCTGCTCTGTGCCCCTGTCTCCCCCTTCTTCAAACACGCCAAATCCTCCCCAACCCCTTTCTAATAGGTATAAAGGTGATTTTCAAAGTAAATACTGCAGAGTGATTATGAATTAGTTTATTTATAGATTGATTTAAATTTGAAAAATATTTTCTGAAATATATCAAAAATTTGAATGAATATTATCATAAAATGCACCGTATCTAAAAAAGTAGAGCTGTTACATAAAAACGGATATCATATTTGGATTCAGCACCACTAATATTGTTAATATCAGCTCAAAAACTCCCGGTACCAAAAAAAAAGTTGTTTTTTGTTGGCCTGTGTAATTGAACAACGTGGACAATAATTATGTCAAGAGAGCATTCCAGTAGGAATAATTAAGAATTTTTTTGGGTTTCACATAATTGGAATATAGGGCACTTTTAAATTAAATAAACAATAATTTTTTTCTAATACAGTAGATTCCGGTTAATTGGGACACATCGGGACAGGCACACGTTGCCCCAATTAAGCGGCTGCCCCAATTAGGCGAACTATCCCATACATGTACATAAACAAACTTTGAAATGATAGAAAGAAGACTAAGGAATGGTTATAATGCAAACAACGTTTATTAAACTATTAATTTGTTTAATAAATCAGCGAGATTAGTTAATTTATTAACATTTTTAAGAATGATAGTAATCTTAGTTGAAAATATTTTTCACAGTCTCAGGCGATGCTGGATGAATGTCATTTACTAACTCCTATTGAAGAAAAATTCAAGGTTAATTAGTTTATAATATGTGATTCCTTAAATTCCTAAACATGCAAGTACTTTCATTTCAAATCGTATCTCCTCGCCCAAGGAATTTTTCTAATGTTCTCTGCAGCATTCTCGTCATCCTATTCGTACGACCCAAGTCGGCACAGAAATCCAATGACGACCTTGGGCTATCTTCATTGCCTTTCACATGAAGAAGAGTCGCAAACCCTCAATGAACCTTCTTGCATCCAGAGTTATCACTTAGCTACGTTCAGGTGCGATTTCATCTCCATCACCATCCTCACCTCCAGCTTCAATGTTGCCTGTGTAATATGGTTTCAGCAATACCAAGTTCACAGTTTTCATTGGTCCAAATTGCAGTGAATGTAATCGAACTCGTCATGGCTTGTTATGTGGCACAGTTTGGAGTTGAATACATTTTCAGATTCTGCTGTAATGTCGTACACTGCACTGAAACTTTAGAAATCGCAATGAAAAAACAATGTTGAATTTTTTGACATTTGACATCGGGCCATCTTTTAGCCAGAAACAATATTGCTTGCTGAATGTTCACCTTTGAGCTTAGCGCGTTTGCGGTGGATGATGATATCAGAAGGTTGTCTTCTATAGATTCAAGAATATTATCTACTTATTTCCCACGGTAAAGTGTTCTTAATTTTTTTATGATCCCCATATCCATTGCTTGCTCCAAGGACGTTATGTTTCCAAGCAGAAATTCCAACTGATAATTTTTTAACACACATTTTGGCAATTAGCATGTGCCGTACAGTTTTCAAGTACAAGAAGAACCTTTCTTGATTTCCATGCTAATTCTATATCCCCACTGGTCAATCATTGCGTAAAGAGACTCACTGTCATCGCTACCTTGCTATTGGCTTGGTACTCTGATGGTAAACTGCTTATTCTTAACCCTTTAAAGCATTGAGGCTTAGCACTTTCCAGAATTGCCAGAAGAGTTTTTTGTCAGTTCCCGAAACATTTGAACAATACTGAACAGTGACGCGATTCATCGATTTTTTGAAGCCCGTTGGTCCTACATGACTGTAATAAGAAGAGCCATTTGGTGTTGCTCGGTATTACAGTCCCGTTTCATTGGCATTGTAAATGCCATCAGCGCACAAATTCAGGAGTAACTTGGGCAGTTTGTTCAATTTCCACTCCTCTGCACTCACGACATCTGCACTTTTTTCTCCGTTAGCTCTCTTGAATTTTATTTCGTTTTTGGTCTTCCATCGAGATGCCAACCATCTGTTGCCTTAAAATGGTCATGACCAAGTTTCAAAACTAGTTCCTCCGACTTCTTATTTAATATTGGACCGCTTACACAAATCCCTCGATCGCTTACAATGGAATACCATTGATCAAAAGCGTCCTCAACATCTGGATCCTTACGTTGACGCTTGCGTTTCATAGACGATGCTTGCTTTCCTTTTTGACTCCATTCCTCTCTTAGTTTATCCTGTTGCTTCAATAACTGAGCTATCGTCAATTTTGGCATCCCGGTAATCTCAGCAAAACGGAGATGACTGGATTGAGGATAATCTTTATTTTTGTCGAGTATAGCAAATCTCAGCGAGTAAAAGGTCTTAACGTGGCATATTATCCAAGAAATGGAGCGTCACTGAATCTCAGAACTAAAAAAATATCACTTATCCTAGGTTCACTTAGATCGTAGAGCACGAGATAAATCCCACCAGATATGCGCACCATTTAAACTGGTTTTAGACTGTTAGTTCACAGATGACTGGGTACAAGTGAAGAGAAAAGTGTCTTTTGTGCATGCATAGACTACTGGGAGAGTGATGGGGAAAAGAGAAAGGAACGAAGAAACGTAATTTTCCAAAAGTGACTACTCAGTTGTACAGAGGGAAAGGAATTAAAAGGATAAATTTCATGAGTAAGTTGAATTTTGTTCAAGATGCTGCAAACAAAAAGCTCTTTGTAAGCGAAATTGTTCGCCTCGTATCGTCTCCTCTGTTCAAAAACAGCCAGTAATTCCTAGAAATTGGCCCGTACTCGCTCTTACACCCTCACCACGGGTGTCATTAGTTCTTTCTAACCATCCCGGGCTCATTCTATCACCTATAGCCTGCCACAGGAGTCCTCTCCTCTTGAAAACATCACTACGTTGAATGAGGTTTTATGGTCGGGAAACGGAATCCGATTCCTCACACGGATGATATAAGAAAAAGAGTTTTAAGATTAAGACAAGAATAGGTACACTTGAGAAAAATAAGACTAAATTAAAGAAGGAAAATATAAAAAACAGTATTCTGATACGAAAAAATTTTAATTTCGTTGCGAGCATAGAGTCAATGTCGCCGACTCATGGCCCAATAAAGCGGCATTCTGTCCCAATTAAGCGGAGAAAACTCTGGGATATTCTTCAATTGGATTCGGTTCCTCAAGATTTGCCCCAATTAAGCGGCTGCCCCAAGTAACCGGTGGACCCATTAACCGGAATCTACTGTATTTGCATTTAGTGCTTGTTTTTATGTCAGCATATGCTTGTCACCATGGGTTTTGAACGTGATAGGCCGATGACGCTCGCAGCGTGATAAAGAGAGCGATCACGGTTTCATAATCGCTGCTATCACCGTCCGTCGTGGGAATCGCGTTGTCCCTGGCAACGACATCGCTCTCACCCTTCTCACAGTTACATAATCAGGGTGCCTGAACTCGACTGGATTACTTGCTTCGCTAATGCTGTAACTGACCCTAATCATAGTAGCACGAGTAACACAATCGGGAAAACTAAACGAAACGTTAAACTTTTAATTAGAATTATTTTATTTCCTTTGGATTTAAAAATAAGATTTCTGCTGAAAATTTGAAAAAGGTAATAATAATAATCAGTGACGTAACTATGGGGGGATTTGAGGGATAGATCCCACCCAAAGCCTCAGAGAAATAAAAATAATATTCACAATTATTGTCTAGTTTTGACATATAGTAATGCCAACGTAACCTTTTCATGAAACCCAAAATTTAAGTGACAAAATTATGTAAAATGGCATTCATTTGCAGGGATGTCATTTTTCCGAAATTTTCCCAAACGGGGGTGCGATGGGGGTGGAAAGTTGCCCTTCCTCAATCCCCACCCAAAGCATATTCCTTGTTACACCACTGATAATAATAATAATAATATGGAGAGAACCAAAATCGGATCCAAATACCAGACTTAAACCAACAAAAATAGGAATGGAAGTCCAAAATCTTACATGGAGAGTTCCCAACAGTCATACTGGAGGATTGGGTTGACAAAAATGCATCTCTGAAATGGCTCCAAGATGGCTATTTATACCCGGAGACTGCAGGCTTTGTGACGGCAATTCAAGACAGAGTTATATGAACTCACAACTATGAAAAAAAAACATATTAAAACTTGAAATTCTAGATAAATGTAAAAGAGGGACACCACATGTTTCACAGTTTTCGTGCTTGAAGAAAAGGTTTTAATTGAGTTGGTATAGGCATCATAGTAAGAAATTTGAGTTAATTGTTTTCTATCATTTAGATAAGATTTTATACAATTGTGAGGAAGTCCAGTTATGCCATATTTTGTGAAACGTTCAAGCAGCAAATCATGTTTTACTGTATCGAAAGCCTTTTTCAGGTAAATGTAGAGTCCCAAGGTTTGATTTTTGTCATCAATACTGTTTGAAGTATTAGTAAAAAAACCTCATTGGTTAACCTATATTGTCTAAAGCTAAACTGTGAAGAAGTGATGGTTGCATTATTGTCTAGAGAAATTCAATGCGACGTCTGTTCATAATTTTTTCAAAAATCTTTCAGAAACCTGAAAGAATAGGTCTGTAATTATCAGGATCTTTTTTTTCCATTTTTTAAAGAGTGTATATAGGAATAGAATGCATAATTGTCTTGCCTGGAATACCATCACAGCCAGATGATAATTTATTCTGGAGACACGTTCCAATTTGCAGGATTTCCTGAGGGGTGATAGGATGAAGGAGAGAAGAATTACACGGTTTGAAATTCGTATTTTCTGTAGACTTGTTTAGAGAGGTTGAAGATTTGTAAGTTTTGTGAAAAGACTGTAGGATTTTTCAGGTAGTTCGATGAAGTAGTTATTAAAATATTGAATATTTTTAGTGTTTAGTGTTTCGAAGCCACTAGAGTCAATTAAAGAGATATTGTTATGCTGGACTCCTGACTTTTTATTGCTTTCTATATATATTACTGACCATGTTGTTTTCATTTATGAGTATGGGTTTAGCAGTAGCTTTTTATTGAATGATGATTGAAAACTGAACCATTTTTCTGAAGTATTTGGAGAAATGAAAGTATAAAGTGTTTTATTTTCACAATTATTTCCCCGCTTGTATTTTGAGTATTCCTCTCTTTTTAGTCTGCTCAGATGAATTATTTCAGAAGTTAGCCAACTATTCTTTTTTGAGGTACAATTATTTACTGGACATGATTTATCCGGGAAAGTAGTCTCAAGAATATATGATATTTGAACAGATTCAGGATTCAATTGGTGGAAGTTAGACATTTTTAAATAAATAAATGATCGTAGCACTTTTCCACAAAATCTTTTACTGCTTACAACGCGTTTCGGCTCACTGAGCCATCATCTGGTACAAGACACTGCAAAACATTTGAAAATCACCTTTATACCCTTAAGAAAGGGATTAAGAAAGAGTTACCCTTGAGAATGAAGTACGAAAGTACAGACGTTTTAAACGGATAAGAATGCTTTTAAGTAGAGATGCGTGAAAATCGCAAATGCGACATAGATGCAATGACTGGAATTATATGATATTTTAACCAAAATTTGCCTTTTCGATGGCAAAATTAGTACATTTTGTGCCGAGTGCCGAGAGTCAGCCAGCTGCTAGTTGGCTGGCTCACTCTACGTGGCCGCGAACTACAATTGGGCGCGGGCAAGCTACAGCTCCGCCACCATGTATGTTATTCGTTAATTTATTATTGTTCTACAAAATAATTATTGAAAATATTCTGTATTTTTTCATATAACTGTGTTTCACTATATCTTATCGTCATCTACCTCAGTATGAAAATAAAAATAGACGCTACAAAATGCGATAAACTGTTATTGAAAGTGCGATAAAATAAAAATGAATGTGCGATTTTCACGTATCTCTACTCATAATTATAATTAAGTTGTCTTTAATACCAACACAGCCAGATGATAATTTATTCTGGAGAGACATTCCAATTTGCAGGATTTCCAGAGGGGTGATGGGGTGGAGAAAAGAAGAATTACACGGTTTAAAATTTGTAGACTTGTTTAGATAGGCTGAAGTTTTGTGAGTTTAACCCTTGAGAAAGGGTTGGGGAGGATTTCACATCTATGAAGAAGGGGGTGATGACAGGCGTACAAGGCAGAGAAAGTGGGAAAAGGTACAACTAAGGGATGTGGAGAACCCACGCTGGAAGGAAGATTCTAGTCATAACTGTAAAATAACGACACGGCGGAAGAACCACGGAAAAACGGGAGGGGGGTTGAGACGAGTGAGAAAAAGGGGGTTAGGGTAAGAAGAGAGGCCGCGTGTCGTTAGAAAAGGAAAAGTGGTGAGGCAGGAAAGGAGGTGGGGGTGAGGAGTGCCCTAGCGGGGGTGCCGGGAGAATATTGCCAGCAAAAGAAAATGGTCAACACAATAGCGAGAGAGGGTGGGCGGACGGGAAAAACCCTGTGGATGTTGGGGCCGGTTAAGGCGAGGGTGAAGAAAGAATTTGACCATTTGTTTTCGGGAAGGGGATCTTAAGGAGAGGATAGTGGGTGACAAACACTTGTTCATTCGTGAGCATATTCATATCACTCTGTACAATTTCGAATTACTCTAAAACATCAAGTCTTTTTGCTCTTAAGGCCTGTTTACCGATACATTAACACGTACAAGTTAATGTACGTTAGCGTGAATGAGTTTTGTGGACCGGAACGGAACATGTACGAATGCATGAACCAAATTAGAACAGGTTCTACTTTCTGTGCATGCATTCGCACATGCATGCGATGAATCATGGAATGCAAAGCGATAAAATTGTGTGAGTAATGAGGTCTTGAACTTTCTGGGATGACTTGATTATTTTTTTCAAAATCGCTCAGAGGGAACGCGCATAAGGAACACCTAGTCATAAAAAGGACCTTTTTGCCTTGGCGGGGTGCACGGGAAAATACCCACCAAAAGTAGCCTGGCCAGAAGGTTGTAAAGACGATTCTATCTTTGAGAATAAAAGTAGCCCAAAAAAAGTGTTACCCACAAAAAGGGTTAAAATGTGCATAAGAAATTGTCAGATTTAAATTTGAGGTAGTTCGGATAAGATAGAAAAATGGGGAAAAGTCCTTGACTATGGATTGATTGCATTACCCCATAGTGACATCATTCCCATGTGAAATAAAATAGTTACAGGTAATTAAATCTAAAAACATCCGCATAAATGACTATAAAACTATGCTACTATAGTTTTTTGTCTAAAATATTGTTTTTCCGAATTGTTTTGATGCTCTTCGCGATCTGCACTGGTTGAATTTATCTGTAATTCCTTTTATTTACTTCCTCTATTCTATTTATCTACCAATGGTGAAAATGTAAAAGCTGTGCATTAATTTTCTCATAGGCCTCAGTGCACACGAAAATAAAAGATATCTTTATAATTACTATTGTTGTTATTATTATTATATAATACTATAAGATTGTACACAACAAACTGTAATGTACGCAGCGTCACGGCATTCCGTACCATAGAGGTTCTATGTTCATATACATATACATAATACCACGCAAGCCGCCTAAAAGGCGTGTGGCAGGGGGTGAAGTGCTGTATCAAGTTGGGACTAGCGTTGATTAAAGTCCTTTATGGTTCGGGGGAAAACGAATTCCCATATCTATCCGTTCGGCAAAACATCTCTCTTAATTTATTGCTTCTATCGGACCTGGAAATATAGTGTAGTTATAATATTATGTTCACTTAATCGCTCTTAAAATATCCATTCTCAATTTTTCAAGCAATCTAAGCCTAGCGCGCAGCCTCCGAGTCTCCAGCGGCTCCCAGCCTAATTCGCTTAACATCTGGGTAACACTGTCTGTACGCCCGTAGCAGTTTTTGACGAAACGCGCATCCTTCCTTTGTATTTTATTCAGTTCGCGGATTAAGTCTGTCTACACCGAATCCTTTACGCTCGCAGCATATTCAAGGTGCGGTCGGACGAGAGCGAAATAGCACCTTTCTTTAATGAAAGATTTCACTTTTTCCCGGCGTATGATGGCGGTGAATTCTTCTCGGGTTTCCATCCGGGTGAGCTCCATCTCCATCGCTGCCGACGTTTCGATAGAAAAGGATTCTATCGAAACGTCGGCAGCGATGGAGATGGAGCTCACCCGGATGGAAACCCGAGAAGAATTCACCGCCACCTTTCTTTAATGTCTCATCCGAAAATCTTCCCACAATACGCTTGACTAATCCTAATTTCTTCAGGGCTATACCGCAAATATTCTTTATATGTGTTCCCCACGTAAGGTTCGAGGTTATCGTAACTCCCAGGTACTTCACTTCGTCTGTTGCTTTTATGTTAATGCCATCCTCTGCAAAAACATAGTTAGAGTTGGACGAATTCTGCAAGAAATGTACCGCTATGCATTTGCTCAGATTAAGTTCGAGTCCCCACTCTTGGCTCCAGAAATGAACGTTGTTTAAGTCCGATGATAGAATTTCATAGTCAGAGTGATCACTAATTTCGGGATACATGACAGCGTCGTCAGCAAATAAGCGTATTTTACTGCTAATGCGGGAGCAGAGATCGTTAATGTATATAATGAACAACAGGGGGCCGATTACGCTTCCTCGTGGAACACCTGATGTAACTTTTACAACATCAGAGCTAATTCCGTCAAGAACGACTTTTTGTTTACGATCTCTGAGAAAGTCGCGTATCCAGTTTACAACTGTCTCGTTTAATCCGCATGACTGTAATTTGTATAAAAGTTTGTTGTGAGGTACAGTGTCGAAAGCTTTCTTAAAATCTAGAAATAGTGCGTCAACTTGTCTTTTCGATTCACCACATTTTATAACGTCGTGAAGAAAGAGCGCGAGGTGTGTTTCGCATGATTCAACTTTACGAAATCCGTGCTGGCAGTCATGGAGCAAGTTACGTCTCTCCAAGAAAGTCATGAGATTGCTAACGATGATATGCTCAAGTATCTTGCCTATAATCGATGTTAATGAAATCGGACGGTAGTTGCCTGGGTCATGCCTCTTTCCCTTTTTGAATATGGGTATAACGCTTGCAATTTTCTAGTCTTTCGGTAACTTCCCTTCGGAGAGTGACTTCTTGAATATGATCTCTAAGTAATCTGCGATCTGTGGAGCTTACTCCTTGAGGACACGCGCGGGTATTCCCTCCGGACACAGAGATTAGCTATTCTTAATCGATTGTAGTTGTTTAGTTATCCCATCCCTTTGAATACATATTTCTTCCATCGATTCCTCAGTATATGGGATGTCTAAATTAAATTGAGTATCGTCAGTAGTGTATGCACTTTCGAAGTGGGAATTTAAAGTGTTAGCGTTGTCATTATTTTCGGTGACAAGTTTACCATCTTTATCAAATAACGAATCTACGGTTGAATGTTTTCCCTGAAGCTCTCTTGCGTACGACCAAACGGATTACGGATTTTCTTCGAGATCTTCACCGAGTACTTTTTTTTTAACTTTCGCATTGCAGTTCGCATAGATTTTTCGGTTATTGAGCGTTGTGCAGCGTAACTTTCTTTAGCTTCAAGTTCCTTCGATTTATTACGTGACGTAATGGACTTTTTATACAAGTTATATAGTTTTTCTCTGTTTCCTAAGTTCCCTTCTGACATCTTTGTTATACCAACGAGGTTCCTTATCATCACATTACAGTTTTTCGGAATATGTTCGTTGATTACTTGGCGCAGAATTACTAAGAAGTGTTTACATGTTACATCTGTGCTTTGGTGCTTTGATGCAACTACGAATTTTTTGTAGGAGTTTTTAAACCATCCCGGAAAATTTAGTGAAGTTGCATTTATGAAATAAGTAAATATTGCGCTTTGGGTTTACGGCTGAAACTACATCAATTTTTTACGGTGCAAGGATAACTCTGTGATCGCTTATACCGTCAATAACATGGACTTGTTTTATCAACTTAGGATGGCTTACTGCTAAATGGTCTAATATCTTACTTCCTCTCGTAGGCTTGTCAGCTATTTGGGCGAGAGAGTGATTTGCAAGCATGTTGAGTAATACCTCGCTGTTCCGTACCATCAGGGAGCTACCGTGGACTGCGCGCACGGCAAACACTTCTTTTTTTATTTTTCTTGATGCTAACGGTCGTAGTTGATTTCTTTGGATGGACACTGGGACAATGGGAATCTCTGTCGGACTGTAGATTGAAAAGTAGACAAAACCTTTTAGATAAATTCAAGAGCAGTGTCTTCTCTGACGAGGGTAAACATATCTTACGGACGCCAACATACTACGGAAGAACAGATCACATGAGTAAAATAAGAGATAGATTGTAGAACAGACAGATTCCGAATGTCATTTTTTCCACGATCAATGAGAGATCATAACGGCAGCAATAAAACTCGCAAATAGATTGCATGACTTGTAGTGTAACCTACTAACCTATGTAAAACTTAATGCATGCTTCTTAATTCAATTATTATTTCTAACAGCATATAGGAGTATAGTTTGTTAGTATACGGGAGGTTTTTTAAGACGGTATGGTGTGCATGTGGGAGTCCAATTTCATGCTGCATGCTGGTGATTGACCACCCCCTGCCAAAAACCCTAGAGGTGGCTCGCAGGGTATTATGTAGATGTAGACACTCCGAAGAAGGTAAGTTTGGATTGAACTGCCATTGACTAGGACACATCTCGCCCTCATTGCAAATAGACCTCGCCTAGATTTTACCTACATTTCGATTTCACCTCGGCGAACCCCTCATTCCACGCAAACTCAATTCACTCTGGTCGAATGCCTTCGTGATTCATTTATATGCAACAATGAGTGCAGAATGAGACAGTGTCATACTTTCCATTTCCGTGACATTTCACGCATCACTGTTCTCATTCGTATGCTGCAACCTTCTCCCCAATTAGTATGATGAGCTGACTTAATATTGATGTGAGAGCCTCAAAACACCTTACAAGGGAAATTCTGACAAATAGCATTAATCCCTGATATTTTTCTCGGAAGAACTCTTTTCTGGGTATTTAAGGGTACTCAGGGTACGCTAAATGGGCGCTATTACATGCAATCAACGCCATAGCCGAATCCTGGATGGAGATTTCCTCTTCTACGATCTCAAATTGCTGGAAGTCGTCCGGATTCCCTTTGATAGCGATTCATGAGGGCGTCCCGGAGGTTGGCATTCGATGCCAGGGGCGTGGCTAGGAAATGAGACGGGGGGGGGTTAAGGTGCAACTAATACCGGGGTGTCTGGGGGTTTGGAATACCCATCAGGAAAAGCGGTAGGTGCGAGATATTTAAATTGCGGAATTTCAAGAAAGCTCAAAATGGTGAGTTTTACGACTTTCTGAGGGATATTTTATTAATCCTTACACTATTCCCTTCCACCGAAGAAGAAAGAAGTTTACGCTGCCCTCCAAAAGAAATTTTGATCTGGTGAACGAATTTGAACCCTAATTTAATTGCCATTTATGCAAGTTAGAAGCCATGGTGGAGGCGGCGATGGAGAAGATAAAAATTAAAAAAAGAATCGCAGATTTTTTTTGTAATATCTTATCGTGTATGAAATTCGAGAATCCAGACAGGCATTACGCCAACTATCGGCCGAATTCGGAAATAGAACTCCGAGGATACCTAAGGAAATCATGACGACAAATCATTGGGGTTGTTGAGTATTTTCTGATTCTTCTAATTATATTTGTGGTAAAAGCCTATCATAATGTCGTAATTAATATTTTAAATGCATTCATAATAATGTATAATGTCTTCCAGTTGCCATTAATTGCATAAATTCATCATTTGCTGTGACAGTGGTTTGAAGGTTAATAGTGTTAGTGATTTGAGTCTCGATTTGCTTTCCAGAATAAAAACTGAAGTATCTTAAATATTGGTCTCTATTTACCACCAACTTGTTTCAGGCTACTCGAAATGAAGAGGCACTTCCAACTCTAACCATGAACTTTATTCCGTCCACGCCTCCCCCATTCGGAGACGTCTTTCTTTCCGAAACCTTTGTTCACTCCCTCGAGCAGCCTTTCACTATTCTTCCTGACCCCAAACTTACACATCTCAAAACCCCTTCCCCACCATTTCCCATTCGCTACCTCCCTCAGGTGTCTGAACTTGAGTCGTAGCCTACGTTATATACATATACATACGTTGTATATAACGTAGGCTACGCTTGAGTGCATCTTAAAAAATACGGCCCCCGAACGTACAAGACTCAGGCAAGGCTGGAAGCCCTTTCCCCACCCTTCTATCTGCTGTCCCCTTCTTCCCTCGTGATGCTGACCACACTTCCTTCCTCAGGCAATCCCCATCCCACCCTTATTCACCCACATGGAAAAATTCTCCCACTGTGGAGAAGGGCATGGTTCATCTTCACCGGCAACGGGGGTGGAGATGGACAAAATTCCGTCGTAATCGATTGATCGTATCAAATGGTGATCGGTTCCCAAGCAGCGATTCCGTGTAAAAATCGGGAAGGCATAATCGATTATTTTGAAAATCGGTAGAATCGTATGATTTTTCAGTAGACATCGATTCATATGATTCTACCGATTATGTGCAGGCAACAAATCATACGATTATACCAATTCTATCTTGGATAATCGCAAGGATATCATACGATTTTTCGATACGAATTTTCCCTATCACAAGTAATTCAAATATACTGCGATATAATTTCTATATAAAAATGTAGCCACCCGTACTGGGTTATCACGCGATTAGAGATATATGAAAACAACAACTAGTGGTGCCAATTTTTTCAAGTGAAGATCGAACTTTAATAATCGATTCAACGATTAAATCGAAACTCCATAATCGATTACATAATTGAAACAATCGGACCACAATAATCCCTTATCATAAAAAACGATTATTTTCACCCATCACTAAACTGTGGTAAGTTTCTCACCGGAGAGAGGCTGGAGAAGTATCCTCCATTATCGGGGAAATGAAAAGGAAAACTTAGTTATCTGCATGCATTTTATTGGCAACAGAATGTGTTTTGTGATTTCTCGACATGTTTTCAGTCTGTCCTAGATTCCGTGAGACTTGATGGATTAGCATTCCTCAGCAATTTGTTCATCCAGAACTCGACTGGATTACTTGCCTCGCTAATGCCGTACTTAACCCTAATCATTGTAGCTAAGTTAGGAAGCACGAGTAACATAATCGGGAAAACTAAAGGAAACACTAAGTTTTTAATTTGAATTATCTTATCTCCATTAGATTTAAAAATAAGCAATCTGCTGAATATTTGAAAAAGATAATAATAATATATAATTCACCTATTTTCTCATACAAAATGATGACATAGGCTTTGTCAAAATTAAACACATTCCAGGACATAATATAAACATTTAAGATTGAACATACTACTACGGGATGTGGGAAACCCACATTTGAAGGAGTACTCTAGTCATAACTATAAAATAACGACACGTGCGAAGAACCAAGAAAAAACGGGAGGGGGGATGAAAAGGCTGAAAAAAGGGGGTTAGGGTAAAAAGAGAGGCCGCGTGTCGTTATGAAAGGAAAAGTAGTGACGCAGGAAAGGAGGCGGGGGGGGGGGGGAGGAGTCCACCAGGAGGGGAGGCGGGAGGAAGTTGCCAGAAAAAGAACATGGTCAACACAATAAGGAGAGAGAGTGGGCGGACGGGAAAAACCCTGCGGATCGGTTGGGGTCGGTTAAGGCGTGGGTGAAGAAAGAATTTGAACATCTTTTTCGGGAAGGGAATTTTAAGGAGAGGAGAGTGGGTGACAAACACTTGTTCATTCATGAGCAGTGGCGCCGACTCCATGGGGCTTGAGGGGGCCCGAGCCCCCTCAAAAATTCGTTATGGGTGTGAAGAAAAAATGTCAGGCTTGCCGATTTTCGCGGAGGGCCCAGATATCGAGATTCGAGTTATCAGGGTTCTAATGTTGATCCTATGACTCTTCCAAAATGCTTAAAAAACTTCAAACTCACTACTTACAAAATTTCCCGGGCTAAGATTTGGGTCCCACAATATTTTTTGAATGTCGGCGTCCCTGCTCATGAGCATGTTCATATCACTCTGTGCAATTTTAATTGCTCTAAAACATCAATTCTTGTGCCTTTAAGGCCTGTTAACACGATAAACACGTACGAGTTAATGTACGTATGTGTGAATGTTATTTGTGGACCGGGACGGCATATGTACGAATGTATGAACCAAATTAAAACTGGTTCTATTTTTTCTGCATGCATTCGCACAAGTTGGGTGGCTACACTGTGCCTTTTTGCGTTCACTCTCGCGTGCATGCATTTAGGCATTCTCATTTCATGCATTTAGGAATTAACCCGTACGAGTTATTGCACTGTGTAAACAGGCCTTTTCTTTCGAAGTGTAGAATTTCAGGTTGAAAATGGCAACAATTAAAGTCTTTAGAAAGTTTTTGGCGAGAAGTGACGTTTCATCCCCAATTTTCCAGCACCTTCAACGTTCCTCCGTTCCGGTAATGAAACCTCTACCTGTTTGACTGATGTAACACATGTTGCATGATTCACAATTAACTTCATTAATCCCAGGTTGATGGATGGAATCTATTTTGTCTTTGTTACGACACAAAACTTAACCGAGAGTGTAGGGGTTGTAGAAAGAAACATTGAATTTCTTTTTGGGGAATTTTCGAAGCAAGCCTGTTTGAAAGATTTAAACATAAGCCAGAGCCATTTTTTTAGATTTCTCTGTGATGAGGGGAAGGAAGCAAAGCTGGGAAATGTCTCGCGTTTTCAACTTTCTCTGAAGGATTTTAGTAATAATGTTTACACTGTAGCCATTTTAAACTGCAATTGCTTTAATTTTGGAGAGTTCACAATTGAAATTCACTGCATTTAACGGTAGATTAACCAATCCATGTGACATGGGATAAAAAAAGGATAATGTTTGGGAGGTTGGATGGTATCTACATCTACATAGATTGGGAGACTTATAGCTTCATTCCTGGTGGGAGGGATAAAGTGATCTGCGAGGCTTTATTACACACTTTTACATCTAATTCATTGTTTCAAATAGCATCCGCACCAAACAGAGGAGAAAATATTCTTGATTTATTAGCGACAAATATACCACATCAGGTAATAAACGTTGGCACTTTCGAAGGAATAAGTGACCATAATGTAGTAACTGCAAAATTTTCTCTAAATACCGCTGTAAACTTTAAAAAAGAGCGTAAAGTTTTCATTTTTAAAAGAGCTGATTTTGATGGGTTTAAGAGTCATCTGAAAAATGCTTTCCCCGACTTTCAAGAATCAGTATTAAAGTTAAATGTAGAGAATACTTGGAAAGCTTTTCTTTCGCTCGTAACTTCGGGAATAAATAGCTACATCCCTAGTAAAATATTAAAAGAAGGCAGCGAACCGAGATGGTACGACGCGGAAGTGAGAAAATCATTGAGGCGACAGAGAGCGTGTCATGCTAAAATGAAAAAAGTCAGCACGGATTTATCCGCTAATTGGTGGGTTGTTTATATATTTTATTTCTACAGTAATGGCTTTATGATCTGAGAAACCAGGGTCGAAAATGTTAACTGAAAAGTTACTTATTGAAATATTGGTCGTAATTTGATTCGAAACAGATTCTTTGTGTTATGATATTCTGATGTGGGAAGTGATGCAGTGCGATAAGTTAAAAGAGTTCAAAGGATTTACTACTTTCATAACTTTGTGACGTCCTTCATTTGAGAAATAAATGTTAAAATCACTACATATCACCAAGGATTCTTGTTTTTTAGAACTAATTCAATGGTAGAATCGTTAAATTGTGTGCAAAAATGTTAATTACCCCAGTTGGCGAACGATACATTCAAACGACAAAAACATTAATTGACATCAATTTTAATATAGAGAATTCAATATGTTAACCGTTGGAGTCACATTTTTAAGATTAATTGTTTGGGAAGGAATGCCGTTTCTAAAGGCCGCTATACACGGCGAATGATTTCATTTGCATGATCATTCAGCATCATCATTCACCGTGTATAACGGAACAATTCGCGAATGAACCTTCATGCGCATGATCATTCAGTGGAAATTGGAACATGTTCTATTTTGCTCGCATGATCCTGTGAATTATAACGTGATCGTTCAGCATGATCATTCACCGTGTGTATCGGCCTTAATTAATATACCTGTTCCACCATTTTTCTAATCAGTTCTGCAGGAGTGATTCCCAAAATAAAAATGAGAAACGCAAGCAAAATTAGTCTCATCCGGCTTCAACCAATGTTCCGTTAAACATATAACATTGAAATGGGCGAAATCCGATTCCAACAGGACAGTAAAATCATAAAGTTTATTCCGTAGAGATTGAACATTTTGGTAATAAACGTTCAATTTAGAAGTAACGTCACCGACTACCCTTCCGGCGTTGAGAGGCGTGGTTTTCGAATAGAATAATTATTAACAACGACATTACCCGGCCAGAAATAAGGCTCTCTCAGATTTTCACGAAGTTCACAATTCACAGAAACACGGAAGGATGCATATTTTCCACAAGTTACCTTGAGTTTTTCAGTATGTGTGTCCAAGACTGCATTGATGTCCGAGGATGCATTAATAGGTCCGAAATTTCAGATATTACATACTCCTCAACAGCAGTGACGCAGCGAGGAGGGGTTTTGGGGGATAAACCCCCCCCAGAACTCTAGAGCTTAGAGAAATTTTAAATTCAATCCATTTTACTTTATTGGATTGATATTACTGATAGAATAGTGTAAGGATTAATAAAACATCCCTCAGAAAGCCGTAAAACTCACCATTTTGAACCATTTATCTTAAAATTCCGCAATTTATTAATCTCTTGCCTACCGCTTATCCTGGCGGGTAATCCATACACCCACACAAAACAGGATTAGTTGCACCTAAGCACCCCCCCCCCCCAGCCTTAATTCCTTGCTGCGCCTTTGCATAACAGATTCCGCCGATGTGTCTGATTTGAAGTTCCATACGTGCAAAAGAGAGCGTCGTGGAATTCCCTTGAGAGCACATTTTTTATCTGATGTGCCGCTGGATAATGGATTACGACGTTAACGTTTGTTTGAGACACGGATGTACCCATCATCAGACACGATTGAAATCATAGCACCACAATCGGAAGCCGACGGAGGTAGCATCGGAGCTTACACAATATCCAGGGATGTCTACTCACAAAAAATATTGGGGGGCCCATACCGGGGATCTTGCCCAGAGAAATTTTATAAGTAGTGAGTTTTAAGTTATTTAACCCTTAAAGGACCAACCTTTTTCCGGTTACACCGTGGACCAAGGGAGGGTCAAAAAATGTCCACTTATATTTTTTCGTTTTAACTAATCATGAAACAAAATATATCTTCAACAATTGTGTTTTTTCATTGTTAACACATTTTAAAAGTTGTTTATCCAGCTGAAAGTAATAAAATCTTAGTAAAAATATTGAAATTTTCAAATCTTTTTAAACTGATCATAAACGAAATTATGATAAAACTTCTTCACAGAGGTTCCGGGTTTCATGCTCTTATTTGAAAATTAAGTTTCTAAATCACCGATAACTGTGCATCTAAAATAACAATAAGGCATAGTTTTTCAAATTTCAGTCAATTTTCAGCAACCGTACTCCAGGACAACAATTTTAAATATATTTAAAATAAACCTAAAATTTTCCACTCCGTTTTCAGTTACCTACTTTAAAAGTACATGATAAATCATTATACGTCTCCTAATTAAAAAAATTATGTTCTATATCGTTTGTAGTATTTATTTATCAATAACCATATCATTCCGATAAAGTTATAAAATTATTAACATTAGCAATCACTAATGAATAATCAACTCGAATCTTCTGATAATGCAGCATTATTGCCTGTATTGTAAACGTTAGTTTTTATGCCATGTTACCGCAAATATAACTGTTACATATAGTACATATAATCATAGTTTTTTATAATTTGTTTGGTTTTTCTCTTTTTGATGTGAGTGCGTTGCTGCACCCGTGGAAACTTCCTGTGCCAATTACTTTGACAGCAACATATGACGGCTGTATTTTTCTATCCGCGACCCCTTCCATCATCAATAAAATGTGGTTCTGTAAACCTTTTGTCTTTTCCAACTAATACTGTATTGTGGCCGCACAAGTACAACGCCCAACAAATATGCCTAAATGATGTCTTCTTTTAATTTTCTTGATATTTTACTGAGGAAAATGAGTGTAAAACCAGGAAATCCATTTAGGGCAGCAATGTCGATTAGTGCAAAGAAGACAGATTGGCAACTTCTTGTAGATCTTTTGGTGGAGTACTTGCATAGCATCTGATCAATAACATCAACTCCTCTTTTGGTGTTGCAGTAGAGCAAATTTATGTCACATTTATTTTTGAAACAATTACTGACATTTATATCGGATATGAGTAGATTTCTATATGCTGTATGGATAGAGAAACGAAATTTTTCTTAGGCTTCTCTTTGGTGATGAATGATAAGAGTCACCGGTGAACTCCCAGATCTCGGGTCTGTAAATTCAAACAAACTTGAAAAAATCTTCTGACTAGCTGTTCCCTTCGATTGTTCCGGAATATGTTTTCTGTTACTCTGAGTAGTTCCAACCATAGTCAATCCATAAAGTTCTTCTGCTGGCTCCACAGAATTATAGTAGCTACCCCTTGACACATTTCCCCCGGAATTCTTGATTGGGACCACCAGGCGTTCACTATGTCGTTTGAACCTCTGCTTGTTGAAGGTTCATTATTTTCTCAGGCAACAATTTCCATGTTGAGCACATACCTCTCATAACAGTTGGTGAACATTCTGATAAGTATCCCATACTACCCTGGTTATTGTTTCATGAATACTATAAATCTACACCTTCCCCTAAACAATGATAACATTTCATCAACTAACATATCGGGTTCACAAATGTAATATTTGGGTGATATCGCATTGACGATTTGGAATACCGAAAAATAAGCGCAACCCTGTCTTTTCATCTTTGTCTTTCCCCGAGTAGACTTTTCATCAAATAAGCCAATAGTTCCTGATATCAGTTTCAACTCTTCGCAGCAATATAGGAGGACCTTCCAAATCTATGTAACCGCCAATCATGCAATTGTAACTTGCTATCACCGTTTGCACCGAACAATATCAAAACTCATACGAAGGATTTTAGTTCTACCGTATCATTTTTAGACTTCGAGCTCGTACTGCTTCTTCATTTGTATGCCGTAAAATCATGTCTAGAATTTCAGGGCTGAAATTTTTTCAAATGACTTGCGCATATCCTTTTCCTTACCAGCAGGTAGTAAACATTGCTTTTTCCGCAATATATTTTGAATGGTTCGCCTAGTCACGTGAGGAGGATCACTCAGGTTTTTCCTTGCCATTTTTGCAACGTACTCCATATCTTCCTAGCTGCTTTTTTTCCTACAAAAGTCACTTCCTTCACCTTCCTTACTTCATTATTTGAACTGATTTCACCAACATGGACTACAGTTTCACTCAATTCTGCATTACTGATTTATTCTGTGTCACTTGTAATTTCCAATTCTCATTACACGTCACTCTCAGTCAAGTAGATAAGCAGATAGGAAAACTTTTCAAAGATATAATCCCTTTCACTCAAAAGCCACCGCATAGTAGCTCTAGATGTCAACATGAGGACCAAAATTTCACAGGAGCTTTGCAGACAGCTTTGCAGACAGCATGCCATGCATCGTAAATGCTCAACGCATGATAGGTAATTTTGGGATTGTATCCTGATTGTATAATTTGCAATATATTGTATACAGATTGCATCTTGAATGGCGAGAGTTCAAATCACGCAGCAGCTGAGGGTGAGGGTGAAGGTATTGAGTAAATTAGCCGGTGTGTCATAAATTTAAAAACACTAATATCACGGTAAGAGGGTGGGCTAGTTCTTCTTGCACTCATATTTTCGCATAAATGGCATTCCAGTTTGACATGAAGGTAAAATACTTCGAATTCTTGCGACTCTGATTAGATAGGTAACCAAAGTGTTTCCGGGGTATGCAAAAATTCATTTTGTATAAGATGCTTCATGAATGGCTGGATAGAGCTCTTCGCGCCCTTTCCTGTTCATGAATGAATAAAATAAATACAGTGAAAAGGTTTTTGTGAAAGTATTATAGAGGGAATGACTTCAATATTCAAAATTTCAGAAGGGTATTCAGAAGCTTTTTTTCGATATAATGTATCAGTAAAGCCTATAAGAGTAAGCAAAGTGAATAGAAACAGAGAGTAATTATTTAAGCATGCAGTTCAAAATTTTTAAGAAAATTAATCCATATGTAAGATAAATACGTTGAAAACTATTTTTACGAATTCTGATTTCTTAGAATAGAATAAAAATTTAAACTATGTAAAGTAGAAATTTTTTAAATAAAATCAAATTAATTACATCGTATAGTTTAAATACATAAATGCAATATGGAGCCTATGGTTGAATTAAAATAAACGTTAATACTTAATTTAAACTAATTAAGTTATAAATTATAATGCCAAACAAAACTATTTGTCCCATTAACCGATTCCATTCAGTCGAAAAATATGTCACAGGTTGGACCAAGGGAGGGTTACTTTGTGTCCACCGCGTATTTACGCTCTCATAACATTTAATGAACAAAATTTTCCATGTACATCAAGATGTATTTATCTTTTTAAACCTATATTTGACAATATAACGAAGTTATAAATCTGTATTGGGTGAATGAGTGCTTAAAATATTGAAAAAATAAAAAGGTGGACATTTTTTAGCCCTCCCTTGGTCCTCTAAGGGTTAAGCATTTTAGAGGAGTCATGTGATCAACATTAGAACCCTAATAACTCGAATCTCGACATAGAGTCATTGTGATAGTGAGACAATAAGGCATGCATTTCCATTTATCAGCGGTATAGAGCCTGTGAATAATCTATTCGACGAAAGCAAATCAGAATTATTCCCGAATCGCAATAATACTACTTCCGAAGTTTTAATCGTGGCTGTGGTTAACTGCCGTAGTTTAAGAAATAAGATTCCCGAATTCCACCATTTAATTCATAGTACGAAGTGTAACGTCATTTTTGGAACAGAAAGTTGGCTAACAGATGATGATTCAGACAATGAGATCTTCCCAAAATCGTTCACTGTTTATCGGAAAGATAGAATTAATCGAGTTGGGGGCGGAGTTTTTATAGCTGTAAAGAATTCAATCGTCAGCCAAGCGATAACCGTAACTGAGACCAGCGTTGAATCTGTGTGGTGTTTAATTAAATGTCCAAAATTCAAAACGATTTTATTATGTTCGTATTACAGACCACCTAACTCAGATATAACGTCAATGTTGGATTTTCAAAATCAAATAAACAGCGTAGCATCCAAGCATCCTGAAAGAAACTTGATTGTGGGTGGAGATTTCAACGTACCTTCTATGGATTGGGAGACTTATAGCTTCATTCCTGGTGGAAGGGATAAAGTGATCTGCGAGGCTTTATTACACACTTTTACATCTAATTCATTGTTTCAAATAGCATCCGCACCAAGCAGAGGAGAAAATATTCTTGATTTATTAGCGACAAATATACCACATCGGGTAATAAACGTTGGCACTGTCGAAGGAATAAGTGACCATAGGGTAGTAACTGCAAAGTTTTCTCTAAATACCGCTGTAAACTTTAAAGAAGAGCGTAAAGTTTTCATTTTTAAAAGAGCTGATTTTGATGGGTTTAAGAATCATCTGAAAAATGCGTTCCCCGACTTTCAAGAATCAGTATTAAAGTTAAATGTAGAGAATACTTGGAAAGCTTTTCTTTCGCTCGTAACTTTGGGAATAAATAGCTACATCCCTAGTAAAATAGTAATAGAAGGCAGCGAACCGAGATGGTACGACGCGGAAGTGAGAAAATCATTGAGGCGACAGAGAGCGTGTCATGCTAAAATGAAAAAAAGTCAGCACGGATTTATCCGCTAATAAACGCGAGCTAATAATTAAAAAATATAGATTATAGAACTCGTAAATAGATTGCATGACTTGTAGTGTAGCCTACTAACCTATGTAAAACTTAATGCATGTTTCTTAATTTCTATTCTATATTCTATTTCTAACAGCATATAGTAGTATAGTTTGTTATTATACGGGACGTTTTTTGGACGGTGTGGTGTGCATGTGGGAGTCCAAATGCATGCTGCATGCTGGTGATTGATCACCCCCTGCCAAACACCCGAGAGGTGGCTCGCAGGGTATTATGAAGATGTAGATGTAGATATGGCCACTCCGGGGAAAATCGACAAGCCTGACTCATTTATTGGGTTATATGTTTCGTTTGTTCATTTCATAATATAATATTGTTTCGAATACAAAGTTATTTCATGACTTAGGAATTTGTATTTTCTATGATTAAGTTTTTTAATATCATATTTCGATTGTTCTCCACGAATGCTATGTGTAATATACATACTTCGTAGGTATTTTAAAAAATGCTAATAAGAGGAATAAATTTTTTGTACAGAATAATATTCTAATAAAAGCAATTCAAAATATAACATTATTTCTAGCTTATTACATAATGATTGCTTGGTGACTCTATAAACATTAGTCATTCGAATGTAAACAAATAGTTATCGAGAAGAATAGCCTCGACTAAATGAGGAAGATTAGTGTTTTCAAACAAGCTCTTGATGTTTGCAGAGGAATATATATTATTATTGGTAAGTATTTGCGTATAACAAAAATAGTCAGTCTAATTATTTTTTGTCCAAAACATTTGACTACTAAGACATATTGGACGCGTTGGTCTAATCTCTTGTACTTATTCAGTAACCATAGTTTTTTAAGTTTAGTCTAGTGTTTTGGGTAGAGGAATCATTCGTTTTTGACGAATAATAAGTTCACAGATAATAGTAAAATGTTATGAAGGGGCGTGGTATATGCATATAGGGGAATATTTTACTACGAACTATTGACAATATGACATTGATCCGAATGCATTACAAACGGAATGGCTGGTAAATATATATATATATATATATATATATATATCATAAAAACCCTAGGATGGGCAGTATCAGAACACACAATAAAAAATAGAAACTCACTAGATAACTAAATTTTCGGTGGTATTACCACCTTCCTCGGAGTTAGGTAAGAGACTCTTTGACTCTGTGAACTTATTATTCGTCAAAAACGAATGATTCCTCTACCCAAAACACTAGACTAAACTTAAAAAACTATGGTTACTGAATAAGTACAAGAGATTAGACCAACGCGTCCAATATGTCTTAGTAGTCAAATGTTTTGGACAAAAAATAATTAGACTGACTATTTTTGTTATACGCAAATACTTACCAATAATAATATATATTCCTCTGCAAACATCAAAGAGACTATTGAGTCTCTTACCTAACTCCGAGGAAGGTGGTAATACCACCGAAAATTTAGTTATCTAGTGAGTTTCTATTTTTTATTGTGTGTTCTGATACTGCCCATCCTAGGGTTTTTATGATATTTACCTCGCCGAGGAACATTTCGAAGTGTATATATATATATATATATATATATATATATATATTTATCCGAATGTAAACAACGCGTTGTCAACAGTTTGTGCCTCAACGGAAGGATGAAAGTAAGCGTTTTAAACAAGCAAGTGATGTGTCTTCATGACAATATTATTACTGGTATGTTGTTTCAAGTTGTGTTGACGATTAAGAACCGGAAGAAATCTGTCCACTTTTTTGAGTCCGAAATATTTGACTAGTAACATTCAAATAAACAGCGTAGCATCCAAGTATCCTGAAAGAAACTTGATTGTAGGTGGAGATTTCAACGTACCTTCTATAGATTGGGAGACTTATAGAATCATTCCCGCTGGGAGGGATAAAGTGATTTGCGAGGCTTTATTACACACTTTTACATCTAAACTCATTGTTTCAAATAGCATCCGCACCAAACAGAGGAGAAAGTATTCTTGATTTATTAGCGACAAGTATACCTCATCAGGTATACTTGTCGCTAATAGAACTTTAGCACCGTTGAAGGAAAAAGTGACCATAGGGTCGTAACTGCAAAGTTTTCTCTAAATACCGCTGTAAACTTTAAAAAAGAGCGTAAAGTTTTCATTTTTAAAAGAGCTGATTTTGATGGGTTTTAGAGTTATATGAAAAATGCTTTCCCCGAGTTGGAAGAATCAACATTAAAGTTAAATGTAGAGGATTCTTGGAAAGCTTTTTTTCGCTCGTAACTTCGAGAATAAATAGCTACATCCCTAGTAAAACGGTAAAAGAAGGTAGCGAACCGAGATGGTACGATGCGGAAGGAGAAAATCATTGAGGCGACAGAGAGCGTGTCATGCTAAAATGAAAAAAGTCAGCACGGATTTATCCGCTAATGAACGCGAGTTAATAATTAAAAAATATATGGGATGGCTATAGCCGCCACGAAGGAGGCGTTCTGGAATGCATTCACGAATTTTAAAAGAAAAACATTTGTAGATCAGTTACAGGATAACCCTAAAGCATTTTGGTCTTATGTTAGGGAAGTTTAAGATAAACAATCTACCGTATGTTCGCTGAGAAACGACAATTGAGATGTGCCTTTTCCGGCTTACTTATGTTAGGTCTAATTAAGATATGCTTTCGAAACGTGCGAAAAACATTCTGCTTGAAATTAAACATTACACTTGGCACGTCTATGATTCGCACACTCGATATTTTTAGTATGGCAATGAGTATGAGTATAGGTGATTCAAGAATGAAATTAGAAATGATTGAGAAAAGAGTAATTGGATTAAGCATTCTAAATCCGAAATCGGATTTCTTTCTATTCAGACATGCTTTTACAACTGTTTGTATGAATGTTTTCATGGACCATATTTCCCTCAAAATTCGTAAATCTCTCCAAAAATGTATCAAAACAAAAATATTTCTCCGTACCTTCAAAATAACCAATCGCTATTAGCACTTTATCACAGGAGATGAGTAATTTAAATTTAGCAGTTTTCATATATATATTACCAATATTTTTATATTGCGTTTCTATGCATCAATTTCTTCAATGTCTCCTTCATAATTCCCTCAAGACATGCGATTCATTTCAATGGATAGGTCTTTATTCGTCTATGATCAGTGTTGATTGTTTAAACGGTTTGAATCTTCTGATTCCTGCCTCAGAAACTGACCCAACTTGCAGTTAATATTCAGTAAATCAATCAAGCAACAGGAAGTACCTAATGACCGGAAAATCGCTAATGTAACGCCTATATTTAAAAGTGGAGACAAGGAACAGCCATCTAATTACAGGCCGATATCTTTAACGTCCATCTCTTGCAAAGTCCTTGAACACATCGTAGTCAGCTCGGTAATGAAACACCTAGACGCGCAAAAGTTTTTAATGGGAACTCAACATGGATTCAGGAAAAGCAGATCGTGCGAAACTCAGTTAGCGCTTTTCGCTCACGATATTTTAGTCTCCGGGGAAGACAACATTCCAGTAGACGCGATTTTTCTTGATTTCAAAAAGGCATTTAATAAAGTACCCCACGGAAAGTCATTAATAAAAATGAAATCATATGGTATTGACGAAAATGTCATTTCCTGGATAAGAAAACTTTTGAGCGACGGCGTCCAAAGAGTATAGTATTAGACGGTGTAGTCTCCAATGAGGTTAGAGTCACTTCTGGCGTTCCTCAGGGTAGTGTCATTGGCCCACTCCTATTCCTACTTTATGTAAACGACATTGGCGAAGTAGTGCAGAGTAAGTTACGATTATTTGCAGACGACGCTGTAGTTTACAGAGAAAACCGTTGCAGCAAAGAAAGAGATGAACTAACAAATAACCTTGCTGCTTCCAAGCGTGTTGCGATGCATAGCAGTTACAATTAAATTTGGAAAAATGCGTCGTAATGAATTTCTGGAAGAAGAATGACTCCCCACAACGTAGCTATATAATTCGGGGTACCAAATTAGATACTGTTGAATCCGTGTAATTATGTAGTAGTTAGACACAATGATGATCTATCGTGGAATAAATATATTCGGGAAATAACCGGTAAAGATAATCGTAACATGGGTTTTGTTAAAAGAAAATTAGGAAAGCGCGACGACAAAGTGAGAGAAATTAGCTACTTTTCCCTCGTTAGACCGCATTTAGAATACGCTGCCAGTGTTTGGGACCCTCATGAAAAAGGCTTAATAACAGAGTTAGAACGCGTGCAAAGGAGAGCTGCCAGGTATGTGAAAGGTCGTTATGATAGTCTCGTTAGTTTTAGTGACCTCTTAGATAAACTCGGATTGGAATCTCTGTCGGACCGTAGATTGAAAAATAGACTAAACCTTTCAGATAAATTCAAGAGCAGTGTCTTTTCTGACGAAGTTAACCATATCTTGCGGACGCCAACGTACTACGGAAGATCAGATCATATAAATAAAATAAGAGAGATAGATTGCAGAACAGACAGATTCCGAATGTCTTTTTTCCACGATCAGCGATAAAACTCGTAAATAGACTAGATGACTTGTAGTGTAGCCTACTAACCTATGTAAAACTTAATGCATGTTTCTGAAATTCTATTCTATATTCTATTTCTAACAGCATATAGTAGTATAGTTTGTTATTATACGTGACTTTTTTTGTACTTTGTGGTGTGCATGTTGGAGTCCAATTGTATCTACATCTACATAATACCCTGCGAGCCACCTCTAGGGTGTTTGGCAGGGGGTGATCAATCACCAGCATGCAGCATGCATTTAGACTCCCACATGCACACCACACCGTCCAATAAACGTCCCGTATAATAAAAACTATACTACTATATGCTGTTAGAAATAGAATATAGAATAGAAATTCAGAACATGCATTAAGTTTTACATAGGTTAGTAGGCTACACTAAGAGTCATGCAATCTATTTACGAGTTCTATTGCTGCCGTTATAATCTCTTATTGATCGTGGAAAAAATGACATTCGGAATCTGTCTGTTCTGCAATCTATCTCTCTTATTTTTTATATGATCTGATCTATGGTATGATGCATGCTGGTGATTGATCACCCCCTGCCAAACACCCTAGAGGTGGCTCGCAGGGTATTATGCAGATGTAGATTCCGTGATTCAATCAGGGATTTCAGTCAATCCCAAGTCATCAATCTAAGTGATTGAGAGATCGAAATGATTGGATCAGTTGATGGAATCACCCAAGTGACATGAATCGTAAAGATCGAATCTTTAAAAAGAACGACTTCCGTTGAATCCCAATCGCCGCCTGTTGCGGAAAATTCCCCATGTTTGGATTCCCTCCGCCTCTTGTACAAGCTGGCAACGTTGCGGCTTGCCCGGGGGAGGGGTAAGGCGCTTGACAGCATACGGGAAAAGGGAGGGGGAGCTCTGGAAAGCCGACCGCCGCCCCCACCTCCGGCGAAGCTAGTGTCGCCGGATTTTACTGGAAGGGGTGGGCTTGGGATTGGTAATTCAACCGTCCCGAAGTGGTCGAAATGGCCTGTCTGGCTGGACGGGTTGGGTTGGGCGCTTATATTGCAAGTAGAGAATGAATAACAAAAAAAAGAGAAAATAAAAAACAAAAAAATCAAAAGAAAAAAAATATATAAAAATAAAATAAAAATAAAAAAAATTAAATAAAATAAAACAAAAAAAATATAATAAAAATTAATAAACTCAAAATAAAAAGAGAGTAAAGTAACTCCACACCCATCATCTAAATTTAAAGGTAAATACCCCCAATTACCACGGTAAAGAAAACCTGCTATTAAAAGGTTTAATTGTGTATCATTGTATTCATTTAATTTCAATATGTAAATGTCAAACTCCATATTAGTTATAAGCTTCTGCTGCTTCTGCTCACACAAACAAAACACTACCCACACAACATAGACAATTGCGCAACAGAATTGTAATCTCCTGTAATCTGGCTGGTTAGGGTGAAGGAATTCACCGGAACAGCGGGACAGCGCCTCCGGCGCGTTAATTAATGAATGTGATGCCCAATTTCTTGAAAATGTCTTCAATGCCAATACATTGCTTACTTGAATGATCCATCTTAATCTTGTTGTGTTCTTCCCGTCGGCAGTTCCCCCGTGCCAATGCTGTCTCCATTCCCTCCCGTCTCCTGCCATCTCCTTCAAGTGTCCATATCTTCAGATTTTATTACGTTTTCAATAAACTTCAGCCTTCCCCCTTTTCTGATCCCTTCCACCCTTCCCTCCAAAGCTACTTTCAAAATTCCATTCTCTCTCATCAACTGACCCAACCAGTTAACCTTCCCAATAGCGTAGCCAGGGGCAGGGGTGAGAGACATCCGGACCCCCGCCCGAAATATAAAAGCACAATTATTTTCCTCAATAAAAGAAAACAAATTATTGAAAAATCATGAAATTAAAATTTTTTTAACACTTTTAGTGCCGGCCGCTAATTCTAAAGGCCTACCGAAAAATTTAGCCATTTTTACTTAATTCGCTAATTTTTTTTTAAACATTAGCATCGAAAATATATTTATATCGATGTGTATTTCAATAAAAATTGACTTTTCTTTATGAATGAGTCGAATAACATTTTTTGCTAAATTTTAAGTATATATTTTAGCAATGATATTCCTTACTGTTTTTTTAAATGAAAAAGTTGCAACAAATGACGTACCGCCATAAAATGCATAATATTGTTTTATTACGCTGAATTTGAACTATTTAAACTATGGAAATCATAAAAAGCATTGCCCCAAGCAAATTATTCAAAATGGTATGGTATTTGGAGGAGGCGACCGACAGCTGTGGTCATTTGCGCCATGAGGGAAGGGTATTGAAGAAAGGGTGGAGAGAAACCCGGCGTCGGCATTAGCCTGCTCTGAACGAAAGGCGCCAAAGGGACCACGGCTTAACGTCCCATCCGACGGACGGAGTGTTGCGCTTGAAATGTCCTCCACACAACACTCAAGCAGGGATCGGGCAGTCTCTGAAAACTCTCTGCCGCTGCCGGAATTTGAACCCGGGCCCACCGGGTGGGAAGCCAACACTCTAGCAACCACACCAACCCGATCCCCCAATTATTCAAAATCCTGGATGACAAAAAGGGTCACTGCACCCTCAACGAACGGTTCTTTCCTCCAAAGAATCTCCACACAAAGTAGGTTGAGATAAGGATGCCGGGAGCTACGGAGGACTTTTCGTCCTCAAGACATTAAAAGAACTCATTCTCCATCGAGCAATTCATTTTTGAAATAACAAAACCAGTAAGCAGAAAACTGGAAAGGTACCACGGGCGAAATATTACGGCTTCTCGAAAACAAAGTCAATGAAATAGAAAGACGTAATATTACGTCCATGGCAATCTTCCGAAAGATTAGCAGGACGTAATATTACGTCCATGGCACGCTAAGTATTAAAAAATGAAGTTTTTTCGATTGTGAAAAGTGTTATAATTAGTTTAAAACCCATTACTAAGTACCCTTTTTTTCATAAATTTCCCCCCTCGTTTTGGACCCCTATCTCTAAAAAAATTTAAACAGGATGAAATTTACTCTTGCTTACCCGAATTAGTGCGACATTAAACCATCTGGGTCTATTCATAACTTTTATTTAAAGAGGGAAATAGAAGATTCATAATTTCGGGTTGGGTAACGGGCATTCTTTGCATTTGTTAAGATTCATTTTGACGATATTAAGACGCATGAAGTGATTAAAAGCATGGCCAATAGGCCATTGATCGTAGCAGCGGAAATTTTCCTGGTGTTACTTCCCTTACAGCGCCTGATATCTTTATTGCGGGACTCTAGTGGCCCTTCTGATAGAACCTTGATGGGTAACGGAGCCTCACAAATAATATCACCTCCATGAATTTGCATTCTATCCACAAAAGCTGGCATGTAACACCATCCGTGTAACTCCGCGCACATCCTTGTCATCTCCAGAGCATCTTGATTTAATTAACACCTCCACATTAATTGCATGTTTTTATGCCACTGCTTTCAAAACGATACTTAATCTTTTGATTAGTTCCTTGCATATTCCATAGATTTTAGAGGACAAAGCAGGGTTGGCGAAATATCTCCTCGCTGCATTTCCATTATTCTTTGAGTCAATTCCCTGCTTTCTGCAATCAACCCCTTTTCCACTCGAAGTCTGTCCTGTACACACTTTTTCCCTTCTGAAAAAATAGTTTTATCTTCGGCGGCTTCAATTATGATATGCGAAACATGTACTCAAAAACTCTTTATCCTCGAAAACGTCTGTGTTTAGAGGTCGTAGTAGTAATTCTTTGACATAGTAATTCATTTGGCCAGGAGTCATAGAAAGTCTGCGGAGAAATACAAGTCAGAGAGCTTACGGCTTTACCGTCGACCTCAGACAAAACCAAATGATGATCAACAACCACAGTATCGAACAAGACAACCTAGTTTGAGGAGCTC
Organism: Ischnura elegans; assembly: GCF_921293095.1. Classification (NCBI taxonomy): domain Eukaryota; kingdom Metazoa; phylum Arthropoda; class Insecta; order Odonata; family Coenagrionidae; genus Ischnura; species Ischnura elegans. The sequence continues at coordinate 4,085,870 of NW_025791660.1, read as the reverse complement.
TAGCGTCTAGATGAAGCAATTAATTTCTTTGCTAAGAGAAGCACACAAAAGAGAATTTTAAATACACTGAGGGATGAAGTTCGCCATGGCAAATTGTTTGACTTAGGCCCAATTTCACCAACACGGATAATATTCTCTATTATCTCAGTTTTCAAAAACTCGATTAAAATTATTATCTCAGAAATGTGAGGATCGTGTTTCACCAACGATATTTTATCTTAGTTTTGAAAAACCAAGATAATCAGAATAAATGATTTGGGTCGTACGTTTCTCATAACTCTGACGTGGGAAAATAAATGACGGTAAGCAACCGTATGACATGGAATCAGCTTTAATAGGCCGGTAAGTGTACAATCAAGTACATACAGATTGAGAAAATGAACAGCAGCAGAGTTAATATTGACAATGAGAGTTAGAAAAGCTCAAATATTACGTTTTCGTGGCAGGATTTATGAATTTGCCTTACCGAATACCACGCACGGGTAATAAAAAACAAATAGGGGAACCGCGTTTGGCAAGAGCAAGGAATGCGAGAATATTGCGGTAAAGAACTTGTAAGCACCTTTGTTTGATGTATCGTTATTTAAAAATGAAATTTTTAAATTTACCGAGACTCCCAGGTTTAAATAAACACAGTTCTCGGTTATTTTGTGCTACAACAATTAATTACGTCTCACATTGGTAAAATTGCAATTCTGAAGATAACAATGCTGTTACATAGGTATTAATTCAGGAAGAGGACAGAGATTAAAGGTTTTTGTATATATATGTAAGAAAATTCAAAGAAAGGCTTGTAACATTTAAAAAAACGAACTTATTTTGGCAAGAGTTGTCAGAATCATTGGCTCGAGAGGAGCATGGGCATGGAAAAGCTCAAGTTTAAGAGAAAGAAACGTGAAATTGCTTTGACGAGGGGAGATCACGTACTATGACGATAAAAAAGTTTTCCTCATGTCTATGCTTGCGTCAATTAAAATTATTCACATACTTGTCGCCGTATGATCAAAATGAAGATGACAAAAAAAGCTTCGAAAAACTTGTTGCGGCGTAGGCTGGAACCCTGGTCCACAGAGTGAAAATCGACGACGATACCACTACACCAACCGCCCGTCATACAGTAAATGTGCTATTTTAGCATTATACAGTGTTATTGAATAATACTTGTTAAAAGTACGGCATGAAAATTAATTAATTACCGCCAAACTAAGGCCGATTCATTAGAACCACTACCAGTTTAGAGATGTGTTCGCCATTCCGAATGCTATAAAATATACGGCATTGGAAACCTCCACCTTCCCTTATGAGTAAAATTCGTCTTCTTCAATGAGAGCGAGAACTGCCTTTGCAGTTTTATTTGCCATTTTGGGATGAGTAAGTAAATGTAAAGCGCCATGCCACGTTACATCTGCCCTCAGATTAACTCGGATAATAAGCTTTGAACGGCGGAATATCGTCAGTAAAAGTATAAACCGAGATAACAGCCCAAAACCGAGTTAATGCATCTGGTGAAACGCGATTGTTGTAATATCTCGGTTTTTTGAGAATATTATCCGAGTTAATTCAATTATCCTCGTTGGTGAAACTGGCCCTTAGCCGGGATCCCGGCTTGGTGTATGGAACTTAGCACCCGTGCGCGTGACTGCGTACTAAGTCACTTATTTCTGCAGTGCCTTGAAAAGATGTTATTTTGCGTGGGATCATATCCTTTTGAGAATCTTCGGCTCCATGATGTTTCCTGTACTTCATTTTTCTCAAAAAAGTACCAGTTTTTTGCCCGTAAAATCAAGTTGCCCAAATTTAAGCGCTTGGTATTTCCGTGGTTTTTATTCGAGTAACTTGCAATTTTGATGTAAGGAAGCCTTATCTAGTATTAACAGTTTTCTGAAAACAAATTGCGTATGCCAGTAAAATTAATGAATTTATTCTAAATTACGTAAACCTCGGCTAACTTCGAACCTAATGGGTGGATTGAAATTTAATTGGTACAAATGTATGCTGTTCAATGAGCGCAACTTAGGTGCAAAAAACGGATACTTTCGTGAGAAAAAATTAAGTACAGGAAACACTGAGGAGTGGAGGATTTTAAATAGCATGTGATCCAACGTAGAAATAAATTCTCTTTTGTATGCTTTCTGTTGTATTGAAATTCATATGCTTCGTTTACGCGCTGGACGACCACAGACTCGGGTGTTATGCTTTTTGTACGGGGGGAAGAGATGGGTTGATTAAGGAGGAGGTGTGTGAGGGAAGACAGAATCAGGAAGGAAAAGCGGTGCGCCGCCATTAGGTTGAAAACAAAACACATACATGGGCGTACCCAGCGAGGGGCAGGAGGGGGCAGCCCTACCCCTAGAAGCAAAAATCGCGATTGTCTTTAAGGAAATTAATATTTTGTCAAGCAAATAATTTTTAAAACTAATGAAGAGCTGTTAAGGTTTCCATAAAATGTTGATTTCATTCACCTTTACCATGCTTAAATCTTACCTAAAACTTGAACAACCATGGCTTGCCCCCCCTTAGTTTTGATCCTGGGTACGCCTTTGAACACATACAATGTACACCGCCTTATCTAGAATCCCTGCTTCAAGGACCAGTGTACTCGAGCGAACCTGTGAAGTCCGGTGAGGAGGGAAGGGGCTGAGGCTTCTACATCTACATAATACCCTGCGAGCCACCTCTAGGGTGTTTGGCAGGGGGTGATCAATCACCAGCATGCAGCATGCAATTGGACCGCCACATGCACACCACACGGTCCACAAAACGTCACGCATGCTTACAAATTATACTACCATATGCTGTTAGAAATAATAATAAAATTAAGAAACATGCGTTAAGTATTACATAGGTTAGTAGGCTACACCACAAGTCATGCAATCTATTTACGAGTTCTATCGCTGCCGTTATAATCTCTTATTGATCGTGGAAAAAATTACATTCGGAATCTGTCTGTTCTACAATCTATCTCTCTTATTCACCGTTGAAGAAATGCGTTCACTAACTAAATTCAGGACATAGATTGGCATCGTAAGAAATTGAAACTGGGAAGTAAGTACCTACCTGCTTCGAAATGTTTTAGTACTTACTCCTTTTTTTTGGTATAATGCCGTGAAACTCACCATTTTGAACCATTTATATGAACTTTTTTCTGGGGGTGAGGAGCACACCCCTCCCGCTTACCCTGGCGGGTGTTCCACAACCTGAGACAACCCAGAGTTTTGCGCCTGAACCCCCACCCCCCAGCGTTAAATCCGAGTTGCGGCCCTGGTGCAGGGTAATACATATAACTACATCTACATAATATCCTGCGAGCCACCTATAGGGTTTTTGGGTAGGGTAGGGGTGAATTTAGTTAGTGTTAGGGAGTAGCAATGTCCGTCGTGTGATGGTCCCGTTACGGGAGAGGGCAGACCGCGAGGGTGTAAGCGACCGTGTAACATCATGGTGCATCCCTGGTGGCGGTGTTCCTCAGGTGACGCAGGCGGTTGGTGCGGCGGTACGGGGTACGAAGTGCTCCAGACTGCGGGTTGTGGCTCATGTCGGCGTCAATGATGCCACCTTCCGTGGATCTGAGGAAATTCTAGATTCCCTCCGGGATCTGAATGCCGAAGTGAAGCGGGTGGGTGGGACCATTGGGGTCAGCATAGAGCTTTCGATTTGTAGTCTTGTCCCGAGGATCGATCGTGGTTCTCTGGTTTGGAGCCGAGTGGAAGGCATAAACCAGAGGCTGCGTCGTTTCTGCACGGACATCGGAGCCTCCTTCGTGGACCTTAGGCCGGCAATCCGATCGTGTCGGATCCCTCTGAACCGTTCGGGAGTCCATTACACGGCCGAGTCGGCTAGTCGTGTAGCGAGTAGCATATTTGAGCACTGTAGGTCTTTTTTAGAGTAGAGAGTAGGGCAGAGTGTAGATATATTAGTGGGTTGAAAAATAAAGTGGTAAGTTCAAAACTTTTCACAGACAAAAATTCTTCCAGAAATGAGAATAGAGAAGTAGAAAGAAAAATCAGCGTTTCAGGTATTACATTTAAGCATGAGAAGCGTCAGTCGAGCAATACGTCCAAAGGCAGTCAAGGCTCAAGTCATTTTGATAGTGAGGCAATAAGACATGCATTTCCATTTATCAGCGGTATAGAGCCTGTGAATAGTCTCTTCGACAAAAATAAATCAGAATTATTCCCGAATCGCAATAATACTACTTCCGAAGTTTTAATCGTGGCTGTGGTTAATTGCCGTAGTTTAAGAAATAAGATTCCCGAATTCCACCATTTAATTCATAGTACGAAGTGTAACGTCATTTTTGGAACAGAAAGTTGGCTAACAGATGATGATTCAGACAATGAGATCTTCCCAAAATCGTTCACTGTTTATCGGAAAGATAGAATTAATCGAGTTGGGGGCGGAGTTTTTATAGCTGTAAAGAATTCTATCGTCAGCCAAGCGATAACGGTAACTGAGACCAGCGTCGAATCTGTGTGGTGTTCAATTAAATGTCCAAAATTCAAAACTATTTTATTATGTTCGTATTAGAGACCACCTAACTCAGATATAACGTCAATGTTGGATTTTCAAAATCAAATAACCAGCGTAGCATCCAAGTATCCTGAAAGAAACTTGATTGTGGGTGGAGATTTCAACGTACCTTCTATAGATTGGGAGACTTATAGCTTCATTCCTGGTGGGAGGGATAAAGTGATCTGCGAGGCCTTATTACACACTTTTACATCTAATACATTGTTTCAAATAGCATCCGCACCAAACAGAGGAGAAAATATTCTTGATTTATTAGCAACAAATATACCACATCAGGTAATAAACGTTGGCACTTTCGAAGGAATAAGTGACCATAATGTAGTAACTGCAAAGTTTTCTCTAAATACCGCTGTAAACTTTAAAAAAGAGCGTAAAGTTTTCATATTTAAAAGGGCTGATTTTGATGGGTTTAAGAGTCATCTGAAAAATGCTTTCCCCGAGTTTCAAGAATCAGTATTAAAGTTAAATGTAGAGAATACTTGGAAAGCTTTTCTTTCGCTCGTAACTTCGGGAATAAATAGCTACATCCCTAGTAAAATAGTAAAAGAAAGCAGCGAACCGAGATGGTACGACGCGGAAGTGAGAAAATCATTGAGGCGACAGAGAGCGTGTCATGCTAAAATGAAAAAAGTCAGCACGGATTTATCCGCTAATGAACGCGAGCTAATAATTAAAAAATATAGGATGACTAAAGCCGCCACGAAAGAAGCGTTCAGGAATGCGTTCACGAATTTTAAAAGAAAAACACTAGTAGAGCAGTTACAGGATAACCCAAAAGCATTTTGGTCATATGTAAGGGAAGTTCAAGGTAAACGATCTACCGTATGTTCGCTGAGAAACGACAATGGAGATGTGTTGACAAGCAGTTACGATAAAGCCAATTTATTAAATTCCTACTTTAAGAGCGTGTTCACGGAGCCTTCCGAAAACACACCCGAGACCGATGACAATCCCTCTATACATAAGATGCCACCTATTGACATTAGTACGCTCGGAATAGAAAATATATTGAAATCGCTTAGTCCAAATAAATCACCTGGTCCAGACGAAATCCCTTCTCGCGTATATAAAGAACTAGCCTCAGAAATTGCCCATTACTTGCAGTTAATATTCAGTAAATCTATCAAGCAACACGAAGTACCTAATGACTGGAAAATCGCTAATGTAACGCCTATATTTAAAAGTGGAGACAAGGAACAGCCATCTAATTACAGGCCGATATCTTTAACGTCCATCTCTTGCAAAATCCTTGAACACATCGTAGTCAGCTCGGTAATGAAACACCTAGACGCGCAAAACTTATTAATGGGAACTCAACATGGATTCAGGAAAAGCAGATCGTGCGAAACTCAGTTAGCGCTTTTCGCCCACGATATTTTAGTCTCCGGGGAAGACAACATTCCAGTAGACGCGATTTTTCTTGATTTCAAAAAGGCATTTGATAAAGTATCCCACGGAAAGTTAATGATAAAACTGAAATTTTATGGTCTAGACGAAGATGTCATTTCCTGGATTAGAGAATTTTTGAGCGACCGCGTCCAAAGAGTAGTATTAGACGGTGCAGTCTCCAATGAGGTTAGAGTCACTTCTGGCGTTCCTCAGGGTAGTGTCATTGGCCCACTCCTATTCCTTCTTTATATAAACGACATTGGCGAAGTAGTGCAGAGTAAGTTACGATTATTTGCAGACGACGCTGTAGTTTACAGAGAAATCCGTTCCAGCAAAGATATAGATGAACTAACGAATGACCTTGCTGCTATCCAAGCTTGGTGCGATGCTTGGCAGTTAGAATTAAATTTGGAAAAATGCGTCGTAATGAATTTCTGGAAGAAGAATAACTCCCTACAGCGTAACTATATCGTTCGGGGCACCCAGTTAAAGGCAATTGAATCCGTGAAATATCTGGGGGTTAGACTCAATAATGATCTATCGTGGAATAAACATATTCGAGAAATAACCGGTCAAGCTAATCGTAAAATGGGTTTTGTTAAAAGAATATTAGGAAAGTGCGACGACAAAGTGAGAGAAATTAGCTACTTTTCCCTCGTTAGACCACATTTGGAATACGCTGCCAGTGTTTGGGACCCTCATGAAAAAGGCTTAATAACAGAGTTAGAACGCGTGCAAAGGAGAGCTGCCAGGTATGTGAAAGGTCGTTACGATAGTCTTGTTAGTGTAACTGACCTCTTAGATAAACTCGGATGGGAATCTCTGTCGGACCGTAGATTGAAAAATAGACTAAACCTTTTAGATAAATTCAAGAGCAGTGTCTTTTCTGACGAAGTTAACCATATCTTGCGGACGCCAACGTATTACGGAAGATCAGATCATATAAATAAAATAAGAGAGATAGATTGCAGAACAGACAGATTCCGAATGTCATTTTTTCCTCGATCAATAAGAGATTATAACGGCAGCAATAGACCTCGTAAATAGATTGCATGACTTGTAGTGTAGCCTACTAACCTATGTAAAACTTAAAGCATGTTTCTGAATTTCTATTCTATTTCTAACAGCATATAGTAGTATAGTTTGTTATTATACGGGACGTTTTTTGGACGGTGTGGTGTGCATGTGGGAGTCCAAATGCATGCTGCATGCTGGTGATTGATCACCCCCTGCCAAACACCCTAGAGGTGGCTCGCAGGGTATTATGTAGATGTAGATGTAGATGTAGGGTGTGACAGCCACCTATAGGCAGGGGGTGGCCAATCACCAACATGCAGCATGCAAGAGGACCGCCACATGCACACCACACGGTCATAGAAATATTACGCACACTAGAAAAATATACATGCATATTCATAAAAAAATTGCTAATGGTTAGTTATTCCCAGAGCAAATATATGCAAGGTTAGAACTAAGAAAAAACATGCAATGGGAGATCCTAGCGAGCGTTGCCATTAATCCTTAATAGGGTGGTTTCCTATTATTTTTTTATTGCCTAAATTGAAAGATTATTACTCCTGGAGTACGTATTTCGCGCTTTTAGATTTTTAAATGACGATATCTATTTTTCACGTTTAAATGAAAAGAGAAACATTTAAAGCGCGCAAAAACGCGACGCGTAACTAGGAAAGTCCGTGCGACGCATTTCTGGTTCCCCCTCCCGCCTTGTGAAGTGACCTTGATCGAGGCTCTGAGCGCTGATAGGTCGCAGGATGCTAGCGGATAGCTGAGTACCTTGCTGAATGGTAGCGCTTGGCTTAAAAAAGGTTTATTTATACCTTATCAAACGAAGAAAACTTTCCGACCTTAGCCAGTTTTAATAGGTGATTATTAAGACATGTTTCCCTGAGCTCTGTGCCTCATGCATGCATTGGTAACCTCAGACGATGTATAACTCCTATCCTCTCGTGTAGAAACTAGGTCCCTGTGACGCCACGCGGAGTGGAATCGCATGGGCGCCAATCTGGCCTTTTTCAAATGAGGATAAAATTTGACCCTTGCCATTCGTCTAAACCGGTATTTCAAAAACCAAATAATTTGTATATTATGAATACACTAATGGTGGGTAACGAATCGCAATCACTGCCTATCGTTTTCTTTGATGAAGGAAACTACCCTATTAAGAAACCGGAAGAAGGTAATCATTAATGCATACATTTATGTGGTAGAAATCCATGGTTACTGAAGACGTACTACAGATTGGACCAACAGGGCCAAGATTTGTTACCCACTAGTAGTCGAATATTTCTGACTCAAAAAAGTGGACAGACTTCTCCCGATTCTTAACCCCATCACTGCTGTTCATCTCCGAAAACCCTCTCCTCACGTGCGGCGAAAAGGTTAAAATGCGTTTCGTGGGCCCGTGGAGCAGGGACTTCAATAATAATGGGCGTGGTACACCCTCCGAAGGGTCGCTAATCCGGGACCCCATCCTCGACGAGCTCACCCACGCAGCACCGTCTCATCGAGCCTACCAGCAGGGGTCAAAAAGTGACCGCTCTGACTTCAATTTGAATACCAATCAATCAATCCGATCATCAAAAAATTATTGTTTTCATCGCACTCCTACCAATCAAGCAATCAAGTACGTCTTTGAACCGTGTTTCTGCGATGAAAAAGAATGATATTGTTAACTTTGCTTAAAAAATGCGGCAGCAGACCACCGAAAATGGCAAATCCGCCTATGTGTGTAATGTATTAATCATACCAGAGAGGATCATACTTGAGTCCGCGAGAATCTGTCAACCTACTGCATTTCAAAAAAACTGTTTCCGGTTTGGCCCCCCCAATATTTTTTTGTAAATCGGCATCCCTGATCGTCAACACAACTTTAAACAACATACTAGTAATAATATTGTCATGAAAACGCATCACTTGCTTGTTTAAAACACTTACTTTCATCATTCACTTGAGGCACAAACTCTTGACAACGCGTTGTTTACGCTCGGATAAAAAATATTTATAGTGTTACCAGCCATTCCGTTTGTAATGCGCTGGGATCAATATCATATTCTGAATAGTTCGTAGTAAAATATTCCACTATATGCATGTGTCATGCCCTTTAATAACATTTTACTAATATCTATGAACTTATTAATCGTCGAAAACAAATGATTCCAATGATTAAAGCATTCGACCAACCTAGAAAAACCGTGGTTACTGAAGAAGTAAGACATAAATTGGACCAACACGGCCAATATATATTACCATTCCAACGTTTTGGACACACCAGCTCGTTTAAAAACACTAATCTGCCTAATATGCGTTCTAAAGAATATTACATTATGAAATGTACAAACGAAGCATATAACCATATTACCCGTCATCATGAAAATATAGTTTTATCTTTCATTTGAATGTCTTATGTGGGGCCAACCTTCCAGAAAGTTTTCACGTTACATCAATAGTAAATATTAAGACGGAATTTTAACCATAAGATTTTCCGAACATTACTTGAATTACACAAGGTAGTAATAAGATATTCTTTAACAAACATCTACATCTACATAATACCCCGCAAGCCGCCTAAAAGGCGTGTGGCAAGGGGTGGTAGGACACCAGCCTTTTTTTTAGGACACCAAAAATTGATGCCACGACCCTCATGGAATTTGTTAAGCTATTGTTGCTGTACGTCAGTGGCAAATCGAGATGTAAAAGAAATTTGTATTATTGGAGGATAACGATCATAAGCTTACGAGCTGTGCTGTTGAATTTGGCAACGCCGTATTAGCGGAGAAGGTAGTCCTATCCGTTCTACGGTACGAATTCACAGCAAAGCAGTCTGCACACAATCCACATTTGAGATCGCGAATCGGTTCCGCTGCCAATACACACACAAGCTACAACCTATTTCAACAATATAGGTAAATCCATACACATAATACTAGCATATGCCATAAAAATATAGTGGGAACTAGGCAAATACTCTAATCAAAAACTGGAAGTCACTGTCATATTCTTATATTCATCACGTTCAACTTACAATAACAGAGCTCTTGTAACGTCTTGTATAATAACACTTATTTTCTTATTGAGTCGAGGAACTAGTACTTCGAAATACGTTGTTGACATCCGAATAACATAAATTGGAAGAGTTTTAAAACTCTTAGCCGAAGAGTGTGTGACACAAAAGATTCAATATTATATTTTGAAATAAAATAAGGCAAGAGATTGTGCTTGTTGGTCGGAAACATAGTTTTTAATCGTTAATTTCATTCGCAAACCTCCTTTCCAAGGACAAGCGTAAATACATTTTTACATTCTCAATAGTCACCAGACCTCCCTTTATCAAATCAGTCTAGTAGCTTGGAAGCTCCACTTAAATGTCGTAAGTTTCAAGATCGAGATCGGATGAGGCATTTTTTCCTTAAAAAGTGCTGATTTTATCGCGTGTGTTTTAACGTTTCTCATAGTCCTGCGAATTAAAAATAAATATTTCGCACAGAGTGCAATCTGTTTTGCACGAATGTTGCCTCGGAAGCACTGTGTTGTAAAAATTTAAATTCCATGTTGACTAGACCGCTTATACCGCTGAGGTGTTCATTCACCCGTGCGAAATACGTTGCTGCCAGCCAAACTGCGCAGTTTGGGACTCAAGGCTTGGCCTTCACGCAGGAGCGACGGATTTCACATGGGGGTGAATTTCGGGGAAATGCGCATGGCTATTTGGAGGGGGAACTACGCATTTTGGTAGTAGTCACAATTATTTCCTATTAGAGTAGGGAATTTCGGTTCATTTGATGGAATCGGTTCATGGTATTTGATTCGTGCCAATGAATCGGTTCTTTAAATCGTTCATAATTAACCGAATTAATCGTGGAATATCGAATCCATGTGAATATTCAATCAATCTGAATCTGTGTGAATCTTGAATAAATAATGCATGCGTAATAAGAAGCGGATCCAGGATTTGGGGGGGGGGGGGGGGTAACACCTTCTGTGGTAATTTTCAATTTATTTTGATATGAATGTTATTAAAATGAAATGAAATGAAATGACTGAGTCTCAGTTATACACAAATTAAAAGGAAAGTATTGTTAATAGTGCTAAATCTTGTCTATTTTTTAAGCGTCTAGGATGGGGGGTGGAGGAGAGCGGTGGCAAATCCGCCTATCTACGTAATACCTAATGACTGGAAAATCGCTAATGTAACGCCAACATTTATTCAACGATCAATAAGAGATTATAACGGCAGCGATAGAACTCATAAATAGATTGCATGACATGTAGTGTAGAATAATAACCTCTGTAAACCTTAATGCATGTTTCTTAATTTTATTATTATTTCTTAATTTTATTACCGTGTGGTGTGCTTGTTGGATTCTAATTGCTGGTGATTGATCACCCCCTGCCAAACACCCTAGAGGTAGCTCGCAGGGTATTATATAAATGTACATCTACATCTACATAATACCCTGCGAGCCACCTCTAGGGTGTTTGGCAGGGGGTGATCAATCACCAGCATGCAGCATGCATTTGGACTACCACATGCACACCACACCGTCCAAAAAACGTCATTTATAATAAAAAACTATACTACTATATGCTGTTAGAAATAGAATATAGAATAGAAATTCAGAACATGCATTAAGTTTTACATAGGTTAGTAGGCTACACTACAAGTCATGCAATCTATTTACGAGTTCTATTGCTGCCGTTATAATCTCTTATTGATCGTGGAAAAAATGACATTCGGAATCTGTCTGTTCTGCAATCTATCTCTCTTATTTTATTTATATGATCTGATCTTCCGTAGTACGTTGGCGTCCGCAAGATATGGTTAACTTCGTCAGAAAAGACACTGCTCTTGAATTTATCTAAAAGGTTTAATCTATTTTTCAATCTACGGTCCGACAGAGATTCCCATCCGAGTTTATCTAAGAGGTCAGTTACACTAACAAGACTATCGTAACGACCTTTCACATACCTGGCAGCTCTTCTTTGCACGCGTTCTAACTCTGTTATTAAGCCTTTTTCATGAGGGTCCCAAACACTGGCAGCGTATTCCAAATGTGGTCTAACGAGGGACAAGTAGCTAATTTTAGTCCCAGTTTAGATGAATGGCATTGGTGAATTTTAACCGCATTTGAAAAAGGCCAGATTCGCGCTGATGCGATGCCACTACATGTGACGCCACAGGGACCTAGTTTCTATACGAGTAGATAGGAGTTTTACATCGACTGAGATTACCAATGCATGCATGAGGCACAGAGCTCAGGGAAACATGTCTTAATAATCACCTATAAAACTGGCTAAGGTCGGAAAGTTTTCTTCGTTTGATAAGGCATTAATAAACCTTATTTAAGCCAAGAGCCACCTGCTAACAGGGTACTCCGCTGCATGCTAGCATCCTCCATCTAAGCGGCGTACGCATCCTCGCCCCATCCAAGTATTTTTAAAAAAATTCATACAAAAACCAACTGCACGGATTCCAATGCTTATATATCAGGGAAACCGTTCATGGCACGTTGAGGGGCACAGGGCCGTTATGAAGAACGAAGGCCGGAAATGGAATGCGTATTCCGTAAATTTAATGTATTTCCAAAGTATCTTCAGAATTCAATCCGAATACTCCAATTGAAAGTACTGAAAAAAGTCGTTGCATGGGGTCTGCCACGTCATGCTTTCTTTACGGGAAATACGTGTTTGGAAATTAGGGGCTTCGAAAAATGCTATTTTTAGGTTGTATGGCTTGGCAATGATTAAAAAATACTACCGTCAAACATTTATAATTTCTTTTGCCTTGTGACTGAATCCTTTATAAGGCTCAAAACCGATCATATGTACTTTTGAAAATTCATCCAAAAACCCACGGCATGGATTCCATTGTTTTTCTCATGGGAAAACGGGCATGGAACGTTGAGGGGCATATGAGGGGCCCTATGAAGAACGTTGAGCTTTTCACGAACGAAGACCGCAAATAGATTGTGTATTCCATTACTTTAAGGTATTTGCAATGTATCTCCAGAATTGTATTGCTATACTTCATTTATAAATAGGGAAAAGAGTCGTTGCAAAGAGAGACTGCCACTCTATGCTCTCCCTATTGGCAATATGGGTGGGCTGGCCTGGGATACGGAACAATTTTAATAAATACCCAAATTGCGGGAATATATATTTTGTTTTAAAAAGACGGGACTGGAAACCGTGACCTTACATTTTCCAACTGAAAATCCGACCTCAGCGCAATGGGGCCGGAAAAAACAACCGTTCGTCAAAGTTAAGCAGGACTGACAAAAGAGACATCGAGTATATCAGCAAAAGATATCATAAATTCAGAATTACATCTACATCTACATAATACCCTGCGAGCCACCTCTAGGGTGTTTGGCAGGGGGTGATCAATCACCAGCATGCAGCATGCATTTGGACTCCCATTAATTAAACTCCCAATTATCCTCCCATTATTAAACTCCCATTAATTAAACTCCCAAACCCCATTAATAACTCCCAATTAAGCTGAGCTGCCAGACCAACACTAAGGCCACCTTATTACCCACATTTGCTACTTCATGATCATACTACGGAAGATCAGATCGTATAAATAAAAGAAGAGAGGTAGACTGTAGAACAGAAAGACTCGGAATGCTTTTTTTCCACGATCAATAAGATATTTTAACGGAGGCGATAAAACTCATAAATAGATTAGATGACTGATAGTGTAGACTACTAACCTATGTAGATATGTTAATATAATTCGGGGTACCTATTTAGAGACCGTTGAATCCGAGAACTATCTAGGAGTTAGAGTCAATACTGATCTATTGTGGAATAAATATATTCGGGAAATAAGCGGTCAAGCTAATTCGCTAAGCTGAAATGGGTTTTGTTAAAAGAATATTAGGGAAGTGCGACGACGAAGTGAAAGAAAGTAGCTACTCTTCCCTCGCTGGGCCATATTTGGAATACACAAAAGAGACATCGAGTATATCAGTAAAAGATATCATAAATGCAGAATAAAAATATTCTTGCGAGCTTCTAGACAAACACTCCGACCACCCAATTGCCCACGGCAGCAATAGAACATTCCAGTCGACACGATTTTTCTTGATTTCAAAAAGGCATTTGATAAAGTACCCCTCGGGAATTTAATAATAAAACTGAAATCTTATGGTCTAGATGAAGATGTCATTTCCTGGATTAGAGAATTTTTGAGCGAACGCGTCCAAAGAGTAGTATTAGACGGTGCAGTCTCCAATGAGGTTAGAGTTACTTCTGGCGTTCCTCAGGGTAGTGTCATTGGCCCACTCCTATTCCTTCTTTATATAAAGGACATTGGCGAGTTGAATCCGTGAAATATCTAGGAGTTAGACTCAATAATGATCTATCGTGGAATTAACATATTCGAGAAATAACCGGTCAAGCTAATCGTAAAATGGGTTTTGTTAAAAGAATACTAGGAAATTGCGACCACAAAGTGAGAGAAATTAGCTAATTTTCCCTCGTTAGACCACATTTGGAATACGCTGCCAGTGTTTGGGACCCTCATGAAAAAGGCTTAATAACAGATTTAGAACGCGTGCAAAAAAGAGCTGCCAGGTATTTGAAAGGTCATTACGATAGTCTTTTTAGTGTAACCGACCTCTTAGATAAACTCGGATGGGAATATCTGTCGGACCGTAGATTGAAAAATAGACTAAACCTTTTAGATAAATTCCTGATTCCGAGTGTCATTTTTTCCACGATCAATAAGAGATTATAACGGCAGCAATAGAACTCGTAAATAGATTGCATGACTTGTAGTGTAGCCTACTAACCTATGTAAAACTTAATGCATGTTTCTGAATTTCTATTCTATATTCTATTTCTAACAGCATATAGTAGTATAGTTTGTTATTATGCGGGACGTTTTTTGGACGGTGTTGTGTGCATGTGGGAGTCTAAATGCATGCTGCATGCTGGTGATTGATCACCCCCTGCCAAACATCCTGGAGGTGGCTCGCACGGTATTATGTAAATGTCATAAGTCTCAGGATCGAGATCGGATGAGGTATTTTTTTCCTTAAGAAGTGCTGATTTTATCACTTAATCGCATGTGTTTTAGCGTTTCTCATAGTCCTGTGAATTGAAAAAAATATTTTACAATGAGTGCAATCTGTTTAGTACGAATGTTGCCTCTGAAGCACTTGTGTTGTAAAAATTTAAATTCCTTGTTGACTAGACCGCTTATACCGCTGATATGTTCATTCACCCCATGTGAAATACGTTGCTGCCAGCCAAACTGCGAAGTTTGGGCTTCAAGGCTTGGCCTTCACGCAGGAGTGACGGATTTCACATGGGGGTGAATTTCGGGGAAATGCGCATGGCTATTTGGAGGGGGAACTACGCATTTTGGTAGTAGTCACAATTATTTCCTATTAGAGTAGGGAATTTCGGTTCATTTGATGGAATCGGTTCATGGTATTTGATTCGTGCCAATGAATCGGTTCTTTAAATCGCTCATAATTAACCGAATGAACCGTGGAATCTCAAATCCATGTGAATATCGAATTCATATGAATATTGATTCAATCTGAATCTGTGTGAATCTCGAATAAATAATGCATGCGTAACAAGAAGCGGATCCACGGTTTTGGGGGCGGGGTTAACAACTACTGTGGTAAATTTCTATTTATTTTGAAATGAATGTTATTAAAATGAAATTAAATGACTGAGTCTCCGTTATACACAAAATGAAACGAAAGTATTAATTATCGTGCTAAAATCTTGCCTATTATTTAAGCGTCTAGGGGGGGGGGGGGGGTTAGGCAAATCCGCCTATGCGTGTAATGATTGATCACCCCGTGCAAAGAACCCTAGAGGTGGCTCGCAGGGTATTATGTAGATGTATTAATCATACTTGAATCGGTCTACCTACAGCATTTCAAATATTCCAAAAGCTTTTATCACGTTCTACGAAATCAGTGCATATCAGTTCTGTCACACTAAAATACATACTGCATGTACCTGCGAGTCAAATCAGTAGTAATTATGGTGGAGAGTTCATTTTTATTATCAACCTGTATGGCCATTCCTCAGAATCTAATGAAAATTCATCGCCTTTCATGGGTAGCATCTACGCAGTCTAGCCTAGTTGAAAAAGCTCTTATCGAAGGAATTGGATTTGGAGGATTTGAACCTTCCATCGTTCATTTAGAATGATTTGGATTCGTCGGTTCATTTTGAACGAATTGGATTCGGCGGTTCATTTGAACGAATTGGATTCGGCGGTTAATTTCGAACGAAAAAATCGTAGATTCAATTAGTTCCGTTCAAGCCCTCTAATCGTTCATTTGAACGATTCATTCATGAACGACACAGCTCTATTTCCCATCAAGCCGAAGAGGCCCTCCGGTACGCAGTTTGTCTTCGCAGAATCCGTGGCAGAATCAAAGAAAAAAACGACGCAGTTTTTTTGGGATCATCATGTTTCTCAAGTGGTTGAGACAATGGGGGAAAACTGGTCAGGGGCTATGCAGGGATGCAGGGATCAGTGGGTAGGGGAAGTGCGCCTGCGCGGTGGGGCTGGAGCCTCATTGGTTACCCCTCTGGCCGTCCGTCCAATGATCGGCCTCAAGCGCCTCAAGAGATCGCCGCCCACTGTCATTTCGTCACTTCTTCCTTGAGGCCCGCATGAAATGGTCGACACCTGACGTCCACCCTGTCCGCGTACGCTGAGATCCAGTGCCCCGAAGTCTGCTGTACTCAGAATGTGCCGTGAACTTCCAACGTTATCTGCATTTGTTGGAAGGCCTGTTGCTATTCCTGTGTTTTGGACCAATATCTTCGTTGGGGCCAGTACGCGAATTGGTTATCTACCGTGAGTAAATTTTTTCCGCAGTTCCATTTGCATTTGTTTGAATTCGGGTTTTCGCTGATGATAGCTCCGAAAAATCAGTGTCGCTCTGATTACAAGTAGGGGAGGTAGCCGGTGTTTTCCAGTGAATATTTATTGTGGCATTTCTTATTATTATTATATATTATTCGCAATTTTGCAATCGGTTTTAGCGATCGGAAAATGAATGCCTTCACGGAAAGAATTGTGTTTTAATTGGAAAGATAAATAACTCGAGCATTTAGATCATCTAGAAATGTTGAAATACAACTGCACTTATGTGAAAGAGTTGAAATTTTAATTCATAGTGGACGTTTTTTCCTTGTAAAATTTGCAGATCATTTTCCCGATGCATGGAAATTTTATTCACGACAAAATTTTTCTAGTTTCGCATTGCACAACTGTTGCATTGTATAGTGAGCGCAGTATTTACAATGGCTAAAATACATTAATCTCAAAACATGATAGTGTACTTAGTCTGTAGTCTGTCTACAAAACATGTAGTCTTAAATTTTTCACAAGTGAGTTCATCTTCTTTTAATTACGTGCTTCTCGTAGGTATTAATTGTTTTTCATAGATTTTCTTCCCATTACGAGATCAATAAATTTTCCGTTGAATTCTCTCACCTATTATTGTGCCTGTTTGAATCAGTTGTTTTGGCGTTAAGAATTGTTTTTGTTCATAAATCATGCTGAACCAGTGCGAAGATATTTTAGGGCCGGTTTTATAATGCCTGACTAAACTTCACGTTAACCAAGGTGGGGATAACGGTGACTTGTAATTTACCGAGAGGTTGCATATTATGGGCCGGCTTATTTATGTCTGGTTAAACTAGAGTTTACGCTTAGTGTCAGTTAAGTCCCGAAATTCTGTTGTGTAATTGACGTTCAAGTCAATTCTGGGCGGTTAAGTGGTATTCAAGCTAAACCGTGGATTTTCCCGGGGTAAAAGGTTAACGGGAAGATTGTTGATTAAAGGTTGGCGTGAAGGTTTAAAGTGACGGACGTTTTGAAATGCTGAAGTACCCTACGATATTATAATAAGAAATAGTTGGCCAAGCGCGGCATCCTCCCGTTTTGCTCCGTATCTATGATGTTAGTAATCAATTCACAATATTTTTAGCACCATAATAACAATGTAATAAGTGAAATATTTTCTTAATAACGGTAATTTATCTGCAGCAGACCTCTTGTTTTCATGCTCTTAGAAGTATTCTTCTGTTATACGCAACGAGATCCTAAACTAACCTCTGTTGTTTGATTTTCGGTAACTGTGTTTAGCAGTCTTGATGTTCAGCAATTGCTGGTAATCAGTTTTCGGTTGTGTTTGTTGTTGGCGGTTTTGTGTTTACGTGGTTATTGTTTTATTGCTGAGGTTGGTTGAGTGCTCTTCTCGGTCTATGGTACTTTAAGTGGGGGTTTTCTTCGTATGTCCAAATGGGTGTAAGTAGTGTGTTTTGTGTTTTTTGTTGGGAGTCTTCAAATGCTTTTGCGGTGTCGTGGAGGAATTGTGGTATTGTTTTAATTTTCAGATTGTTGTGTATATTGGCGATGCAAAGATTCTCCCCAGCGCCCCTGGCGGCCGCGCCTGGAAGCACTCTAACTCAGACACATTCGTTGCTCGTATATCTTAGTTTACGTAGCGGAAATCATGGACCACGATTATTTGTCCGCACTCCCAGAAAAGTTCTAGAAACACCACTTACTGCAGCGTTCCACAGTGTTCAAGTTCTAATTCCCACGAAGTAAGCTTCCATTTTTTCCGAAGGAAGAAAGTTTACGGCGAAAGTGGGTTATAGTACTGAAGATGGGAAAACGAGTGTCCAAACACAAATTATTTTAATCACACATGTCCTTTACTAGCACGCGTGTTGAAGTCAGTGATACCCTGGCCTGATCAAGCAACGATCCGAGCCAACCTACCATCATCATTTTCAAAATACAAGTTCACCAGGATTGTACTGGATTGCATGGAAATTCCTATAGAAAAATGCAAGTGTCCTAAATGTTGAATTTTAACGTATTCACAGTACAAGAGAGGTCACACTGCGAAAGTCAATCTTGGCATTGCCCCATCTGGACTAATAACTGAGATAAGTTCTTTATATGGTGGACGAGCCTTGGACAAGTTTATTGTCACTGATAGCTGCGAGTTGCATAGATTAGACTACCAAGATAGAGTGATTTTGGACAAAGAATACAGAATTGAAAATGAGTGTCGCCCGGTAAGATATTTTTGAATTTATTTTCTTGAAGTAATGTAATTTTGCAGGTGCATAAGTAAGATTGTCCTCTCTTGCAGAGAAATTTTAGACTCATCTGCCCTCAATTTCTTCAGAAGAAAGTCAGTTATCTAAGGATGATGCTGACATTGCCAGAGCTAGAGGTCATGTTAAGAGAGTGATTCAACGTCTGCGGGCATATGAAATGATACTGGGTCTAATATAATGGACGCTACTCCCATATGCAGATGAAATTCTTTTTACTGTGTGTTAATTAACTAATTTTGCACCTCCAATCATGAATATTGACAAGTTCATGTAATGCTATTACACACAAGTATTGTGTTTGTGACTAGAGAGACTTAACTGTGAATAAGAACTGAGAACTTTTTATCTGAGAACTGTTCATCAACATTCGTCTTTTCTCCTTGTTTTGTGTTATATTAACTTGCATATGGAATTGTCAACCACGTACTTCACAGACACTGCTTTTGAGAGAGAAAAACATAAATGAAGCAGTTGCAAAAGAAATCCTAGTATATTTTTCTGATTAGATACACAAAATAAAGTTACTTTGGCATTACTGATCAAAAAATTGGTAAAATGCAAAATATCATAGTAAAACATTGAAAATAAAACTTCACACTGGTAACTTAATACTGGCACATCAAAATACATAGACTATAACATCACAGTTGAGCAAGAGAAAAAAACTAGGTGAAGACAATATTTCTGGAAAAATCAAATAGTTCAAGAATACTCCAAGTCTCACCATCCTTAAATGTCTTAATTTCAACACTTCTCATTAACCTGCCATCACCCAAAGCTGGTCCATCCAAACTTGCTCTCACCCAAGGAATTTCTGGACGGAGTAGAAGTCCTGATTCCACCACCTGACAACCCTCAAGCTCCTCATACCTCTTTCTCGCTACAGTTTCAAGTTTGTTGCCCCTGTCTGTGTACTTGTTACCAGTAAAATTGCTGTAGTACAAATCTGCTTAAAGTTTTTTCCAATTAGCTTTAGGATTTACCGCATAAGTGGACTGGTTTTAAGCCTTAGATGCTGGGATAGACATATTTCTGTCTTTGAACCAAGCATCAGTCCTCTGCGGGGTTGCCGAGATCGAAGCCACTTGGTCTTAGGTCACGGTAACATTTTGCTCATAAAATTCCAGCAGAACTGCATCCACACTTTGGAGTTTTATCTGGGTGAGTGCTTCCACAATCGAAATCACCTCGAAGAGAATCTCAAACAAGCTCAAGAGACTGCTAATGATATGGAAGTCCTGAGACGCAGAGGAGGAGGACCGGGAAGTACAGAACGAAAGTCCTTCACCCACTCTAATCCCCGAGTAAAACATAGATATTTCAATACCAGGGGCACCTGAAGTGTATAAAGGAGGTTAATGATGCGCCAGTACTAAAAAGGTACACAACAATACGGCCACACTATAAACTCAGATCCCTCGATAACCGATCGCCGTAATTCTGAGATAAATCAATCCACAAATCCACGGAATACGGATGATCAGAAGTCAGGCCCGCGGTGCGAAGTACCAAAGCCTGCACATGAACCACCGACTCTTTTTCCTCACCGAAATCACAAAGCCAGCATGTAAAACTTCTTCTCCCTCACGCATGGGCCTCACAAACCCTGAGGTTGCTTTCATTGGCGTCCACAACCGATAACATCTTCAAGAAATAACCGTCTTCTCACGCTTTTCACGTTGAAACACATGCAGTAAATACGACAAAGGATGGAGTGTGTCTGAGTTAGAGTGATTCCAGGCGCGGCCGCTAGGGGCGCTGCGGTAATCTTTGCATCGCCAATAGCTGTTGCGGACGTACCAGGGTGCGTCCGTGATTCTTCTTAGGGCCCGTTTTTGGAGGACTTCCAGTTTCCGTAGATAATCACCATCCAATGAATACTGTCTATTCTGTGGACTGCAGTCTGAGATAGTGTGCTCAACCTCTGAGAATAATGCAATATTTGTGACGGTGGTGGCGTTTGTTATGATTTGTAGTAGCCGAAGTGTTGGTGGAAAATGCTAAAATTACATATCGTATGATAGGAAGGAGGTTAAAAAGGAGTGTAGGTATATAAATCCATTATAACCTGATTTTGCTGTCTTCATCAAAGAATTCCAAATGTGACGGTGTTTACAAATACAGTTTAAGTTCGAAGAACAGCCAAGTTTCGTGTTTGGCAATCGAAAGAGAGAAAAAGATCGTACTATTTGCATTCCGATTTAGTAGCATGTGATGTTTCACAATTAATAGTGAGGATATAGGTTATGAGGTGAAAGGGGGTACGCTGTTAAAATGCTTTCGCGTTTCCTTTGCCAAAGATATGATTGTCTAAGTACCACATTAAAAATTGTAGGTAGCACTATAAACAATATGTGGCGTAGGGCTAGATATTTATTGGAGATCAATATATGGGAATGAATGGGGAAAGTGAAAGATTGCGTGAAAAAGAAAGGACATAGCACGTTTCGTACGTAGTATATTAAGATGCTGTTTGAGTTTTCTTTGAGAAAGGCAAATTGATTCAACCAATGTCCCTCGTGTGGGTAATAAAGTAAGAATGACGGATTTGTATGTATGGTGGTTGATGTATTAATTATTAATGAACTCATTTGGCAAATTAGCATTTAGAGTGTGGAAGTTTACTAATTATTGTGACCTATGTGACTTTAGTAATGACCTGTCATCCTTCTGATAGAAAAAGAAATTGAAAGTCACGCAAGAGTGAATTCCTATCCCATGTGTAGTTTCTCTTGTTTGCATATTGTTATGAGCTGCCTTCAACTGAAAAGAAATGTGAATTTAGAGCCAAAGTATTGTTCTTAGGCAAACACGGGTTATGTACTTTTAAAAACTCCTTGCAAATTATCTGCCAACAAATGTAGCATCAGAGCCATAGAATCAGTGGTGCCTATCTAGATACCTCAGGTTAATACATGCTTATCATAAATAATTATAATTGTATGTACTGCTGAAACCTCCTTGCAAATTATCTACCATCAAATGTGGCTTCAGAGCCATAGAATCAGTGGTGCCTATTTAGATACCTCAGGTTAATGCATTGTGCCATTTGGTTACCAATACTAGGTTATATTTTTTCGGATTTGAATATTTTAACTTACTGAAAGTAAACAAATCGATGCGTTATCATTAAAAACATTGATTTTCTTCCACACATTTGAGCCTTTATTCATGGATAGAATTTGGACCCTTACACCTAAAGACTCGAGGAATATCAAAGGCTGGATTAATCAAAGAAATATTATGTTAAGGTTCTCAAGCATCGCCTGCTAGGGGAATGTTTGAAACAACCAGAGTCAGTTGTATTTCTTATAATATTTAGCCTGCTGGGCTACTCTGGCTATTGGAGGTGTTGTCCGTGTACATATGTATTTGTTCATGAGGTTTAATTTATAGGAATTGACTTCATTCACTGCCCATTATTTACCATGTTCATTGGTGACCACTGAAAATTTTTCATCGATAAGCTCTTTGAAAGTCTTAAATGGGATTCTTGGTATGGTTTCTACCTAAAATATTAAACTTTACTACTACTTGTCGACGTTTAACTAACTAATACTTTTAATAAGTTTCAAAAGGATAAGTAAAGTCGTTCCTATACAGAACAGCCATTATACATCACATATCTGGTACACGTTTTAATTTCTTGGGATTTCAATCCCATATGTAGCTTTCATTAATTGTTTCATGCTCCATCCATTGGACAATCAATAATGAGTACCAAAGTTCAAAAATCCATTAGGCATTGTGCACTTGTGACCACGTATGACTAGATATCTCATTCCATTATTTAATGTCATGAAGTAATCTACTCAATAAGGTGGACATAGTTTTTTGTAACATGCATATTTCTTCCATTTATTATAGAATCATTGTCTCCTTGCCCTTGCTTGTGACTAAAAATCCTATATCACTGTTGTCAGCATCTCAAGTTTGCTGCACACTTCATCCACATCATTTATATATCTAATTCATCTCCTGCATTAATTCCCTCACCTCACTTAACATGTCTAGCCTTTCCTACTTTCTTTCAATCTTATCTATATGTTCCTGTGTACCCCTATTCTTATTCTTTATCTGGGTCAATACCAGTTTCACACTTAACCTTCCTCCATATGTCTTAACCAGACTTATTTGCACTTTGGTGCAGTGATTATCCCCCTAAATCTTCTCTTTTTATTTATTGCCTGTTTGTCTCACTCCGATCTGTAGTCCTAGAGATGTATTTAGGCCGTTTTACACGGGGCACGGAATTGCATGAATGCATGAACGAAATTAGAACAGGGGCTATTTTAGCATCACGCATTCTCGCATGTGTTCCAGCAATACACAGCTTTACATGACGCAATTTTGATTGCGCCTTCGCATGTACGTCAGATTGCGCAATTCCATGTACCGTGTAAAATGGCCTTTTTAACATGCAAAGCAGCAATTTATGTAATGAGAAACAGTCTATGATCATGTCAGAAAGGCTAATTTTCTTAAAAGATTTATGAAAGTGGCGTGGATGTAAGAGTAATTGCTTCTTTAATCACTTCTAAAATAGCACATGGTATGATAAAATTCTATGAGGAGGTCATATTATCCCAGTTATGGTCATGAAAGCATATACATTTATTATTAGCGAGTGATGTCATTATGGTGCTTTCAGAGATTATTTGGTGCTACATTCGAAAGAATTACCTTAGAGTAGGTAGTAAAAAAATGACTAGCTGTGACACCTGGTAACAACATAATTCCTTTGAAAACTCATATCCCAAAAAGACAGGTGCAGTTCAGTAGTCATCATGTTGGAATCATTATGCTTTACATTAACTGCAAATACTTACTTTAAATGCTATGTAAATAACTGTTTGTTTATACAATGGTGGATCTATGTGGGGGCTAAGGGGGATATCCAATCCCCCTTAGCCCCCACATAGATCCCCCATGGTTATCCAATTCACACTAGATAGAATGACTTTTTTTCGACCCCCACTACAGCTGGAATTTTAACCCCTTGTCCCTATCCTGTCGTTGTATAATTTAGAACTTTGCTCAATATTTCAAACATGCTCCATGAAAACTTCATGTATGGTGGGCTGAGAATAAAGGAAATTTTGTATCACATATATATATATATATGTATAGCAGTGGCGCCGACTCCATGGGGCCTGAGGGGGCCCGAGCCCCCTCAAAAATTCGTTATGGGTGTGAGGAAAAAGTGTTAGACTTGTCGGTTTTCCCTGGAGTGTTCAGATATCAAGATTCGAGTTATCAGGTTTCTAATGTTGATCATATGACTCTTATAAAATGGTTAAAAATTAAAAACTCACTACTTAAATACTTACTATAAAATTTCTGGGGGCAATATCCCCGGTTTGAGCCCCCCCAATATTTTTGTAAGCCTGATGTATTGTATCCGTAAACACCACTATTGGTTACATTGCATAATGTGTATTATTAAATTGTTTCCCCTGTTGTTATGAGTCCTTTGATAAGCCTGATGTATAGTATCCGTAAACACCACTGAGAGTTGAAAAATTTCATTTCAAGCTTTCATTCTGATTAGATAGGCTTTTCAATAGATTATTTTTTATAAATTGAACCCAACAACTTTAATATATTCGCAACCTGTCTCTTTTCCGTTTATTTTTACTTTGCTGTTGATTCGATGTGAAGTCTAGTTGTTCTTGTGATAGCACTTAAAACTTACTCTAACACAAGCTTTGCCAAAATAGTCTTTACGTAAAGAATACATCCCCATCCCAAGCTGTGCGCCAGAAAGAGTAGCTATGTTTTCTTATGTATGCATATTGTTATAACATGCACCCTTTTATCAAGTATGCCTTGCCTTTTCATAACTTCTCTCTCAATAAGATTAGATCCTCTCCTGGCATTACAACTTTACCTGATCGCCATATCCTCAATGACCAGAGACTCTTCTTTAATTTCATTAATGGCAAATACACATCATCTGACTTTCTTCCTTTTTTTCTGCTTCGTGTTCCTTCGTGCACGACGAGGTTGAGTGACCTATTTCATTGTTTCACCCCCTGCCTTTCTGTCTCTTAACATTCTTTTCTATTTAAACTTCCTTCTTCCATTAACTTGGATGCCATTTTCCAAATTTTCATCCTTTTTTCATCCCTCATCCATCGTGAACCATCAGTATTGTAATTTTCCCCCTATTCCTTGCACCACCCAATGAAATTTATTATTCTTTGTTATTTATTTGTAAATGCTGCTGAATATTGTTTGTTCATTATTGGTTACGTTGCGTAATATTATTAATTTGATTCTCCTGTTATTGTGTGTACTCTGATATTGGCCTCACTGTTTTTGGACAGCATGAATAAATGAAAGGTTTGCTGCTAACTGTTCATTTATTTAATAATTGGATGTCAAGTTCACTAGACCACGAGCCCCTGAAGTAAATGTGGTAGGGCTACGTAATGTTCTTTTAGGTAATTCAAATTTCATTCATTCTACTTAAATTTTAATTTGAGACAATGACGTTGTTTTCATAATCAGTGATTTATGACCATCAATTCAATTTTCTGATGGCAATGAATTCATTCTCAATGGCATTACCATTTAAAAAAAGCAGTCGTGTCTATTACAATATTAGCTACACTATTGACAGCATGTTTCATAAAATGTTTCACCTTATACTTCAATGGGAAGGGCTGATTGCTGTCATGCAATAGGTTTTCGTCTTGCTAATGAAGACATTTAAACTAATTCTGTACCTCATTCTAATTTTATTTGGCTGAGACTATGAATTTTATGAAACATATTCCTTCTTACCAGTATATATAGTCACAAATATGATGATATAATTTTAAGTTATGAAATATTTGCTGCTAGTTGAAAATCATATGGCTCAATTCTTTTCGTGTCTCTCACACCTAATTACCTCCTAAATACCACCTTATTTTGTACATTTTTATAAAACTGAAAATGCTTCTATATAGGCATAAAGTAATCAAATGAATTACCATAAATTATTTGTAAATTAATTGATTTATAATCAGAACAATGACATAATCAGTGTGGCAGAAGCCATTGTTTTTAATGTACACTGATGAATTTTTCTATTAGACGGTGGTTGGTTAAAAATATTTGAATTGAAATTATGGCCATGATGAGTGCTTTGAATAGGGTACGGGCCATACCATTGACCAGGAGATATATCTTTCTACAAAAGTATGCTTAAAATTTATGGTCATTATGGTTACATTGTAGCCTTAAAATATTCTTAAAATCACTCCGGTTGTCTAATCAATAGAAATCCATTTCAATTGGTTTCACAATACAAATTCCTGTGATATAAGCACCAACGATTAATTTCCCACTATTTATTTCAAAGGGACTCCACTTTAATTTGATCCATTGACAAATAGTAATTCATTATCTCCATGTAATTTATGGTTTACTCGTATTGCAGCACTCCTACAATTACACTTGTACTTGCCAATATTTCCAAATTGACAGAAGTATTTTTATTTTAACCACATGCTGATGATTGGCCATAGTGTCTTCTTTGTTTTCAAGCCTAACCATTATTCGATAGAAAGGTAAACAAATATTTCACCGTACTCCGCACTCGATTTTTTGTTGACTTTAGTTTGTTTCACTTTTCAAGGTCAATTGTTGGTATGAGAATTACAGTAGCTATGCTCTCTCTAAGTTCCTCTCAAAGTTCTCCTCTCGTCAAAGTTGCAATCAGCCAACCGGCTGAAGGTTTGCTTTACAAAATTGCTGTTACACTGTACGTCACCTTCATCTCCACGTTAGTTAATGTGAGGTTTAACCAGATATTTTAAGACTGGGTCTATGATTTTGCTCTATCTGCCTGAGTTGAGATGAAATTACCCAGCAGCTAGGTCGTTTGTTGGTTCATCCCGACCTTTACTGGGCTCAATGGATTTCCCTGTTAACTACAGAATCGTCTGCAAATTATCCTAGTTAACTGTGTACTATTTCACCATAATCGTTGATATAGATGGGAATACGAGTGGGTCTATAACACTACCCTGTGGGATACCAGAAGTGACTTTTACCTCACTGGAAACTGCACCGGGTAATACCAGGTACTCTAAGCATGGGGTCGCTCAAAAGTACTATTATCCTGGAGATGACATCTTTATCTATGCTATCAGTTCTTAGTTTTATTAATAATTTTTTGTCGGGCAATTTAATTTTTCTTGAAGTATTTTTTTGAAATTGGGAAAAATCGTGTCCAGGAATGGTGTCCCCTATGGAGACTGAAATATTGTGGGGGGAAAAGCGCTAAATGGGTTTCGCATCATTTACTTTTCCTTAATCCATGTTGAGTTCTCATTAACAAGTTTTGTAAGTCTAGGTGTTTCATTACTGAGCTGACTACTAAGTGTTCGAGGACTTGTCATGAGATGTTAATGATATCAGTTTGTAATTAGATGGCTGTTCCTTGTTTCCACTCTTATCTATTGTGGATGCATTAGCAAATTTCCAATCATTAGCCACTTCGTGTTGCTCATTGGATTTACTGGATATAAACTATGTGTAGTGGGGAAATTTCTGTGGCTCATTCTCTAAGTATGAGAGAAAAGATTTCGTCTGGACTAGGTGATATATTTGGTGTAAAGAGTTCTGTTCATTTTCTATTCCTTGAGCACTTAACTCAAGAGGTGGCATTTTCATATGTAGAGATTGTCAACTGTCTTGATTGAGTTCTCAGGAGGGTTGGTGAATATGCTCTTGAAGTGGGAACTTCATAAATTTGCCATTATTGTAACTGTTTGTAAATACATCTGCATTGTCATTTTTCAGGGAACATACGGTAGATATTTGATGTTGCATGCTTGGTGGGAACTAACACAGCCTGCAAACTCTGCTTTTGTAACTAACAACGAGACGTAGCCAAAGTGATGTTCAGGATCTGGATGCGGATGTTATATGCTGAAACTATATAGGTAAGGTGGAAAATGTATCACGGCTTTCTTCCACATAGGCCCGGGTTCTAGAGATGTTCACATGTAAAGATTTCGCGCAGCGTGACATATACATTTGAGTATGCGCTACCTCTCAAGTACGGCCGCACTGTGGTCCCAAATCGAAAAAGCTGGCCAAAATTAATTACTATTAATTTCTAAGGTCTATTCCAATGGTTTTTGACCTGCTTATTCTGAATTTATAACTATATTTCGTGTGTTTGCAATACTTTTATATTTATTTCACACATTGTTTAAAGGATTAATTTTTTTCATTGGAATTTAGATTAACCAGGCGATTGTAAATACATTTTATACATATCATAAAAGTGAATTAGTTATTTAAAACACACATTTGCATATAAAATGTCTGCATTGTTTATTTTTGGTCAATCTTTTAACAACTATTTTTTAATGAACCAAGAGAGCATTTTCTACTTTCTCGCACGTTTGATCGTATTTGATACAAAAAAAGAAGGAAATATTATTTGGAAAATTATATTACAAGTATATTATTCATATTATTGTACTGCATTAATTGTTTGAAAAATTATAACATCTAATTCTAATTAAGCGGATAATTTTATAGCTCCTTGAAACGTGCCTATGGATTTGGAAGCAATCTTACACTAGGTTGTTTATTTCTCAAGTTTCAATGGGGGCATTGTTACAATCATTGAAATGTTATTAACAAATTTCATACCTCCTATAACTCAACACCAAATATACGCTTGCAACGAGCTCTTAACGAGGTGGGGTATTTAAGGGGCACATGATTTGGTACAAAAATTAAACGAGATGTTCCATTGCTTTGGGTTTTTATAATTGTAAAAAAAGTTAACATTTCTCCTTATCTTCCTCAGTCATTGTTACAAAAAAATTTAAATACATTCATAATCACTTTCCAACAAATCCTCATCACTCTGCTCACTGAATTCTTCCAGGATTAATAAACTCTTTACCTTGACTGGTATTTGAACTCCTTCTTTGAACCTAAGAAATACTTAATATCATTGCATCAGAAGTTAGGAGTAATCTTTTAAACAGGTCTTCATTCGTTACCATCCAGGAAAATTTCATTGCATGGTGCTCCCTGAATCTTCTTATGTTCGTATTCCTCGCCTCCATTGCCTCCTTGGACAAGTGGCCAATGGGAAAGGCAGCTTCTTTAGATGTCCGTCGGAGGAGCAAGTACTGAGGTTTTGTGAAATTACCAGAAACGATCATGGAAAGGGCTTCTTCCTGGGAGATTTGACTTTGCCTCACCTCCTAGGCTCCCCATTTCGATTATACTTGCCGCGCTCTTGAGAGAGTGGTTGTTGTCACCTCTTTTATTATTTTCGCCACGAACTCATCACCTTTGCTTCGACAACTCATGGATGCTCTGCTGGTGATATGCTAGCTCTATGATCTTCCGTTTTCCTTCTCTTGGCCCTTTCACTGGACCAATTTCAAAAAACCTGATGAACCTTCAAAAGTAGCAATTTTGATGAACATATTGAAGTAGAATGAATATCACTCTTAATTCATCACAAATTCCATATTAAACACTTACTGGATATAATAGGTCGACATTTAAATAAAGACAGAGGAAATTTCAACTTCTGGTTTAGGCAATCAGGGAACTTTCTTCTAAAAAACCTGTCATTTCTTTTTCTTTCCTTCCACCGGCAAGGTTAATTTGAGAAAAAACTTTCTACGCAAATTTTTTCTGGTTACTTTTGAATTAACGTCCTCATCTAACTCTAACTTGTTGCTCCAGCAGTCCAATAGGCAATAAGTATTGGCTTTTAACCTTTTACCTACTGTACACGTATATAAAGGTGTGGACGTTTCCTGACCCGGAAGACGATGGGCGTATATATACCTGTGAGATTTTCCTCTCTCCCCCATTTAGGACGGTCGTGGTCATTTAACTTATATCTTGAGTTATGCCTAAACATCACCATGGAAGTTTGTGCAGCTTTAAATGCATTAATAATGTCCTTAGAACTTGGTTAAAAATTTGACAATGCTCAGATAAATTTGAGGAATTCAAATCAATGTCTGTATTTTACGTGCTAGCAACAATTATCCATTTGCTAAATACATATAAGCTATACACAAGTTGACCGCGAACCACTGCCGCAGGTATGGTCATAAACCCAGAAAGGAGGGAGCACAACTACCCTCGGAGTCCGAGATAATGCAAAGTCCCACCGTGGAGGGGTCGAAAAAGGTTCAGCGAGCCCCTTCTTAACGAATGCCCTCCAAAAATGTGCCGTACTACGAGAAAGAAGAGTCTCTCGCGGCTCAGTACAGCAGTCATGCTAAGACGAAAACTCCGCTGTCTCGAAAGGGTTAAGCGATATGGACCCTTTTCCACTTACAAGAAATTTTTCATGCATCTCAAGTTGCGTGAAAATTTTCATATCCCCTGAGGTGTTAGATGAAGGCACTAACAAGGATAGCTTAATCAAATGTCCTATATTGCACGAAAATTAACAATGGAATTGTTTGGCAGGGGATATCGAACTAAAACACTATGGGCACTCTTCTTCAGCCCTACAAGTCCCCTTAACAAAAGTTCAAGGATACTCGACTTTTTCAGGCCTCGAGCTTCACGCTGGCGGAAACTCACTTTCACGTCTTTCGTTTGGCAAAATCTGAGGAAAACTGAGTTTTGGCGAGGAAATTTCGGGCGAGCGATGTCTAGATATAATTTAGGTTTTCCATAGTGTGAGGTTCGCGATGCTATTATCTCACTTTTGGGGAGGGAGGCCCCCCGCTCAGAGGGTAATCAAGGAAAGGGTTTTGGATAAGCATCCTTTTGCAGTGCTTTGGCGAAAGTGCTGAGCACATGGCAGGGAGGACGAAAAGGTACACTCACGTCAGCCTGCCTTGTGTATGTACCAGGTACATTCACGGTACTGAAAGTGTTTAGCTAAGAGGGAAATTTGTTGTCAAAGGTAATCACCCATATTTTACCCATAGCTGTCTTGAAATTTCATCTGCAGACATGTGATTTTGGTTTTTTTTTATACTCTTAGGTTTTGTTTGATGGCCTCATGGCATGACTTGTAATTGGGGCTACTGTTGCCAGTGTAAATTTTGAATTCTTTGGAAGCATTTGCCAGTGACACACAAGTATGCGATGAGAAAGTGACATTTGGGGAAACGTGCTTGAGGGGAATTTGAATGCCGTCAAATATCTTGAAAGCTTGATTTTTAATCAGGTAGAATATTAAGATGTGTGTCGAAATCTTAACCCTTTCCTGCCGGCACCCTCAATTTGAACACGTTTTCAGTGCTATGAGTAGTATGTCAATATTTTTTATTGGAGGCATGAGACCAAAACCATTTTACCTATATACCGCTAGAGAACCTAAGAAGTCATCAAAATAAGTTTAAATAAACGTATACACGGCTTAAAAACACACCTTTTTCCTCAGAAATTGCATTGATTGATTTTCAAAATGCACAGTCAGAGCGGTCACTTTTGGGGAGGGGTTTGGTTGCTTTCTTCTTCGCATACTTGTGTTTCACTGGCAAATTCTTCCAAAGAATTCCAGATTTACATTGGCAACAGTAGCCCAAATTACAAGTACAGGCAGTCCTCGACTTTTGTACAATTCGCACTTTCGTACGTTCAAAATTGGCACCTTTTACTTGACTTTCGTATGCTAAATTCGGACTTCTGGACGTTGGCCTGTAATTTTTTTTTTAATTCCCACGATGCCTATTGCACATCCCAGCATTCAATTGTTTCAAATGGCAGTATATGCGAACAATACGAACGTATTAAATGAAGGGAATTGTTGGTAGTTGACTCTAATATAGGTGATTTATTTGGGAGAGATCTGCTATAGGCTCCTTTATCAAGAGAAGAAGAAAACCTTCATTGAAGATATTTTTCAAAAGAAGTTGACTAGACATCATCAAATAACTTTCAATAAAACAAGTAAGATCTTGTTTCTAATTGTGTCATATTTTGTTTTTTTTGGTCGAGTGCTGTTTAATTCATGTACACCTTCAGCAACGATATTGCACGAAATATCACCTGAATTCCATTTGTCTTTTGTCTTTTTTGAATAAAATGCAAAATATATGCAATCACGAATGTCACCTGCCAAATGTCGAATTTTGGTGTAAAAATAAAAAGGTATCCAGAGTGCGGGTTCAACAACTACATTTTGTTATGCTTCTTGATATGTCTTTTCATTTATAGTGGACGTAATAAGTGGAATGTCAATTTAAACGCCAAGAGGAAGTTTCAGTCGAAAGCCAACGGAGTTCTTGTTTTTTAACTTTTATTTGCATTTTCTGCGTATTTTCGAAAGAAATTAAATGATTTGAGGAGTTTTATCGACATATTATTAAAATTAAGTCAATTGAAATAAAATCCGTGAAAAAAAAGGTTTTAGTACATATATTACGCTTTTTTGGAACGTAACCCCTAATTAGTATGGAATTCAATGGTTCGACTTTTGTACAGTCGGGGACCGCCTGTAATGCCATGAGGCCATCAAACAAAACCTAAGAAAGTATTAAAAAAAAAACCCAAAATCATATGTTTTGCACATGAAAGTTCAAGAAAGCTATGGGTAAAATATGGCTGATTACCATTCACAACAAGTATCCCTCTTAGCTTAACACTTTCACTACGGTGAACGTACCTGGTACGTACACACAGCAGGCTGCTGTGAGCGTACCTTTTCTTCCTCCGTGCCACACGCTCAGCACATTCGCCAAAGCACTGCAAAAGGACGCTCATCCAAAACGCTTTCGATTTCCTTGGAAGCATTTGCCAGTGTAACACAAGTATGTGACGAGAAAGCGACAACATTTGGGGAAACATGCTTGAGGAGAGTCTGGATGCAGTCAAATATCTTGAAAGCTAATACCATTGATTTTTGATCATGTAAAATATTAAAATGTGTGTCGAAATCTTAACCCTTTCCTGCCGGCACCTGCAATTTGAACACGTTTTCAGTGCTCTGAGTAGCATGAGAATATTTTAAACCTCTCAGTGGGGAGCTTTTTTTTTGTAGATCCCCTGGTATTTTTGTCCCTCAGCTTTGATACCCAATGCAAGGGGGCTGAGGCTGCAAATTGCCCATCCCATATCCCACCCTCTTGTCTCGACTCTCTAACTCCATCTTAGCTCGAATCCATGGTCAACTTATAGCATTACCAGTGTTTTCTTTTGACCAAATACAGTGGAACTTGGTTAGTACGTTCCTCCTTCGTACGTTTTCCTCCTTAGTACGGCGATTTCTCTCGGTCCCGGTACCACCCGAACAAAAAAAAGATTAAGGATACAGGTAAAAGCATTTGGTTAGTACGTTTGAAAAAATTGCGCTTTCCTGGTTAGTATGCTCAATTGCTTGCCGTGACAAAACCCTCAATTCGTTCTCTAGTATCTTCTTAAGGATCGCAAACCTCTGAATTCATGATTTAATTTATTATTATTAGCCATTAACATTCTTCCACTCATTCCACATCTTTCGTTGACTATATTTTTTAAGCTTGTAGGATTTTAAATGAATTTCTACCGTTAATAATGACGAAAGTTAGTGAACATTACATACTTAGAGTGTAAGTCCAATAAGTCAATTGTTTTTTATGCTAACATTTCGTTTAAAAATTGCTGATGCACAGAACAAAAGGAGTAATTCATTTGAAAGTATAAAAAAAATTGTTATTTGCCACAAAATTTATACTTGAAAAAAACTATTGACAATATGCTGTGCAACCTTGATAATACAAGACTCCACAGTGCTCAAAGTAACACTGGCGTGTCCACATGCATGTTATTTGGATTGTTATTACATTATTTACATGCCTTGTAGCAAGTGGACCGAATAAGAAAATTAGTGTAATGGAACAGCTAGATAGGTTTGTTTACCTATTAAATGCGTCATTACTTATGTGTGTTTTCAACTTATGTTCGGAGGGTCATAGGGTTACTATTCCATTTTAGGATTTAATATGTATGTAATCTGAGATCTTGCCGGAAGATTGGTTCAACATAACACATTCAAATGTCAAAATGAAAGATGGAACTATATGTTCATGATGTCAGGCTATATGATTCGTTTGTATACTTCATCCTGCGATATTCTTTCAAATACATTGCGATGTCATGGCTTTGGACTATGAAACTTTTTAAATTAAGAATTTTAGTAACTTTTTCTCGAATTAAATAACATGATATTCTGTCTTCATAGGTATTAAAGAAATCATATGAATTGGAATCACCACTTTGTAAAAAATGAATATTCTATTAATGATTCAAATTGTTACATTGATTCCAGCGTATTACATGTAGAATGGTTGGTAACTCTATGAATTTTTTCCTTCGATTGTTAAACAGAGTTATCAACAAAAATAGCCTTGACTAAAGGAGAGAGATAAGTGTTTTAAACAGGCTAGTGTTGATAGTAAAGGTGTTATAAAAACTTTCCTGGTCCATTGGACCTGCTCCGGCTGCAACGCAATTTTTTTTTCATTCTTCCTAGGGTTAATGTAGGAAAAAATCATTTCTTCAATACATGCCTGCAAAGCACACAAGATATTTTGTATTCATGATGAGTGTTCTATACATGACATAGTAGAAAAGACAATGGTTTCCATTTTCCGTCCGTTTTAAGTAGCCCTGAATTTCACTAGATTATTATAACAGGCATTTTTATTTGTGCCTGTAACCAACACTCCACACGTCAAGAAAGGATATTGGTGTGGCTTTAGTATAGGTGGTGAGGTATTGCCTAAAGGGGTGCCCCACACTCCCCGAGAACCATAGTTTGCGGTTGTGCACATGAATTTCCACACTGCTGAAACAAAAAAGAAAGCAGAAAGTATTATGTAGATGAGGTAAATAATGTCATGTTTTTCTAACAACGAGAAATTTTCTTGCTGTGGTAACATGAATGCCTGAATGTTATTTACCGAAAACTTTTGGTGGATCTCTATTTGCAATCAGCATTGAGGAAATAAGAAAGGAGTAGCAATAGTTACATTGTTTAAAGGGTGCAACGACATTGGAGGTCATTTTGCACCACACCATATCTTTTGGTAAAACCTTTGTGAAGTTGTTCTTTAAATAGTGTAGAATGCCAGTGACTTTCAAAAAAAATTACCTGGCGAAATGTCTGTTTTAAGCGAAACTGTATGTGCTCATGGCAATTTAGGTGTTGACTGAGGCCAATAAAGATCACAAAAATATTTATTTTTCAGATCCTTCCGACGTCAATACTAGCCTCAATTGGGCGTGAAAGAAAAGCAATCACATGTCCATGAAATCGAAAGGACTATGGACGACAGGTGACAGTGCACGGATGAACAACCTTTTATAAAACAGCTGAATGACTACTGGACATAACAAAGGGGGAATGATAACCCCCAAAATTATTCAAGAAATGTAAGACACCTGCTTATCTACCCTCCAAGATTGCACAGCTTCACTGGGCCCTGCGGTTATAGGAACGCATTGGTCGATTTTTTGGGACATGTCCTATATTTGCGGCAGTACTCGGCCGCAGTAGGAATGACTGTAGTCAATAAAGAGCCATGGGCAGAACCTTGTTCAAGCCTTAACTTTCTCACGGATAAGGGCGATAAATGAAAGTTGGGACAAAGCTATTAAGGAGAGAAGGGAGCAAGATCTTACTCTCTGAAATTGATTACTGAGGAATTAACGTGAAGAGAATTTCAAAGGAAAAATATAACAGGACGAAGCTCTGGAAGATATGAGTGTGACAAAGGAGGACGCAATTTAAAAATACCTAGTGTGATAGTGGGAATTAATTTTTTAAACCAGGACGCTCTAGGTAAGAGGGATGATTACTATAGTAAGTATGAGAATACTGGACAACGTTTTGTGGAAAAATTGAGAAATGATCTACTTTTACTAATAATCTACTTAGGAGTCACGAAGTACGGCAAGTGCATGGCAGATTTTTGGGGTGCGTAACCCTTACCAGAACTACCTAAAGAAATGGAGTGCTCACAAATATGGCTATTGGTGAAGTACAGAATGTCACCTTCAAGCAAGTCAACAAACAAGTTTCTAACAAATACGATGGGTGGAAGCAAAATATTTTTCGAAGAGCTAAATGAGGACTTGAAAAATGAAATTATAAGAGAATTATGCTCTGCGTAAGTAAGGATGTTAATTTTTACAATATCTACTTTACAGGATGAGGGTACCAGTGGTAGGGTGGCTAAGGGTCCTTCACCCTAAGGAAGAGACATTCAAAAGATACTCACCGAAGCCCTGCCCTATTCGTGGAAGACGATACCAAACACAGATGGTCCGCCACATTGCACGTGTTCACCCTTCCGTTTTTGAAAAACACGGAAGGGAAACCGTGGAGAAATGTTGCCATCACTTCCTCATATGCTAAAGGTATATATAGGTACCCGGAGCATTTCATACTAAGTGA
The DNA here is from genome assembly GCF_921293095.1 of Ischnura elegans. Lineage (NCBI taxonomy): Eukaryota > Metazoa > Arthropoda > Insecta > Odonata > Coenagrionidae > Ischnura > Ischnura elegans. The sequence goes on along the minus strand of NW_025791660.1, from coordinate 4,049,425 downwards.
GTAGCAAGTTGAGACATAATATTTTTATACATAGTTTACTTCCTCAATTTCGGCAGTGGGAAGTTGTTTACGCTATCCCCATTGACTTTATTGTTTCCTTTTAAGAACGCTGAGACAACGGACGAGGTGGGAGAATCATCATCTTCACTTCGGCAGGTGGGTCAAGGGCTTCGGGAAAACGTAGCTACAGAAAACAGGTTCTGCCGTTGAGAGCCTAGATTTTACTCCACTTAAACCGTTTTTCATTTGCACAAACAATGGTTGCAATTGTCTCGTTTTTTTCTTCTTTCATATCTAGGGACACAGGTGGATGTGCTGACACCAGCCTGGGTATTACTTCTCGCCGAGGTGGAAATGCCAAATCTCCTGGATGTGAGTCAATGAAGTTTATACACTTTTTATTAGTATATAGGACACTTTTTGTATCCCATGAGATTTTTTCTTTACGCCCTGTAATTTTATGTCTTACTTTTCAGAACTCTGATACCAGTACAAAAGAGACGACGCAGCTTGTGGTGAGTTGAGCACTTCGATGATACATAGAAGTAGTTATGAGGTTTTTTAATTACGTGCCCTGTTAGCACTCAACTGCTCCATTTTCAAATCATACAAACAGCCGTTGCAAATGTCTTACTTCATGCTTCATTCATATCTTAGGACAGAGTCGAGGTTCCAGACTTGGAGGCCCCTGGAAAAGTCTGTGAGTTAATATATTTATACTTATGCATGTATACAATATTCATACTTAATACTTAGACTAGAAAAATGCCTATTGCATACCATGGAAGTCATCCGAATTCAACCTTTAACTTTCCCAAATAAATATTAACAAATATGTGACTTTGGGTTTCTTTATCCTCTGTTAGGGATACATAACTGACTTGCCCATTTTTCTTGCATCTGAGGATTTAAGTCTTTCCGCAATGCCAGATATTTTTCAGCCACCTCCGATGCCGTGAGGTACGTAATGGAAAGAGTGTTTCAAATTGTGACATTGAAGACTTTTCTTTTATAGCTCTTACAAAGGAAAGACATAATAATTAAATTTAGAATCCTATTCTTTAAAATATTTATAGTATATCATCTCTGTATTTTTTAAATATATATATGCAACAATTTTTTTCATTCCCAATGAGATTATACAATTCATTCTAGTAGCAACTACGCATTTCCAAAATTTTAATTTGGATCTCAAGTGGCTCAAGAAATAAGGTGTCCCAAATTACAATATACAGGCCTTATACAGGTGGAACCACATGGGAGGATTGGACATGGAGTCTCCCCAAGATTACGGATATTTATCAATGGCCTCCCACGCCATGAAGTATGTTGAAAAATGGTAAGTAAAGGAATTACTGTTTCAAATTGGAACATTAAATGTTCAAGTGCTAATGTAAGTTTCTCACATTGATTTTTCGTAGTTTCAGGGAGGGATAGAGGGAGTTTTCTTAATATTTCCTCGTAAAAATTACTTAAGTGAACGCTGTAATTAATTTTAAATGTATCAAAGTATTTTTTTAAATATTTATTGCATTTATTCTATATACTTTTTAAATATTTGTATGGTATAAATTTTTTCATTCAAGATCAGATTATTAAATTCATGCAATTGGCAACTGCTTTTCCAAATTTTCAACTCTGACCCTATGTAGACCAAAAAATCTGATATATCTGAAAGTAGATTACATAGGCCTATTTGGTCATGAGTTGCATAAAAATAAAAGAATGTGTGGAAATAACTTTCTGATTTTTTTGTTGTCTTAGATTTTGTTTCTCTATATTATACAAAGAAAGGCTATTTTCAAATGCAGGCATCCCTCGACTTACGTTAATCCATACTTAGTTAGCGTATAATGGAGTACCGTTAATCCGTAAGTGATTACTGTGTTTCAAGTAGTTACATTAATGTTCGAATGCTCAAATGAATGTATAGGATTTATTTAACAAAAAAGTCTCATTACAAATATGAAAGAGAAATATTTAAACACATCCACAGAGATGTACGTAAGTCACTGGTAAAGAAAAGCATCAACTAAATTTTTCATATGGGATAAATATGAATTCGGAGTATTGAATCTGTACCTCTGTACGTAATTAATAGCTCACTTTCATTGCGAGATATAATGGGGCCAAAGTCATCGTGATGGCAAGCAAGCAATGTTTATATCTTCCGGACCTCCAGGACCTTTCCTTCGCTGCGCCTCTCATATCATTTGCTGCCGAATTTACCATGCAGAGATAAAAAAAAAGTACGGATACATTTTTCAAATTAACATGCTGTATTTAGCAAATGAAAAACAATAAATTTTCAAATGTTATACATTTGTGGAAACGCGTAAGAAGTCCTTGTCTCCTTCTGTGGGAAAATGGTTGCTAAGTCATGGCATGGAAGACATCCGTCATTGTTAATTAGTATGTGACTGCCATAGGCAAATTTAGGGAGGGGGAGCGGGGGCACCTCTTTTAATAGCCTGCTTTGCACCACGAAACTCCCTTTTGGAATGCCTGGATAAAAGTATCAAGAGATATGCGACAAATGTTCCAACTATAACTTGAGTAACTGAATGACCACCTAACTGGCTATTGCTGCTAGTGCGGTTGTTATGAATTGAGGGGTTCGGGCCACCCTGTTAGATCTGTCATTGATGATAAGATAATCTGGAATAGGGTGAACTAGGAAGTAACATAAATCTTTTTTATTTGCATTGAGAATCACCGAGTGTGTTTTCAATAGCTGGAACATGAAATTAGAGATTTTTGTACAGTAATATCAGTGATTTTTGCCAATGATGTTTATACCCCTAGCTTGCATTTTTCATGTACCCTCCTCGTAATCAGCGTCAGTTGCAGAGGAGAAATTTGGACGGCTGTACCTCTTCCCCATATTTGATCTTAGAATTTCACTCCATGAAAAATGGTATTTCACAGTGGATTTACATCTACCAAAATTATATCCCTTCATTTCATGTATTTGAATGGCTATACTGCAGGTTCTAAATGATTGGTCACACATACTTGCTCTCATGGCCATTTTACTCTAGATAGTGTTAAGCCTTGCTAACTGTCTGCCTCCAACTCTTTCTAACATCTGCATCCGCCCCACTGACTCTCATTCTCCCCGTATCAATCAGCACGTATCTTTACATGTTTTTCCCAGTCTTCCTGGAGGTCGTCTTGCATCAGGGTTTTCTTCCCAGACTTGTTTTAATAGGGCCTCTTGCTCTCTTCATATTATGTACTCTGCCCAATGCAATCTGTGGCTCTTAGCTTCAGATACGACGTCGGGCGAGTCAATAAGGTCCCTGCTTTTCCTGTAGTGTTTTCTTCTCCTGCTTCGAGTCTCTCTTGTTGGTCCAAAAACTTTCCTTAACACTTTATTCTCATAGGAAATAAATTTCTTTTCTGTTCTTTTGTCAATAACCCAATGATTCAGCTCCATATATAAGGATCGGTTTTATTTATAGTTCCATAAGTTCTAAGTTTGGTTCTGATGGATAAAATTTTTGATGTTAGCAGTTTGTTCTAGGCATTCTCAAGTCTGTTTTCCTGATTTCTTTCAGTAACTTCTCCAATGCCAAATTAAAAGGTATAGTTGAAAGGCCATCTCCTTATCATGCCAGTCTTTACCTCAAAGCTCATGGAGTATTCATTGTCAACTTTCACCTTTCATTTGTAAACGGAGCTTTGGGAACTCAATTAATTTTCTAGGAATTCGAAAGTTTTCCATTTTTTCCCACACTTTTCTCCAATTTAAACTATCATATGATTTTTTAAGATCGACCGATAACCCAAAAAATTGTTCATTAAATTACCAGTATTTTGAAGCAGCAATAACTATCTGGTCATTAGTAGATGTGCCTTTCATGAATCCTGTGTGGTGTTCTTCCACAGTCTCATTTGTACACACTTCCAATCTGTTTAGCACTATTTTAGAAAAACTTTAGTGTCTTCTTTGTCACCGTTTTGTGCAGCAGGACAATTATAGCTTCTTCTCATTCCTTGGGAATTTCTTCTTTCCAGTTTTGTAACAGCAATTGTATTATAATAGATTTTTTGTATTGCCAGATCCCTGCCTTAATTATTTCTGCATTCAAACCATCTATTCATGCAGCTTTATCATTTTTCAGATTTGTAATTGCATTTTCCACTTCCTCTTAGCTTGGTTCTTCTATTTTTGGCTGTAAAATCTGGAATATACTTCCTTCTGCATTGTCTAAACGTTAATCTCCCGCAATGAGTAATTCATCAAAATCTTTCCTCACCAATACCACAACCTTTTCTGTAACAACTTCTCCATCCTGTTTATCTCCAAAGGAACACGACTGGAACCCTGACGGTTTTTTATAGATATTTACTGCAGTAATTCCGAAAAATTTCATAACACATGTGCTATAAAGGGTTTTAGAATTTTGAACATTATTATGTTCTGTCTTCTCTAGGACACTATTTATATAAAGTCTTTTTTCTTTCCAAGCACTATATTAGTCTCACTTTTTTGCCTCCTGAATAGTTAATTAATCTTATTTTCTTTATTCTTATCTTACTTGTTAAGTTTATATGTAAAAAAATAGCTGCGATGACTCAAAAAAAGCACAATAGCACCTTCTTGAGTCACTGGAATCTTGGAATCACAAGAAAATAATTGGGAGGGTCAGTTGTTACTAAAGGGTCTGAAGATAATATTTTTGATCAGAAAAAAAATGCTTTTGTACAGAAAATGGTAAAATTAAATAGTATATATGCCACACTAATACACTCTATTTTTCCATATTATAGATTAAGAGGATGCTGTCACAAAAATATGAAGCCATCAGCATTGTCCGCCAGGCAGTCTAATGTGTGAGGAGGGTTTCTTTCACTATGGATGCAGCAACTGTTATGAACTTCATCGTATTGACTGGACACTGCATTGGTAAGCCATGATCTACCAACAATTTTGCGGTGAATTGTAGTGATAAATAAATGTTGAGTCGTTGAGATAAATGAATTTTTACAAATTGAGGCTATTATAATAGTAACCAGAACTATAGTCGTTGGATCCATATTAACAAGATGTAATCATCTCTTACTCTTCTAATCAAAATTTCTGTACCATGAAATTATACATTTCTATTGAAACTGTGGCGCAATTTCCTTTTCATTACATATGAATAGAGCTTCACTATGGTATCTACGATTTTCGGGATAAAGCAATTTACTCCACACCACACCGCATACTATATGTGCTGTGATCTGAAGGATATGATGTGCGGATGGAGAATTGATGAAAAAAATTGTTAGTTTAACCACTGACAATGCTTATAATATTGTTGGGGCTACAAGGCTACTAATTCCCAATCGTGAGGTACATGTGTCCTGCCTGGCACACAAAACAAACCTGGTCGTGACTAAAGCTCTGAGAGCTAAGGAAGAAGTGGTGGAAGTGATTGAGAAAATTAAAAGAATTGTGGCTTACTTTAAGCGGAGTAATGTGGCCCAAGACCACTTAAGACAGGAGCAGAAGAAGGTGAGAAGGAGCATTTACTTATATTTAAAGCAGGATGTTCCTACCAGGTGGAACCACACATTTTACTGTATCGAAAGATTCCCATTACTGTTACCAAGGGTGGGTAAAATACTCCTCTCCCCATCCCACAGGGATGCTCCTCCTATGCCAACGTCAGAAGAGTTGGAGATTATGGGAGATGTTGTAATGATTTTAGCACCTTTTGAGGCCTCCACTAAACAGATATCAGAATATAAGTACAGTGGAACTTGGTCAGTACGCTCCTCCTTCGTATGTTTTCCTCCTTAGTATGGCGATTTCTCTCGGTCCCGGTACCATTCGAACATTATACAGTTAAAAGTATTTGGTTAGTACGTTTGAAAAAATTGCGCTTTCCTGGTTAGTACGCTCAATTGCTTGCCGTGACGCAACCCGCAATTCGTTCTCTAGTATCTTCTATCTGAGCCAATTATTATTAGCCATTGATCTCTTTCTTTGATTGTGATTCATCCAAAGGCATTTCTCAATTCTAGTGACGTGTTGAGTATAAAATATGGCCATTTATCAGGAATGTCTCACTAACTAAACTGCAGCCAATGAGAAGCCCCGATTTTACCCACCCCAAGCTCCTCACCTTCTATTGCCTCTGCAGTGCCCTCTGCACACAAATTTTGCAGGTGGGCAATTGTTGCTACTGTACGAGATATCATGATGAAGAAATCGTAATCTAATAGTCTTATCCTAATCCCACTTTATCTAAAGCAGTACTCCATAAACTCGACGTCTAGGTGGTTTAGGCTCTGGAGTACGTGCATATTTACTTGACTACTGCTGTGGGAGCAGACGATGCTCTGGGTATCCACGCGAAGCTTAGCTTAAAAATACGGTGAGAAAGCAGACGACAATGGACAATTTTTTAAAGTAAATTTCAACTGTATAATAAAAAAACTTAATGTAATAAAACTTAATAACTTGTAATTACGTCGTAATCTAATAATCTTGCGTGTTATTAATCGATATATCGATCGATATCTTAATCGATATGGTTTCATTCCAGAAGCGAATGTGCACGGCTGTCGCTGTACTTAAAGGCTAATATAATTTTGTCCAATTTTTATAATGTTTAAAAACAACCAGTTGACATACTCAGGGTTGTTGCTATATTCTCCGAGTATGCTGTGACAAAAAATAAATGACTTAGCTTTTCTTGTCCTCTTTCTATGAATATATATTTAGGATTAATCACGGGAGATAGACGCCGTTTTCATGTAAATGTCTTCAGGAAATCTATGAAACATTGTGATTTTTATTCATATGGTATTGTTTTTCAATATAGTGCACATTTTAAAAGTGAAAAGAGTTCAGGAAGGCGATGGTACAAGCACTACCGATAATATTTCTAATTATGACGACTTTTCCACAGACCGCAATTACCCTGAATGCTATTATTTACTTTCCTCGTTAGCATATATTCCTGGTTAGTACGTTCATTTTTTGTGGTTCCTTCAGAAACGTACTAAACAAGTTCCACTGTATATCAGTGGTAGCCTGGTGATTCTGATGTGGAATTGTATATGCATTGCACTCTCAAAAATTAATGTAAATAATTCTGTGGTAGGTGAGCTCCTACAGAAATTGAGAGAACAAGTTGAGGGAAGATTGGACCCCATTGAGGAACAGCCTTTTTTAGCTGCAGCCACTATCCTCCACCCCCATTTAAAAAAATATATATTTCAAATGGCAGTTTAATGCTGCAAAAGCAGTGACTAATATCAGGGATGAAATAAAGGACGTACTGAGGAGTCAGGGGCCCCTTAGTCCCCCCATAGTAACCAACCAGCAAAATACAGATGACCTATGGTCAGTACATGATACCATGGCAGAAGAAAGTTAGCATGCGATTCCTGATCCCCAAGATGGGAGTTTACCCACAGAATTAAAATTATACCTGATCCACCCTTACTGAGTAGATTATCGAATCCAATACAATTCTGGAAGGATATGAGAAATGCCTTCCCTGGAATGTATGAGGTCGCAATGAAGTACTTGACTATAGAAGGTGCTTCAGTTGTGTCTGAGAGGGTGGTTTCTCTCCTGAACTTTTTAACCTTTTCTGTACCGTACACGTATATATACGTGTGGACGTTTCCTGACCCGGGAGACCACGGGCGTATATATACGAGTGAGACTTTCCGCGGTCAAGAAAACGAAACCCGTATATATACGTTTTTTAGCTCTCCCCCTTTCAGGACGGTCGTGGGTTTAGGTCGCCTTTGTCTCGGGACCCAACGCTTCAGGGTTTAGGATTAACCCTCCGAATCCAATATTTGTTCAATTCTCAAGAAATATAAACTAAGAATTGAATTTTTTGTCTTTTGAGCATCGTTTAGAATTTTTAAACTAAATTCTACGACAAATATTAACTTATATCTCGAGTTATGTATAAACATCAACATGGAAATTGTTGCTGCGTTAAATGCTTTGATAATGGCCTTAGAACTTCGTTTAAAATTTGACAATGCCCAGATAAAAATGAGGATATATACATATTCTATGTCTGTAATTTACGTGCAAGCAACAATTATCCATTTGCTAAATACATATAAGCAATACATAAGTTGACCGCGAACCAATGCCGCAGGTATGGTCATCGTAAACCCGGAAAGGAGGGAGCACAACTACTCTCGGAGTCCGAGATAATGCGGAGTCCCACCATGGAGGGGTCGAAAAAGGTTCAGCGAGACCCTTTTTAACGAATGCCCTCCAAAAATGCTCTATACCACGAGAAAAAAGAGTCTCTTGGGGCTCGGGATATGTAATATCAGATTCCCAAAAGTTGACTTATTTCCATCAGATGCCATTGCTTGTAAGTGTATCATGCATTTTTATCAATTTGCACCTTAATGATTTTTTAGTGTGATACATAGGTTCTATTCTATGTTTCAAGGTTGACCTAAATGATAAAATTTTTTTCATAGCTTTTAATGAATATTATGTTTTTAATTTTACGAACACATTTTTTTATGTAAAACATTTAAATGTTTTTCTTAATCAGTATTTTAGAACTGATACCTATGTATATATAGCAGCATAGAAATGTTAGGTACTCTTACTGTAATCCTATTTGCTATATGCATTTTTTGTATGAAAATCTATTTGACTTGCTGATTTCTGTATTGAATATTTATTTCTGTATTAATTACACACAGCACTGTATTTATTTTTGAAACTGCAAGGCAAGGTTTATGAATATGCTTTTTGTATGTGTCTAATGTGTAGGTTTATTCATATTTTTTTCATTGCAAAGAGTTTTAATGTTATAAACTTAATATTTTCTAGTAATTGGTATTACAAAATTTTTGGAATGTTTACATCTAACGTAGCTACTCAAAGTACAGTGCATATTTTTTATTGATTTCTTTGAGTAAATAATATTACTACATTAATGTACATGTGCATCCAATCATTTTTTCATTTGAAGAGAAAATCAATTCCTTTTTTTTATATCAATATTAAATTGAATTGAATCTTGGATTAATAAATATATTCATAGTTAGGGCATAGTGCCCCCCCTCTCCCCCCTGGAGCACTGTAGTCCCCCTAGAAAATCTGGGGGGGAGCCCCCTTAGCTGTGATGAAGTTCCTTCAATAGGGTGGTTTCCTATTATTTTTTTATTGCCTAAATCGAAAGCTTATTACTCCTGGAGTACGTATTTCACACTTTTAGATTTTTAAATGGCATTATCTATTTTTTGCGATTAAATGAAAAGTGAAAACTTTTAATCACGCGAAAACGCGACGCGTAAGTAGGAATGATGGGAAAAGTTTGTATGACGCATTTCTGGTTCCCCCTCCCACCTTGTGAGGTGACCTTGATCAAGGCTCTCAGCGCTGATAGGACGCAGGATGCTAGCGGGTAGCTGAGTACCTTGCTGGCTGGTAGTTGGCTTTAAAAAGGTTTATTAATACCTTATCAAACTAAGAAAACTTTCCGACCTTAGCCAGTTTTAATAGGTGATTATTAAGGCATGTTTACCTGAGCTCTGTGCCTCATGCATGTATTAGTAACCTCGGGCGATGTATAACTCCTATCCTCTCCTGTAGAAACTAGGTCCCTGTGACGTCATGTGGAGTGGAATCGCATGGGAGCCAATCTGGCCTATTTCAAATGAGGATAAAATTTGACCCTTACCATTCGTCTAAACCGGTATTTCAAAAACCAAATAATTTGTGTATTATGAATACACTAATGATGATTAACGAATCGCAATCAATGCCTTTTGTTTTCTTTGGTGAAGGAAACTACCCTATTTATGTCTGCTACATCAGAGTGGCTACTGGGTCTCTGTGTACCATGCCCCCATCAAAATCGGAGGGGACTGTATGTATTTTTTTCCCGCCCCCAGATATTTTAGAGGTACTACGAAACCTTTGGAGGGGCCAGGATCCCTCCAGATACGGCCACGTTTGAAAATAACAAAATCTAAACAAACAGCGGGACCAGACATCCCCCAGCCCCAATTTTTTTCTCGGTGGCCAGGTACCTAAATAATAATGATAATAATGTCGTCTTTATTATAACAAGCAAATTTAGGACTATAAAGCCCTCTCTTTTAATAAATTTTAAATGAACGAATTCAAATGTATTACATGTAGGTAATGGTTGGTAGCTGTATGAATGTTGTCCTTCAATTGTATACAAAGTGTCATCAAGAGGGATAGTCTTGACTGAAGGAGAAAGATTAGTGTTTTAAAAAGGCTAGTGATGTCTGCTTAGAATTAAATATTATAATTTTTATGAATCAACTACTTGTGCATAAGAGAAGAAATGAAATTGTCCATCCAAAACGTATGACTCGTAACAAATATTGGCCAAGTTGGTCAAACCTCTGGTACGGTTTTAGTAACTGCAGATTTAAAGCTTGGTGGTGCAAGTTAGGTGAAGCAATAGTGTGTAATGAGGAATAGTAACTTCATATAGACATTACTATAATGTAATATTTTTCTACTAACAATTCAGAGTATGAAATTGATGCCAGCGTATTACAAATGCTATGGATGGTAACACTATAAATATTTCCTTTCCGAACGTAAACAATCCGTTTTCAAGAGTTTATGCCTTATTGTGAACATTGTTGTTTTGATCAATCAAGTGATGTTTCTTTATGAAAATATTGTTACTCGTACGGTATTTTTATTTGTGTTCAAATTTAAGAATCGGAATCTGCCGGTCGATTTTTTGAGTCCAAAATGTTAGACTTGTAAGAAATATTGGCCGTGTTAGTCCAATCTCTTGTATCCATTTATTTTTATCTCTCTCCCTCATGGCTAAAACTTATTTATTGGCATACTTTATGGACTATATGTAGCTGCCGACAGGGCTTGTTCAGCATTGCATTTGTTTCTATATTCTCATAAGAAGGAAGGGCCTTTAAAATTTTTAGGCATTAACCTAGTCCATGAGTATCACTGTGACACCTTTTCTTTCCTTCCATGAGTTTAAAGTAAATTTTGAAAAGTTCACATTTGGATATTTCCTGTGTTTAACTTCAATTTGTACGAACATACCTCTCCTTTCCGGTAAGCTTAGTTAATTATGAGTTGTTATTTTTGGGGAGGCAGGCGTAGGTTTTTGCTTCTCCTTTGCAAAAATTCGTGCCTGTTTAAATAAATATTCTTCTATTTTTAGAGATGCGGACATGAATATCGATCGTAAGAGAAGGATGGTATCTAAGACCACCAAGGGTAGAGGCTCACCGAAGCCCTGCCCTATTTGTGGAAAATGTACCAAACACAGATGGTCCGCCAATTCCAACATGTTCACCCTTCCGTGTTTGAAAAACCATTGAGAAGTGCTCCCGGGCAATAACTTAGCAGGTTGCGAAAGGTTTATTCCGATACCTGGAGCACTTCATATTAAACCTTTTCGGGGCACAGTGGAGGAACTCCCCTGAAGAAATACATGTGAGCCTTGCATGCCTCGGGTTAGAGGTAATCCCTTTGGGGTTATCCCTCGAGGACGAATGCGGGGTGGATGACGACAAATGAAGAGGAGGTAAGTGACGAGTCTACGGGTTATTTACTATGTTTGAGATCTTTCTCTATGAACACATATTTTCTTTCCAATAAGCTTATTTTGTTATAAATTGTTAATTCTGGGGAGCCAGGCTGTAGTTTTTGCTTCTCCTTTGCAAACGTTCGTGTCTATTTAATTAAATATTCTTCTATTCTTAGAAATATGGAAATTAACAAAACCATCATGTGGAAGATGGTAACGAAAAAAAAGGGCAGTGGCACGCCCAAGCCGTGCCCGATATGTGGAAAGAGATTTACTTCTCAATTATCCCGCCACATCGCAAAGGTTCATCCTGCCATATTTCAGAGATATGGCAGGGATGTGGTCGACAAGTGCTCCCGGGGTATCACCAGGCTGGTGGCAAGCGGCACTTATAGGTACCCGGAGCACTATGTGTTGAGATCTTTTGGGGCCCTGTGGAGGGACTCCCCACAAGAAATGAGGGAGAGCCTCGCATGCCTCGGGGTGGAAGTAATCCCATCGGGGATATCCCTCCCGGAGGCATGCGGGGTGGAGGAGGAGACGGATGTTGACGGGGTAAGTAACGGGTCGTCCTCCATAGACATGATAATTTCCAAATTTTCATAAATATACTTCGTCGTTTTCGGTAGTGGAAAATTGTTTACGATATCCCCATTGACATTATGTTTTCTTTTTTAGAACGCTGACATCGGAAGAAGGGAGGAAGTGGGAATTTTGCCTCCGTCAGCTCTCCTCGAGACGGAAGCTGAAAATATTACGGATGTGAGTCAATGAGTTATTTACACTTTTTATAGTATACACGACACTTCTCATATCCCATGAAACTTTTTACTAAACGCCCTGTAACGTTACGTTTTCCTTTTCAGAACTCTTAGTATATTTACTAATCAGATGTCCAAAGGTTTGTTGTCAACAATTATTTACAGTGAAAAATTAACTTTATATGACATATTTTAATTAGTTTCATTGGTCCGTCCTTTTTTGAGTCCGAAATGTTAGACTTGAAAAACTGGCCGTGTTTGTCCAATCTCTGTTTTCCATTAATTTCTATCACCCTTCTCGCGGCAAGTACTTGATTTTTAGCATACATTATTGACTGTTTGTTAGCCGCCGACGTGGTTTGTTCAGCTTTATTTTCACCCTTCCGTGTTTGAAAAACCATTGATAAGTGCTCCCGGGCAATAACTTAGCTGGTTGCGAAAGGTTTATTCCGATACCTGGAGCCCTTCATATTAAACCTTTTCGGGGCACAGTGGAGGAACTCCTCTGAAGAAATACATGAGAGCCTTGCATGCCTCGGGTTAGAGGTAATCCCTTCGGGGTTATCCCTCAAGGACGAATGCGGGGTGGATGACGACAAATGAAGAGGAGGTAATTGACGAGTCTACGGGTTATTTACTATGTTTGAGATCTTTCTCTACGAACACATATTTTCTTTCCAAAAAGCTTATTTTGTTATAAATTCTTAATTCCGGAAAGGCAGGCTGTAATTTTTGCTTCTCCTTTGCAAACGTTCGTGTCTATTTAAATAATTATTTTCTTCTATTTTTAGATATATGGAAATGAATAAAAAATAAATTGGAAGATGGTGTCCATAAAAAAGGGCAGGGGGAAACACCTAAGCCCTGCCCTATATATGGCAAAAGGTTTTGCACGCAATTGGTCCGCCACATCGCGAAAGTTCACCCTTCTGTGTACAAAAAATATGGAAGGGAAGTTGTAGAAAAATGCTCCCGGGGAGTAACCAGCCTGGTTTCGAAAGGTATAACCAGGTACCCGGAGCACTTCATCTTGAGTGCATTCGGTCAAGCATGGAGGGACCCCCCAGAGGAAGTTCGGGAGAGCCTCGCATGCCTCGGGGTTGAAGTGATCCTTTCGGGGATATCCCTCCCGGAGGCATGCGGGGTGGAGGTGGAGAGGGATTTTGACGGGGTAAGTGACGGGTCGTCCTCCATGGAGACATGATATTTTCCATTTTTTTATAAATATTCTTCGTCGTTTTCGGTAGTGGAAAATTGTTTACGATATCCCCATTGACATTGTGTTTTCTTTTTTAGAACGCTGACATCGGAAGAACGGAGGAAGTGGAAGTTTCGCCTCCATCAGCTCTCCTCGAGGTGGAAGCTCAAAACATTCCAGATGTGAGTCAATGAGTTATTTACACTTTTTATAGTATACATGACACTTCTCATATCCCATGAAGCTTTTTACTGTACGTCCTGTAACGTTATGTTTTCCTTTTCAGAACTCTGAAGCTACGGAGGAGACAGCATTGCCTGTGGTGAGTAGAGTACTTGGATGAAAATAGATATATATTAGAGGTTTCTTTATATGTATACAGTTTGGACTCCACTTCACCATTTTCATATCATACAAACATCCGTTGCAAATGTCTAAGTTCATTCTTCATGTCTATCTTAGGACAGAGTCGAGGTTCCCGGACAGGAGGCAGATGGTGGAAAATCTGTGAGTTAATGTTAAATTTATATTTGATAGACTAGAAAAATACCTATTGCATATCATGGAAATCATCCAAATTCCACTTTTCATATTCCCGAACCAGTATAAGCAAAAATTTGACTTTGGGTTTCTTTATCCTCTTAGGGATACATTAATGACCTCATAATTTTCTTTGAGTCGGAGGAGTTGAGTCTTCCCGCGACTCCGGATATTTTTCAGCCACCTCCGACGCCGCGAGGTAAGTAAAGGAAAAACTATTTCAAATTCTGATATTGAAAGTTAAAGTGCTAATTTATGCGAAATTGTTACCTAGGTTTTTCTATATTTAGGAAAGGACATTTCCCAGATTAATTTTCTATGAATTTTATAAAGGAATTCACATAATTTTTAGATTTGTATTTTTTTAAATATTTATCTTATTTAATATCTGTGTTTTTTAAATATTTATTGCATATAATATCTGTATTTTTAAAAATATTTATTACATTTAATATCTGTGTTTTTTAAAAATATTTATTGTATTTTATGTGTGTATTTTCTAAAAATATTAAGTGTAGTTTATCTCTGCATTTTTGCGGGGTGGAGGAGGAGACGGATGTTGACGGGGTAAGTGACGGGTCGTCCTCCGTGGACACATGATATTTTCCATATTTTCATAAATATACTTTGTCGTTTTCAGCAGTGGAAAATTGTTTACGCTATCCCCTTGACACTATGTTTTCCTTTTTAGAACGCTGGGACATCAGAAGAGGTAGGAGAGTCGTATGCAACGCTTACTCAGCCTCCATCATGTAACACCTCAGCTCTCCTCGAGGTGGAGACTGAAAATCTCCCGCATGTGAGTCAATGAATTATTTACACTTTTTATTTGTGAATAGGACACTTCTCATATCCCATGAAGTTTTTTTACTTTATGCCCTGTAATTTTCAGTTTTCCTTTTTAGAACTGTGAAGGTACCAGTACGAAGGAGTTGGCGTGGCATGTATTGATAATAGAACTTCGATAAAAAATAGATATAGATGATTTTCAAATACAGTAGAATCCTGATTTAAGGTTTTTCAGCGGGGACAAAATTTAAAACACTAAATGCGGAAAAACACTAAATGAGGACCTGCCATTTTTTTCAGGTTTTAGGCCTGTAATGATTGGAATGGCTTTTTATGAATAAAAAATATTATTTTAAGTAACTTGAAGGTGCTAAATGCAGCAACAAATTCATTGATTAAATGTCTTTGCCCAATTACGGTTGGATTATACTTTTCAGGAATCAGTTAAAAAATTGGTAGTAAAAATAAGTAATGAGAGGATGACAATTGTTTCAATGAAATATTTTAAGAAAATTATAATATTCATCAACTTAAAAGCATTCCCACACGGAATATTATTATGGAAATTAGTGATTCCATTTTACGCATATTTCAGTGGCCTCGAAGTAATTTTAAATTTTTTTCTGTAAAAGTGACATGTAGTGACTATGGCATTTCTAATATCATAAAAAAAAGGTGTAAGTAGGTACTTGAAAAATTGTCATTGCATCAGTAAAGATGAGTGAAATAAAGGGACAGCAGAAGATCGCTAATCCCGAATTATAAACTATTGAATATATAGGAAAAGGAAGGTTTTCTGGAATTTTGACAATTTAACGTTTTCTGTTGCCTCGGCGAAACGAGCGATTTATGAGCCTCCTGTGCGCACATTTTGGATTTCGAGGTCATCCAAATCAAGGAGAATCTTTTTTCTAGTATGCGTACAAGTCGATGAGAACACCAGATTCGTTATTATATATCCGCGGCCTCATGCAGGTCGAATGGAGCCCGGAGAAGTTGCTTACGCGGCGCGCTGATCACCTTGACTCCGACTCACCATGTTTCTCAGCAGCTTTTAATAAAATTTGGTTGGACCTTGAATAACCATTAGCTAAACTGTGTTAAGTTGAAAGGTTTAATCTTCAACAGAACTGGATTTCATCTGAAAAATTGACAGTGCCTCTGCAGTTTTGGCAATTTCGTCCGAGTTATGGTGTCGCAGTCAAGCACCAAGGGATTCCTGCTGGATTTTCGTATTTTTCCGCGCTCATCTATTTTACCGTGATATATGGTGATTTTTTTTCCAGCATGAGCGATTTATTTAGAGTCATGGGCATGCCGAGGACAGCCGAGAAACATGGTGAGTCGGAGTCAAGGTGATCAGCGCGCCGCGTAAGCAACTTCTCCGGGCTCCATTCGACCTGCATGAGGCCGCGGATATATGACATTGAATCTGGTGTTATCATCGAGTTGAATCACCATCGACTTGTACGCATACTAGAAAAAAGATTCTCCTTTTTTGGATGACCTCGAAATCCAAAATGTGCGCTCAGGAGGCTCATTGTCAAAACTCCGATTGTCATTCTCTTTAGACATAAAATAGCACCAGATCTTTGAATCGACAGCGATATCAACCAGCCACATGTTGGTATCTAGGCTCCGGGATATCTAAATTACGATGTAAAATAATGTTGTTCCATTAGGAAAGAATGTTTTCACTCACGATCATGACAGAGGAAACACTTCCTCGTTTCTTTCGCTGTTCCTCCGTGGAAACTGACCTTGGAATGGATTATAAAAATAATCTTCTAGTGAACTTCACAAATGATATCGAGCCTCTTATGAAAAGAGAAAGTAGCTGACTGGAAAAATATTGGGCTAACAATGGACTGCCCGTAGAGAGTAGAGTAGAAAGGGGCATAAGCCGTCAATTGAAAACATTACGAGGAAACCATCAT
Source organism: Ischnura elegans (assembly GCF_921293095.1). Lineage (NCBI taxonomy): Eukaryota > Metazoa > Arthropoda > Insecta > Odonata > Coenagrionidae > Ischnura > Ischnura elegans. The sequence continues at coordinate 4,032,657 of NW_025791660.1, read as the reverse complement.
TGTAGCGGCCCTCGGATGATAACTCGTGTCATCAGTCGTCACGTATCATCGAAGTTCACGAAGTGAAGGACAAGGTAGTTAGAGGTTATCAAGGGATGACTTAGCTCTATTAGATCGGATCTGATACAAAAAGTGTTTGGTGTGTTTGGATCAGAAGGGGAGCGAAACATTACGAGAGGACAAATCACCCAGCTTGCGAGTTGAAGGTCCCAGCGCTGCATTCGCGGAAGAAAGCAGTTGAAGGAGCGTTCCCCGGTAAATTCTAATGACTCTTGGTAAACTTTCATGAGAGACTTCTTGTCGATGAGCAGAAATTCCAAGATTTTGATAATCATTTGCATGAGCCGTCTTGAAAAAACGTTAAATCGGGCAAATAAATCTTGTGCGGGAAAAATTTTTACGACCATATATGCGGAAAAACGCAAAATGCAGAAACACTAAATACAGATAATTTTTACATTGTCCTAATAGGGAATGAATCGGGACCGCAAAAAATAAACGCTAAATGCGGTAAAACGTTAAATGCGAAGATGTTAAATCCGGATCCGACTGTAATGCAAACAGCCGTTGCCAACTTCTTACTTCATTCTTCATTCATACCTTAGGACAGAGTCGAGGTTCACCTGCAGGAGGCAGATGTCGAAGAATCTGTGAGTTAATGCTATATTTATATTTGATACTTAGACTAGAAAAGTACCTATTGCACACCATGTAAATCATCTGAAATCAACCTATAACTTTCCCGAATCAATATAAGCAAATGTCTGACTTTGGGTTTCTTTATACTCTGTTAGGGAAACATGGATGACATAATCCTCTTACTTACAACCAGGGATTGGAGTCTCAACTACCTCAGATGCCGCGGGGTAGGTAAAGGAAGAACTGTTTCAAGTTGTGACATTGAAAGTTATAGTGCTAATTTTAGTTATTTTAGGGCGCCGAGATATCGAGGAAGAACGGATCCCCACCATCGCCATTGCCTCGGGTGAGTTAATATACAGCAGAAAGAGAAGAGGAGAGTTGTGAACAAGTGCTTGGATTTTATTGAACTTCTTCATTTTTCATTTGAACAAACATAAGTTAAAAATGCCTTTTTTCTTTGTTTCTTTCAGGGGTAAGGATACGGATTCAGTTGGAATGGAGGAAACACCAGTTGTTTTGAACGAGGAGGTGGATGCCCTATTTATGTGAGTCAACCATTTGTTCTCACTTGATAATAAGACTAGAGGGATACTTACTTTAGTCCGTGCTAATTACCCAAATTCTACCTTTTCCTTATGCGGAAACATGGTTCATTCCCGTTAATTAAGTTTTCCCAATTTTAGGATGCTGATACATCTGTGGAAGACGGGTCTCCACAGTCAAAACTGTCGCAGGTGAATACAGAACCTAGGTGAATAGCAGATTTAGATAACAAAATTTTCGTTTTGTTACTTATCCCACTTCTTCATTTGTAAAATCATTAGTGTAAAGTTTCTCCTTTTTGTTTATTTCATGTCTAAGGAAACGGATTCCGTTCATTTGGAGGAAGCACCAGTTGTTTTGAACGGGGAGGTGGACAGGCTATGCCCTATTTATGTGAGTCAACCATTTATTCCTACTTGATAATAAGACTAGAGGGATACTTATTTTAGTCCATGCTATTCAACCAAATTCTAAATTTACCTTACTCGGAAACAATTTATCCCCGGCAATTTATTATTTACAATTTTAGGATGCTGAGACATCTGCGCTAGACAGGGCCCAAAATCACAACTGCCACGGGTGAATTCATAACTTCGGTGAATAGCAGATTAGGAAAGAAATTTTTTATTATGTTCCCAGGTTTTACACCGCTTCTTTGTTTTATCTTCGTGCATACATATGTTGATAATGTCTCTCGTTATGCTTGTTTCATATTTTAGTGAATATAGTGAATTGTAGTAGTATTCGGATATAGTGAAATTGGGGGAGACACCAGAGGTGATTATCCTGGATTTGGAGGCTCAGTTGAAGACCTCTGTGAGTCCATCAAACTTGTTGCCAATGGTGACACTTTTTTAACTTTCTTGAACCGTTATTTACCATTCATTTTATCATTCACCACTATTTATCATTCAATTAGCATGAATTGAAGCAAAAAATAAAACCACTCTCATGGAGCTCTTTAAGTATTGGTATATGATCCAATTTCTCATACTTTTCTCAGTTTAGGTGGTAAGTAAATGCTCGAAAAAAAATCCAGTAAAAGTGGATACTGGATGTTTACAACACAACAATTTTACATGTGTAAATATTTGTAATGTAATTCTTTTGAAGTTAAAACTTCTTATGTCGCACTGAGAACTTTTGTAGGTGGGTAAAAGGCGTGGACTTGTGACTCGATTTTTTTATACGTTCAATTTGAGTAGCTTATTTGAATGTTGTGCCATAAAATTCGATGAGTGTTTACGACTATATATTGAAGAAATATAGAAAAGGAAACACTTGCATAACAGTTTTGAAGTGAAAACTTCTTATTTTGATCTGGCGCACTTTTTTTCAGATTGGTAAAATAAACTGAACTTGTGTGACCATCACCTCAAAATCGTCACCGCCTCACTGTTAATGTAGGGGAGGGGATTAAAGAGTTATAAGTTTGCTCATTTGTCATGTATGAAAATATATTCTGAAGCAGAAAGCATTGCTACGTTTATTGTTGACAAAACTTTGTCAATTTTGTTCATAGCAGTAGTTATAAGAAATATTTTCTTGAATTGCTGTTAGTAACATGGCTTTTCCGAGTTTATATTTGTAATCCAGTTTATTGCATAGGCTTCTTGTACTTTTTTAATGTCAGTCAATGTCATAAAGTTTTCAAATAAAAAGTTTTCACGTCCAACGGCAGTCCCACGACTGCCATGTTTTTTTCTAGAATTGCAGCTACTTGACTGTTGCAACTGGAATTTAAATTTGTGTTGCTTGTTTACTTTTGTTTTTAAAGAAATGCAAAGTAAGTTTGTTGGCATAATTTGTATAACATGTTGAGTTTTCTTCCATGGCTTGGTGCATACTCAAGCCCTTAGTTCAAGGAAGTAGGGCCTTCTACTCTTATAAGTTCAGTTGGTTCTAATATTATTCATTTCTTATCTAGTGCTCCGAGCTGTGTGGTCACAAGGAAAAGCAGAGGTGTTGTGTCAGATAGGAGATGTTGAAATAGGAAAGAAGGATCCTGGTCAGCCTGATAGGATGGAGACCGTCAGAGGTGTAGCTTCCTGTGTCTGCAGCCGGACCTGAAATATGGGTAAGTTTGTCTGTCATTTCACATGGAGCGATAAAATATATTGTTTAGCCACTACCAGCCATGGGATGAACTTGGGAGTTTTGAATCCTTACATTAAAAGGTTATTAATTGCTCTGTAAAAATTACACAGGTCAACAGTGGTTTTGGTGCCGGAGCTTTTAAAGCTGATTTCAAGTGTAATTGGGGTGCTGAATCCAAATATGATGTTAGTTTTTTCCTATCAGCTCTAGTTTTCAAGATACAGATATGTTGTTACTTATGCAAAAAAATGTTCAATATGACGATTTGGGATAATTACATAAATGATAAAACCCACTAAATATAAAGACTTGATTTATGTATAGGAATGTTAAATCACCTACAATTACAATAGTTTTAAAATACAATTGAATATAAATAGTAACATTTTTAATGAAATTACACAATTTAAAAGAAAAGATGTAAAAATGTCACTCAACACTTCGGATGCTTCTTTTGCGTGATTTTCTTGCGTGCACTTTGTTGAAACACTTGTTTTAAGCACCAGAAGTAATCTGTCATCATATGGTTACCCCATCTTCCTTGGTAGCGATCTTCCATTGTTTTGATTTCCTAGTGAAATCTTTCACCATGTTTTTCTATTGGTCGCCTAAATTTTCAGGCAAACAGTCAAAGCGCCTGTATAGGTAGTGAACGTTTATGCTCATGTTACATCCTAGTGATTTAAAGTTAGAGAGCATATTGTTTACCAGCTCGAGATAATTCTACCGTTTCAGTTTGTGATTCAGTTTGTTTTTTTTTACCAGAAAACCAGAAAAATTTTTATTACCTCAACAAATGAAAGCCAATTGTTTTTTTCAATCTCATTCTTTGACTTGACAAAAGCAGGATCCTTTGTTAGTTGTTTGACTTGTGGCCCGTCAAAAATTCCAGCTTTAAGTTTTTCTATACCTATCTGTGGCATTTTTATTCTTATGTAGCCGAAGCATGGTCCATCCTTGTCAAGAGCCTTTATAAATTGCTTCATTAGGCCTAGTTTAACATGAAGGGGCGGTAAGGTGATTTTCTCCCGTTCTCCCGAGACTCAGCAATAATGTTTTTACCCAGCAATTAAATTTTCTCTCTTTGACCACTCCTCCTTAATCCAGTGGTTTGTCTGTCCCTGCTAACACAGAGGCAAAAGATATAAGGATTTTTGTGTTGCTAAACTGCTGCCCAAGAAGAAAGTTCACCATTTTTAAATCTACACAAACTACCTAGCGATATCCCTGGTATTTTTATCTTCTATAAGAAAAAAGCTATTGTATCATATTCTTCTTCCATTTCAGTTGAATGAGCGATTGGTATTAAGCCAAACTTGTTGACATTGTGAAGAACACATTTTAAGGTGCGCTTGGAGGTATCAATGAACAAACGCCAATCACTAGCTTCATGATGCGGTAGTTCAATTCCTTTCAGAAGACCTCTAACGTCTAAAGTAAGATTGTCTTCTTGAGTAAAGAAGAGTAGCAAATCCTTTTCCCTTGTGCGATAAAAATTAATTTTTGCACCTTGTTCCATCAAATTATTTTCATGAATCCTTGAAGCTGGTAGTTCAGATGCTTTCTTCGATAAGTTCAATTCTCTAACAAGGTTGCTTAGTTCATCATGATTAAATAGTTGAGGATTTGTTGATACTGCCTCGCAGTCACTACCACTATTGTTAATAACATCAAGAATGTGTTCACATAGCTCATATTCATCCTCACACGAATCTGGTAATGCCTGAAATATTAGGATCGGGATTTCTTCTGAATAGGGTACTGGGCGTCTAGCTGAAGGTAAATATGGATATTTCCAATTATGGCGATTTCTTTGACTAATTCCCGAAACATTTACCATGCAAAAATAACAGTTGTCAATATGGTTTGTAGGTTCTCTCCAAACCATTGTCACACCAAACTTTAAAATTTTCCTTTTTCCTGTAGTCCACTACCGCTGATGTTCTGTACATGTTTTACACAAAACGTACGGTGCTCACTTTTTAGCTTGGTCACCAAGCTGAACACCGAAATATCCCAAGCATGCGCGTTTCATGAAGTCTGTAATGTTTTTCCTATTTTCTTTTAAAGTATATTCCCCACAAATGTAACAAAACACATCACAGTGATTTACACAGCTTCTTCGATTTGAGCTCATTTTTAGAGGTGGCTTAAAAACCTTTGAGAATTTGACCATTTGCTTTCGGGAATCCCCTTACCTACTTACTCCCGCCTCTCCATTTTCAAGGACACGCTATCTTTTTACCACATCCCCCTTATTTACTCTGCTCCCCTTTTCTGTGATTCTTCCCACGTGTCGTTATTCCACAGTTATGACTTTGGTCCTTTTCCACCGCGGATTTCCATATCCCTTAGTTGGATCTTTTCCCACTGTCTCCACTTGTACCTACGCCTGTCTCCCCTTCTTCTAACACGCCAAATCCTCCCCAACCCCTTCTCAAAGGTAAAAAGGTGATTTTCAAAGTAAATACTGCATAGTGGCTATGAATTAGTTATTTTTATAAATTCATTTGAATTTGAAAAAAATTTCTGAAAAATATCAAATATTTAAAAGACTCTAATCATAAAATTTGCGGTATCTAAAAAGGTAAAGCTGTTACATAAAAACAGACAACATATTTGGATTCAACACCACGCATATTGTAAATACCAGCTCAAAAACTCCCGGCTCCAAAAAAAAACTTTTTTGTTGGCGTGTGTTATCAGACCACCATGTGGTGTCTTCCTTCATAATTAGGTGTTGAAAAAGTGGTATTTTTCCACAATAAAACCAGCAGATCGGCGGTTTTCAGTGATTATATCATAAAACCATGCCCAAAAATTTCTTACTCTACACCTTCATGTTATGGTCTACGGTACTTAAAATTTTGTTAATATTTCATCCTAAAAGTGTTGTTGATTTTTGCATATGAAAGTGTCACTTTTTAACGAAATGTGTATGAAGTCAGTGGGACTGGAAAATTGGCACTTTAAGTCGAATTTCATAATTTCAAACCTTTTTCGCAAAGAATTGCAGCAGAATTTCAGGACAAGATTGGGTCTTATAATAGACATTCCAAGAGCGGGTAGCGGTACCACAAATGGTGGAAATACGAGCAAGACGTTTCTTCTCAAATCCAAAGCTATCAGCGGAAATTAGTGGTGCGCAAAAAAATCAATTACTTGTATGTTTCATTATCTTCAAACCCTTTCACTGCTATGAACGTATCTAGTATGTTGGCACGGCAGACTGCGGTGAACGTACTTTTTCTTCCTCCCTACCATGTGCATTCGCCCAAGCAATCCGAAAGGTTGCTAATCCGGGACCCTTTCCTCGACGAGCTCACCCTTGCTGGGCCTTATCTTCAACCCTCCAAGCCGGGGGCTTCCTTCCCCAAAATTGACCACTCTGACAGCAATTTGAAAATCAATCAGTCCATCCCATCATCAAGAAATGATTGTTTTCATTGCACTCCTGCTTTTAAAGCAATCTTGTTCGTCTTTGAACCATGTTTCTGCGATAAAGATAAGGATTTTGTTAACTTTGCTAAAGTGGCCATTTTCTGGGTTATGCCCCGAAGTAGTTCCTAAGTCATTGATTGTACTTGTATGAATATAATAAGCAGCTAACCTGCAGCACTTTTAATATTAAAATTAGGGAATTTTTTATGTCTCCACCATTTTGTTTTAGAGAAGCCCCTGATTGTTCTAAATGACTCGCAATGACCGCTATACTATTGTTTTTTTCTTAAAATTGTTTGAATAATAGCTCAAATATTTTTGAAACAAAAGGATGCATAAAAATAATGCCGAAACGGGTTTCAAGTGATTCAAATCTGCTACCAAATTTCATTTTTGAAATTACGACATTGTAATTTTTTTTCCAGCTTCCTTCGATTTGGGACCACTGTGCATCATTGACATCTCAATAACCAAGTACTAAGCCTTCTCTAACCAGTGGCATTTCCTCCTTTACTCCATTCCCAAATCCCAGGGCCCCTCTTCATTTGGTTTATTTAACAGTAGCCACTCACTTCCCGTGTTGGAACCCCAACCCAATAGGATTTCCCATCTCATTATTTGCTAACGTCCCAAACTGAACCACTTCACATTATCTCCTTACGGCTGCGCAATTTTTTCCATTTCTATAAATATAAGAAGAAAAATGTTCACTACAATTGGCAACAACAATGGAAGTATTGGATGGATACACAAGTAACCATCAATCACAATGACATATATATTGTTGGTTTTCTTAAAATTGTTTAAATAGTAGCTGGTGGAATCATTCTAAAATGAAGGGATAGCATCAAAATATCACCATTTCAAACAGTGTGTGGCAGTATAACTCGTTAGCATGCATGACGTTTTTTCAATCATGTGGTGAGCAAGTGGGAATCCAACTGCATGCTGCATATTCATGATTGTTCACACCTGGCCAAAGAGTGTAGATGTGGCTCGTAGGGTGATTTCATTATTTTATCTAACAGCCTACGGTGGTATAATTTGTCAGCATGAGTGACGTTTTTGCAAAAATGTCAATTCCAATACTGTTTTCCCATGTTTTGTACCGATGTTTCCCACGGATTGTAACTGTACCACTGCAGCAGCTAACCCATTCCTTACCATTGCCGCGAGAACGCAACGCAAACTTTGCAATTTCTTTTCTCCGTATGTGTCCCTTTTTTTGCTTCTCCATGAGATACGTAAAACACTTTTTGGATTACCTCTTTCTCTTTTTTATTTAGCTTAAGCTTTCCTCTTTTTTATTTTCTATTTTCAGAAGTGGGGGAAGCGGTGGAGGATAGTGGGGGGGCTAGGTCGCATGCAAATGTCATTCGCGTCTCGACAACACAAACAATGCAGTGGATAGCATTATGTGAACTTTCGCAAACCCTGCTGCTCTCCAAGGCATAATGACATTGTATGGTCAATATATACGGTAGACTCTCGTTAATACGAACAACGTTGTTACGAAGTTCTCGTTATTACGAAGCAAATCATTGGTCCCGTCGAAAAGGCCTATCCAAGCTATAGTATAAGAAACGTTATTACGAAATTTTCGTTTTTACGAAATTACGAACCTAAGTCCCGGTCCCGGCGGTTACAATATGAACTTTATTATGAAGTTACACGCACAAGTCACGGCATTTAGGTGGATATTCACTGCACTTAATTTTTAATAATCGTGCCACGTTTAAGTTATTCTCGTGTACTGTGCCAAAGAGCGTCAATTATGGTTCTTTATTCAGTTTACACGCTATATCATATAACAGCCTTCATTCCTGTGAAGTCGTGGTGGCCCACTCATAGTTAGTAAATTGGATGTACAGTCAATCCTCTTCCTTGTACACATTCGATGTACGATTTTTCAGAGATACGAGAATTCAAAACTTTCAAATTTCAAATTCGGCACCTTTCGATTTGGCCTATACTATGCGGTGTGGCGCTGGGAAACTCTCACTGTGATCACAATCTAAATAAGGTATCATTGAATCTGGTGTGAATTTTGGAACTGTTCAGCGTTTCGCCCGTTCTTCATTACCGCGGGGAGCTATTTTTTCGTCTCCGGATGCATCGCAGGCCCCGCTAGATTAGTTCGCCACAATCGTGAGTTAGCGCATACGTGTAATGCAGTGTTGCATCCCGCAGGATAACCGTACTTCCCGATAATTTACATGCAGTCCGGCTGGTGAGAGTTGTCCGATTACGGCACAATAGGAGGGGCGGATAATCCTGTGCCAGCACGGTTTAGAGCCAATCGCTGTCCCCCAAACGCACCCCACACCCTCGCCTAGTCATACAACGTTGTCAAATGCATAAACGAGCACTGAAATAAGCCTGATCCACCAAAATAAGCCCATTCTTCAAATCACAAGAACAAGTAATTATTCCTCTAGGTCCTTCACGGTCGTCGTCCCTTCCGGTTCTTTTCTTCATGGAACACTTTGTAAGCGTTTCCCTTTCTTACCTAGCCCCTTTATCCCCTACCCAGACCATTGTCTGTTACTGGACAACTCTCGGGTCAACTGGACAACACGAGAGTCTACTGTATTTAAATGTCTTATAAATGTAAAAATGAACCTGCACAGCCATAAAACTGGTTGTGACGTTCACCATCATGACACACTAGGCTAAAAAATAATCTCATTCAGCCTCAATGTAGGCTGTCAACAACAAGCAAGTCTTTTGACCATGTAAAGCTGTGCCTTTTTGACCACCTACCCTGAGAGGCCAGAGACTGTTCATTACCAGAGTTTAAGCGTTGTCTCCACCTATGGATATGTAGACAAGCTTTCTACTCTATGAATGAATTTCTTGAATGCAGTACTCGTAATTGTATTATTTAGCTCTAGTATTTCATTGACTTTGACGAAGACTATTGCATTGTATTGTGTTAAACGTCGAATAAATAATAATAATAATTATTATTATTATTATAATTTCAGCAACGGACCAAGGAAGGGCCCGTTCTGTTCGGTGATCAGCTTTTGGGCGACTCACACGTAGTGCACTTGGGTGCGCATATAGGGTGGTGGTTGGAGGGAGGTAAGTACATACTTGTACTATGATGAAATACCTTCTCCATTAACATCTCCTCACATTCATCCCCTGTGATTTCTTACAACAGTTCGCCCTGCCCGCATCGGCTTATGTGTATCGGGGCAGAAAGTCATCCAATTGAGGAGACTTGTGGATGACCATGGATATTTTGCGAGGCCTGTGATTGTCCTTATCGGGTCGAACGACCTCCGGAATGTAAGTGTTCCTATTTCAACTTTTCGGTGAAAGAGAGTGTCAGTGGACTCCTCTCTCGTGGAGAATAACGTATTATTTCTCCCCTTTCATCCAGGATTGCGTATATCGAACGTTGAGGGCCGATATACATCGATTAATAATGAAGCTGCGGGTGTTGGCCCCTGGAGTAACCTTTCTCACAATACCTCCAGCTCCAGCTATGTGGAGTAACGTAATATACAGGAGGCACGTACTGGCGCTGGGACGGTGGCTACACCGGTATTACAGATGTAAGATATTACACAGTATTCGCACTCACGTATGCTGGCTGACGTTAACCGTTTCTCTCATAACTGACTTCCTTTACAGGGGGGATCCGGGTCGTGGATATCACAACTCCTTTTCTTCTCGATCACGGTGGGGTAGACGACACATTTTTTGAGAGGTTAGTATTTCATTCTCATATGCTTTTCCAATGCCCAATGAAGGTTGTTTTCATTTCCTTTCCTTCTTCCGTACAGGTATATGGGTCAAGGTAATCGTCGCCGTCCCGACGGTGTCCACCTTAATCAGAGGGGGATGGAGGTGGTGATGGAATGCTTGGAGAGGAGTGTATGGTAGGGAGTGCTTGCACGTGTGAATGTGATGCGTGAATGGCTGTGTGTGTCTTTGTGTTTGTCGGTTACAAGTAGGCCTATGTGCCAGTTGAAAAATATTGTCTTTACCTTCGCTGTTCTCTTTCTTACTATACCTCCAGCGCCAGCTATGTGGAGTAATGTAATATACAGGAGGCATGTACTGGCACTGGGACGGTGGCTACACCGGTACTACAGATGGAAGATATTACAGAGTATTTGCACTCAAGCATGCTGCCAGACGTTAACTGTTTCTCTCATTACTGACTTCCCTTCCAGGGGGGGACTTTTGCCACACCTTTCCTTCTCCAGCACAGTGGGGTGGATGGCAGATTTTTCGAGAGGTGAGTGTTCTATCCCATGTATGCCGAAGGTTTGAAAAATTTTAACATAAATTTTTACATACCGCGCGTGCGCGTGTAAGAGGCACACTTTTTTCCCAGATATTGCAGCCGAAAATGGGGGTGCGCCTCTTACACAAACTTCTTATCTTCCCCCCTCCCCTTCACCGGTTGCAAGTTCAAGGGGAACTGAGTGGCCTTGGTTTTCAGCGTGAGTCAGTCATCTGAAACCCTGGGTCAAAATCAAGCGGCAGGCAGGGGAGTTTCTCCCTTAGTGACGTATTTTTAAAATGCTCCTGTTTGAATTTCTTGCAAGCATCGCGCCGTCACGTCGGTACCCCAGAGGTGAACATTGAAAAGATCGCGCAGGGTGATTCGCTCCGGAGGGCGCGTTAAATTTATTGCCACAAGTGGGCATCCCGCGGCATTTATACTGCATATAGTAATATTGGTGTCAAAACCTGCGGTTGAAAAAATTCGAACGAGTGTGCTCATTGTTGGACTTAATGGTGGATAGAAGAAATCGGAAATGCTTATAAGTGAAGAGCGCTGAAGGAGAGGTCGGGGGAAGAGGGCTCCCTCCCCTCCGTATTTAAAGCTACGAGCGAAGGTGCAAGGGAAGAACGTTAGAACGTAAAGCGAAGGGGCGAAGACGCAGCAATGTGATATACGCAGTTTGCGTTGCCTGAGTTTCCAGTCCGTCTCTTCTTGTTTGAATGCGCTTATGCTACGCTTGTTTCTTCCGAAATTGTGCTGTTTGGACTATGTTGAATATTAGTAGCCTTATTTTAGCTATAAATCTTTGTGTCAAACAATTAGAGCTTAAAAACTTAAATTCTGTCAGATATGCATCGCGTTAGATCTCTTTCTATTTTTGAACCTCGTGTGTGTCATACACTTGCTGAAAGATATCGAGATATGTTCAAGCTCAGAAGGTGACTCACGTAGCATTTGACCTCCAGAAACTCTGGGAATTGAACCTGGTATACCGAAAAAGGTCAGTTGGTGGAACGGGGTAGGGATGAAACAAGTTTCCATTGTTCCCCTGTAACTTGATATTTTCCTGTGGAGTCTCGGAAAGGAAAAAAACGGCAGAGGCATTAGCTGATGGAGAGCCGAGTGTAGTTCCGTTAGGTACACACACTGATTTTGGACGGTAAAATATTGGCCGATATTTTACCAGCGAAGCGATTCTTGCTCACACGCCGGATTTTTACGGTCAAACAATACGTTGCTAAGTTTTTGAGCCCGCTTCGGCGATCCACAGTGACAGTAGCCGGCAGCTAACCGGCATTTTGCCGGTGCCGGCGTATGGTCAGTACGTGTGCAAGCTCTAATGCTCTCCCATTGTTCACTATTGGAATGTGGACGGCCGATATTTAACCGGCCGTCCAAAATCGGTGCGTGTGCAAGGGGCCTTAAATCTACGACGTGGTTATTATCCTGCGGCGCTGAGATTGCCCCGATTGTTGTTCAATCTCTTGGGAAAGCTCATGCTATGTGCCTGTCGTGTTTTGCCTTAACATTTTCCGCGGTTGCAATTCTATTGTAATACTCCTGCGAGAGCTTTTAAACAAAATAGTTCGTGAGTAGGACAAGCAACGTGGAGCGATGGCGTATGCAAAGAGAGGATCGGAACTCTTTCTACTCCCTCTTATGCCGCCGCAGTTATCAAAATTTCCTCTTCAAATAGTACTGAAAGAGGACATTTCGATAACTGTCGAAATTCCAGGCATACGTCTGCAACACCGCACGATAGGATAAAAAAAGTCGCAAAATTTTTTTTCTTTATAGCTTCGATCCTCAAAATAGGGGTGCGCCTCTTACACAAGCTTATACGGTAATTATATGAGACGTAGCTTGCTGAAAGTGATTCATAATTAAATTAAGAAAGAAGAACTTTGTGCTTTCACATAAATATTTATTTACGTACCATGGTTTCATCGTTAGACGTATGTCCCAATGACGACATTGTAAACGAATTTTTGTATGACTTCCACTCCCCTCTTTTAAGCCTCCCACTCCAAAATTCCTGGGCTAATGACATGACGAACTCTTCGGCCTCTCTCTCACCTGAACCATCCCCCCTCCACCTGCCATGCCCTCCGTAAGGGAGCCTCCTCCCCCTAACTTCTTTCATACCAAATGACCTAGTTTTTCCCCTCCCTCTTCTCTGTCGACCAATCCGTTCAACAACTGCTATAAAGGGATGTGATGGACCTCTGTAGAGTTCACCCGATGATGACCTCTAACATTGAAACCATGGTCGTGAATAAATATTAATGTATGAAAACAATATCCGAAAGAAAAAAAAAACAATGTATCTCTTGCCAATTATTAATTACGAGGTGTTCCAAAAATGGAGCATTAGGCAAATCCAATACTATAAGGAACTCAATGGTAACTGGCAAAACATTAGTTTCAGACAGTTATTAACTAACTCGCTACCTTGGTTTGACAAGGTTCTAACTAACATTTTTGCAAAATTTGGTGTTTTCACTCAAGATAACTAAGTTTATGTTTCTCTATGTGTTGCACTGGTTTTTATTCCTCTATGTAAAATAATAACAGATTTTGAACAGTGAAAAAGTTCCAACTGGAAGGAGAAAAAACTAATATTTGGTGTGACAAGGTTCTAACTGCATTTTACTTATTTTATTACTCATATAAACATGTATAAAAATAAAATACATAACATATTTTCTTAAAGTAATAATTACTAGTGTATCTAGTAGATCACTAGTGTATGTGCCAAAAATCTAAAATAAATACCTAGTAATAATAGAAATAGAGCAGTTTTAAATTTTGGTTTTTCTCAAAACCAGCTGATGGTCAGTTAGAACCTTGTCAAACCAAGGTAGCGTACTATTAAGGGAGATATCCAAGTGAACACTTGACATGCAATTATATATTGCATATTTTTACATTAAAAAGTGTTATTTTTGTGACATTGGACACAGCGAATTTGCTTTCCTTGCTTTCCAATCCTATGATTTGAGTCAAGTTTACGATTCATAGATGGACTCCCTTTCCCACCAGGCTCAGCAGTATTACCATATGTCTCTATATAATGACAGACCACACGGTGACGGCATTTAAGAAGGTCCATTGGCTTCAAATCTTTTATTTTATGCAATTGTCAAGCATTTTGTAAAGCCAGCAGTAAAATAACGGAAGGCTAACGGAAGGAAGAGTATCATTTCTTTCCACGGATTGATGCTTGTTACTTGTCAATATTTTCATCAGCTCAATCCACTCCCCCCATATACTGATTATAGGCCTTGATTTTATTTTGCTGATTTACCCAGGCCAGGATTTTGGCTGATTTCCAAAGTTGCATATTAAAGCCAGGAGGGATGAAGTCATCGTAATTCTCGAAGCTTGAAGACGAAATTAAAGCTTAGCAGTATGGTTATAACCAGTAATTATGACTAATCTAAATGTAATGGGAATTGTTTATGCTAATCTGTAGCCTTAACCCCTTGGTTGGGGGCAGAAATTTCCTTATCTTTCACCTGGTGGGGAGCAGATCCACCGATTTTCGGAGATGCCGTTTTCGAAAAAAAATTAATAGTAAACCTATTGCACAAAAATGGCAATATACTTAAATTATATTGGTACAGAACCTTTGACAAAGCAAAAAACATGCAATGATGCATAAAGAATGAATATTCATGCCTTCTCCGCCTAACATTGCGACGTGATGGCACGTGCGACTATGGTCGCACTCCCCATTTAAGGGGTTAATCAATAATATTACAAACTGATCAACAATCGTTGCTCTCAACAATCAATTCAAATTTCCTCCTGGAATACATAGATGCAAATGGCGCAAAGCAGTTTTTCGTGTTTTTCATGGTGTTCCACCGATTTTAAAAATTTGAAAAAAAAAATTAGGAATATACTTTGGCGTAAGGGTAACAACATATATTTATTTCAGCGTGTCTACTGTTTCCTAAATTTTTTAATTAATTTTGAATATTTCAAACTTTGTAAAAGTTTAGTTTTCAGTCTGAAAATTTTGAAAAAAATCGCGGTGGTAGAAAGTTTTTGTATTTACATTTTAAAATCAAGATAACAATTTTACTTAACACATTATGGTCCACACACGTGTTTTTACGTGTTTCCGCCGCCAGCGCTTATGTGCCGATCACGCGTTTTTACGTTTTCATGTTTTCATGCAGTGCAGTCTCCTGCTGACCTCTACGGATTTATTTGGAACTATTTCGACCTAGTTCTGGTTTGTGCGTCTTCAGGTAGCTTTACTGTTTGTTTTTGTGAAATTTTTTCTTATTGACGTCTTTTTTATCGACGTTATAATAGAGTGAACATATATTGAGGCCTATGGCATAAAATATGACCGGCCCCAATGGCTAGTCTAGTTTAAAGGGAGCCGGACCAAGATGTGTTAAATAAAAACTGGAGATATAGTTAAATAAAAATGAAAATCGTTTTTCATTTTTTTTGGGGTTATAATCCATTGTTAAGGCCTGTAACTTTGGGGAAACATAATTTTTGATGCACTTCAAGTGTATATTTTTTTTCAAAACATTGGGGGGCACTTTTCGCCATCTTAACCAGCTAGACCCTTTGCTATGCGACCCATCTCTAGTTTTTTAATTATAATTCTCGAAAGTTATCCCAAAACCAGGAGTAAATTGTGATAGGTGGGAGAGAGAAGGATGTGCTCGGCTGACACCAAAAATGATCGCATTGGCTCGACCAGTCACTGCGTCACTTTGTGGCGTGAGGGTATTGAGGATTGAGAGTTTCAAGTGAAGTTCTAATATTAATATCAAAGGAAGTCCGTTTAGTCCCAAATCAGTCGATGTGGAATTGATAAATACACTAAATCCATTAGCATGAACGTTTGGACTAAGTTTGAAATTTCTTCTTGCTCATAAAAATGTAGGGAATTAATTTTATATTTTCCAAAATCAATGGGAGCAACAAATACATGCTAATAAATGAAACGCGACCACTTCATTCACTTGACTGTGGACTCGGACAGAAGGGGATCTTTGTCCTCTTTGAGTTGGGTCCCAGCCTTTGGATGGGTGCGAACCTCTGCCTTTTTTCGGTGCGAGAAGGGTTCTTAAAAGGGAGTGTCACAGTCAATGCATCACTTTGTGGCATGAGGGTATTGAGGATTGAGAGTTTCAAGTGAAGTTCTAGTATTAACATCAAAGGAAGTCCGTTTAGTGCGAAATCTGTCGATGTGGAATAGAAAAATATTATAAATTACAAAAAAAGATTGCTGCCGTGGTAAGTCTTCACCTTAACCACTAGTCTATCTCACTCGTTGAATTCGTAGTGGATTCATTACGAGCCTTGTCAGGCAAGGGAAAGAAGCAGTCTTCTAGTGTCACTAAATCAAACTGATTTTAAACACTCAGTGGCATTATTTGCTGTGATATTGCGGCGGATATTTTATATGTATGTTATGCTTGCTATCGCTGATTGAAAAGCTTCAGCGTTAATTTTAAGACAAAATAATTCGACTCGGAATGAAGGGGATCTTTGTACCCTGAGTTGGGTCCCAGCTTAGGATGGGTGCGAACCTCTGCCTTCTGTCGGTGCGAGAAAGCTTCTGAAAAGGGAGTGCATAAAATTTTCAAGAGATTCTTAAAGTGGTAGATTTTCCCTACATTAGGTTCCAGCACGAAATGGTTGAAGTAGCCAATACTTCCTTAAACATATGCTTTCCAGCTCCGCATACGAGTCTAGGGGTGTTGCATATCGTCAGGATGATAAGAATGAGCTGGATATTAGGTTTGTGGAAAAGTGGTTTTATTTAAAGTGGCTCATTACCTGCATGTACAGATATCAGAATTTCACGTGCATTATTTTTAAATTGGAAATGATATCCTCTGTTGCTGTAGCTGTGAAGATTATATTTCTGCTAAATATCAGGCTGAATTCAGAAACAAACTGTAATGAAGAATAATTTCTTGCAATTGGAGGATAGTGAATAATTGTTTGTATGTACTTTGTAAGCGGAAGGGTCATATTGGTGTAATCATGCCCATACGAGCACAGTAAGTTGCCTTTAATAAAGATATAATTAAGATAATATGTCCTGTAACATATTTTCAAAGTTTTTACGTTTCTTTGCATTTTCAAATCTGTGGTTGTATAAAAAGCAGTTGGTATTGGATCTATGTCACCTACCTTGACAATTTCAGGCATGACTGGTGCAGAATTGGCCAAAAAAAACATTTAAATCAGAACATTTTATCACCAAAGCAGAATATAAAGAGGTTATGTGTTGCGGGTGTCCTAAGCTAAGCACAAATGGCCCTGGCATCACTGCAGGATGTCAACTTATAGGAACAAAATTTTTCTGTTCATTTGGTTCCTCGGGCTACATTTTTCCGTGTGTCAAACTTTGAATTACCAAAAAAGTTGTTTGATGACTGGCCCCTACTGCAAAAATCAATGCCATCTCTAGGCAGTGGCTAGAAGTGGTCAGTGGTTGTGTAGTCAAATCTGTGTCAGCTGTGATATTACATCTGGGATCATAACTTGTTCGAACTGTGGTATACCTACATTAGAAAAATATTAAATATCCTAATATGCTTAATGTGTATCATAATTTTTTTGCCATCCTCTTTTGGCCATGCCATATTTAAGGAAATCATTTTTAGTTTATCCAGCTCGTTTGCCTAATTATTGTCTTGCATTATTTACTTTGATGTTTCAGCTGGATTTCCTGATATTCGTGAAAGGCAGAGCAGAAGCCAACTAGGGTAACAGGAAATCTCTTCCCTCTGTCTATCCAAACTGTTCGAATACACGGCATAGAGGTGTGCCTGTAAAATTTCCAAAGGCTCAACTCGAGGCTGTGAAGTGACGTATGGATGTTAACCCAGAAGTGCAGAGGAAGAAGGCATTCATCTCAATCCATGGGCAGCAGAGGCTGGCAGTAATGATAATGAAGCATTCCTGCCCTGCCTGCATACAACTGAGCATCAAGAGAGGAATCCCATGGTGTGCATCTCTCATCTTCACTGCTGTCCTACCTCATTGTTTGGTGGAATAGGAGAGGAATTGGATCAAAAGGCTGTGAAAGAAAATAAAGAGATCTTAATTTGAACTCTTTTAAACATAACACCCCACAAGATGAAACAACCATTGGCTTATTTTGCTGATAGTGTTTATTGATTGTAATAAATAAAGAAATCTCACCTTCATATCTGCTTCACAAAATAAACCTTATTAATACTGCGCTACAATACTTTTGTCTGTGTGAGCAACTTTCTTTTACAGGACGACTTCTACCAAGGGAGTGGTGATACGACTGAAGACAAGTAAAGGTGAAGATATAAGTAACTATTTAATGCGTCATGCCATGTTTCCTTGTAACATGGTTATTCCTTAACAATATGCACATAATCCTGACTAAAATGCATTCAAAGTGCATCACCTTGCATTGGAAGAGAATTCATGCAAGTCATGTGATCTTTATTGCTATCAGTTGTAACTACCATGCGTATTGTGAATTAGTCATTTTAAAGTATTTCTTTGCTATGACGTTTCACAATTGAATACCGTAGTTGCTTTTAAATGTCCTTGAGATAAAAAATTGTATCAATTTTCATTGGGTGAGTATTTATGTAGTAGTAATTGTCTAAGAGAAAATTCCCTGCGGATGGGGTATTTTAGAATACATCCGCAGTATCCCTGCTTGTCGTAAGAGGCGACTAAAAGGGTTTGCAAGTACGAAAACTATTTATTACGCTGACTGTTTCTTCGTTATTAAAATTTGAAATTGGTAATAGCCACAAAAACTTCAGGAAGCACGAAGTTCCTAAATGCAGACCTTTGCGATGCAAAACTTTCACAAAAACTGTTACGTTGACTGTTTCTCCGTTATTCAAATTTGAAATTGGTAATAGCCACAAAAACTTCAGGAAGTACAAAGTTCCTAAATTCAGACCTTTGCGATGCAGAACTTCACAAAAACTATTACATTGACTGTTTCTTCGTTATTAAAATTCGAAATTGGTAAGAGTCACAAAAACTTCAGTAAGTACAAAGTTACTCAATGCAGACCTTTGCTGATGCAAAGCTTCACTTATAATCGGCCAAGTCTATCTGCTTTTTAAAGCTGTTGCAAGCCTTATTTAGCAATATTTGAACTGATAGTTTTTCATTTGTCAGAATAAGGTAGTACCTGGTCCAGTTCATCATACGCATAAGTTGCAGAATGGTTGGGTTAATTAATGGGTAGTAATAATTTACGATAGTGATGTTGGTGAATGTTGATCTTGACTATGCCTTTTAATTGTATTTTCGCAGTTGAAGACCTTTGTAAAATTATTGTTAATAAAAATCAAGGTAATACTTTTCATTGTTGTTGGTAGCATGCAAGGTTTGAGCTGTTTAGGGAAGCATACCCTGCGGATGGGGGATTTTAGAATGCCTCCGCAGTATCCCTGCTTGTCGTAAGAGGCGACTAAAAGGGTTTGTAATAACAAAAACTATTTCTTACGTTGACTGTTTCTTCGTCATTAAAATTTGAAATTGGTAATGGTCACGAAAACTTAAGGAATTACAAAGTTACTCAATGCAGACCTTTACAGCTGCAGAAATTTCACTTGTAATCGCCCAAGTCTGTCTGAATTTCAAAGCTGTTGCCAGTCTAATTTAGCAATATTTGAACTGATAGAATTTTTTTACTTGTCAGAGTAAGGTAGTTTAAGTACTTGGGCCAGTTCATCATACGCATAAGTTGCAGAATGGTTGGGTTCATTAATGGGTAGTCATCATTTACGATAGTGATGTTGGTGAATTTTGACCTTTAAATTACCTTTTATTTGTATTTTCGCAGTTAAAGACCTGGGTAAAATTGTTAATAAAAATCAAGGCAATCACTTTTCATTGTTGTTGGTAGCATGCAAGGTTTGAGCTGTTTAGGAAAGCGTTCCCTGCGGATGGGGGATTCAAGATTACCTCCGCAGTATCCCTGCTTGTCGTAAGAGGCGACTAAAAGGGTTTGCAATTGCAATAATTCTGAAATATTCTGGTTCCTGGCAGTAATTACTTGGAACAAATGAATTTGGAACACGAAAGCAAATGCAAAATACATTACCAATCTCGGTGAGGGCTCATGCCATGTTTAATTCTTCACAATCGTTTGAGCTTTTTCAAAGCTGTTACAACGTTTGCTTAGCTATATTGTGTGATTGAATTTTGGATTTTCTAAGTTATAGGGGTAACATGTAATCGCTTGTAGTAGCTTGTTCTATACGTGGGATACAGAGTGGTTCAGTGCACGTTGTACAGTGGTCAGATGCTATGGGGGTTGTTGGTGAATGTTCTTGGCGAGTGTGGAGTGCCGATGAAACTTCTCCGGATAGAAATCTGAAGGGAACAAGTGTTACCACAGTACAAGGTAGCATAAGGGATTAATAAGGTAAAGTGATTGGGTGCTGTGATTTAAAGATGGACACTTCAGCTATGGCTTTACTGCTGCTGAGTGGCGCAACAATGCTCCGTGCTGTGGTTTGAGACACTGTTTATATATGGGAAGCCTTATTCACTTGACTAGGTACTGGGGTACATAGTTGAGGCAAGCACATAGTACAGAGTAGTACAAGCACATAGTTGAGAGTTACAGCATTGACAAATGTCTTGTTGTCAGTGACTCATTGCAGTATCTTTATCTGAATCGATCCAAGCATTTAGATGTTTTCAGAAGTAATCCTTTTCCTATGATCCTTCCAAATTTCAACACAATACCATGGAAGGCTAACTAAAAAATGTTTACAAAGAGACTCCGCTCAAAATGATGTATGTTAGACATCTCGTTGATTTTATAATATCCACGGCATTGATGATACTCTAGGCGTGGTGGTGGTGTTACAATGTTTTAAGACATTGCAGTTATTTTCCAGATATCTAGAAGATATTTAGTGCTACCCGGGTAGTTGAACAGTGCTGGATAGTAACTGCTTAGGGAAGCATTCCCTGTGGTTAGGGAATATGAGAATGATTCCATAGTATCCCTGCTTGCCGTACAATACGACTAAAAGGGTAACAGCACAATAGTGAGGGTGGCCATTGAAGCGGTTCAATTAAAAGCTGCTCCCACGTAAGACACTGCCTCCAAAAGGTGGCACTGCCTTAAAGGTGCCTTTTTTAAGGCAAGGCACTGCCTTCATAAGGCACACACAAGGCGCATATAAGGTGCCTATCATCTTCAAGCTTACATGCGTCTTTTAGGCGCCTTGTGAAGGCATCTCAAAAAGGCTACTTGTCAATTTTTCCAATTTATATACATACAGGGTTCTCAAGCATAACATTAGTGGATAGGAAAGGAAAGTCACCCTGCGGATAGGAAATATAAGAATGCTTCAATAGTATCCCTGCTTGTCGCACAATGCGGCTTAGGGTGCCTTCATAGCTCGGCGTTGCGTACTTGGGGTCGGAGCTAAATCGTATCGGTAACTCGGAGCCCTTCACAAATGAAAGGCAAAAAGCGTTTGCTCCTTAAACTCGGCCTGGGAGCGTATCGTATCATGATTTCGAGCCAAACGCAGAATACATATGCTGTTTTGTGTATTTTTACGCAATTTGATTTCTCAAAATATTCTACTTAACTATAAATAGCATTTGAAGTTAGTAAAGCGACCATAATGTCGACAATAATGCATGAAATGATGGCCCTTGCCTATGCATTACTATGATCTTTAAATTTTATTTCCTAACTAGGAATATTCGAAAAATTACTAATTACATACACTTGGTGAACATTATTAACGTGGAATGTTATGAGGAATATTTATTAATGATAACAGTTGTTCAAACAGATTGTCCTAGTCGTGTTATCTAAATTGCTCACGTTGATAGAAATGATCTTGAGTAGATCACGAGGCAAAATTATTATGTATAAATTGGAATTTAAACGACCGAAGTCACCAACTAGGAGCTCTCACACTGTATTTATCTTGTGATACCATTGTTGGATGTGGCGGACCATTTGGGTTTGGGACCTCTTGCCGCAAATTGGGCAGAAATATAAAATGCATGTTTTGTGGGAAATAACCGTGGAGTAATTAATTATAAAGAATGAAAATTACTTGATTTTTCACAATAAATTTTTTTAATCAATAAGAGAAAAGTTATGTATAATTTTCTTCCTATTGTTATGCATTAAAGCTTTGCATTTTACATTTTTCGAGTGCGCAAAATTATCTAGAAAACTTAAATAAATGCAGTACCTCCGTTAAAATTTGATCGGTGAATTCAATATGAACGCGTTATTACTCATTAAAACTGCGAATCTATTAATCGTTGCATTCTTCGGTAAACCTCCTTCTCATTTTAACACATAAGAAGTCTACGTTTGCATCCTTCGGGCTATTTTGCATAATGACTTTTTAATTTCTTGGATATCATTTCTGCTTTTTTAATGATTGTTGTTTTTTTAATTTTTACGGTTTATAATGCACTTCGACGTTAGTTAAAACTGGCG
Organism: Ischnura elegans; assembly: GCF_921293095.1. NCBI lineage: Eukaryota > Metazoa > Arthropoda > Insecta > Odonata > Coenagrionidae > Ischnura > Ischnura elegans. Next base: position 4,010,203 of record NW_025791660.1, on the reverse strand, counting down.
CACATCCAAAATCGCCTTTAATGGTTTTCTCTTTCCTTTACATATGCTGAGATTTCATCAATGATACTCGATTCCTTTCATGGAAGCATAACAAAAAATGCATTTCTAAACTAAAAAAAAACATTTTTCCGGCTATTATTCATTATTCCTAATATTTGTAGAACGTAACGAGCAATACCACAACATCTTATGTATATTTCATTTATTCTGAACTTTCCGAGTGACTAACACAGTGGAACTTGGTTATAACGACATCAAAGGGACCAGAAGATTTTTAACGTTATATCCGAATGACGGTATAAAAAATCACCCTTAAACCTGAGGGAAAGGACGAAGTAAAAACGCAAATGTTCTGCTATATACAACACTGTTTACTGTGCTGTGACTTATATTCTACCGTAACTAACGAAACAAACAATACAATACAGTGTGCCTGCGTCAGTGGCCTTGTAGAATGTAGGGGTGGGAAGGGATAAGACCTAGGTATGCGGGACAGCCCCCTCTACCTCCAGACACCAATTAAACAAAAGAGTTGCATCCTGTCAGCAGCTCAACGTCCAGCTTGTCACCTGTTTTTGCTTTTGATGTTTCTACACATGGTTTTTATGAACTTTGGGACATAATACAATCACAGTAGCACTTTTGCAACCTAAGAACCGCGAAATATTTGACGCTATACCCGAGCGTCGCAATATTTGTAAATACAACATGAAATGTTCAACTTTGGTTGGTCTGTATGAAATGTGCCGTTGAACCCGAGTTGACGTTACAGCAAATGCCCTTATAACAAAGTTCCACTGTATACGCAACGTTTAAAAGAGTTGCATCCCGTCACAAGCTCAACGTCCAGCTTGTCACCTGTTTTTGCTTTTAATGTCTCTACACGTGGTTTCTTTGGGACATAATACAATCGCACTACCACTTTTGTAACCTAAGAAGCGCAAAGTATTTGACGCGTCGCAATATTTGTTGACGATATAAACGGGTTTTCGCACAACGTAAAATGGTCAATTTTGGCTGGTCTGCATAAAATGTGACGTTAAACCCGAGTTGACGTTACAGCCGATGCCGTTATAACCAAGTTCCACTGTGTATAAATGTAAGGTGAAGTCCGTACGTCCAACGCGTTGGACGATTTCACGCAGAAAATGTTGCGGGTTGCATCCGTAATGAGGTCACATCTTTCTTATGGTACATTAAGTTAGGCCAAACGGTTTGCCTCGAAGTATTGACATTAGTTGATGGTTTCCTCCATTCTAATCTAGGCATTCAATGGCATAAACCTTTTTTTTGGTACTTTTCCGCTGCCCTGAATCCACATGAGAAAGCTATGACGATGATTCTCCTACATCTTCCGATGTCTCAGCGCTCTTAAAAGGAAAGCATAGTGTCAATGGGGATAGCGTAAACAATTTTTCACTACCGAAAACGACGAAGTATATGTATGAGAATATGAAAAATATCATGTGTCCACGGAGGACGACCCGTCACTTACCCCGTCAACATCCGTCTCCTCATCCACCCCGCATAACTCCTCGCGGGATAACCCCGAAGGGATTACCTCTATCCCGAGGCATGCGAGGCTCTCCCGAACTTCCTCTGGGTACTCCCTTCATACTGCACCGAATGCACTCAAGATGAAGTGCTCCGGGTACCTGCTTACACCTTTTGCAACCAGGCCGGTTACTCTCCGGGAGCATTTTGCTACAACTTCCCTTCCATATTTATGGTATATTGAAGGGTGAACCAACTTGATGTGGCGGGCCAATTGGTTTGAATACCTTTTGCCACATATAGGGCAGGGTTTAGGTGTTCCCCTGCCCTTAGTTTTTGACACCATCTGCCAATTAATTTTTTTATTCATTTCCATGTATCTAAAAATAGATGAATATTTATTTATATAGACACGAACGTTTGCAAAGGAGAAGCAAAAACTACAGCCTGCCTACCCGAAAATAACATTATATATTTTACTATGTCTATTTGAAAGAAAACGTGTGTTCGTAGAAATGGTATTAATACAATGTTAATAACCAAAAATTATTAGGGATTACTTCAACCCCGAGGCATGCAAAGCTCTCCCGCATTTCCTCTGAGGAGTCCCTCCATGTTTCACCGAATAAATTCAATATGAAGGGCTCCTGATACCTGGTTATGCCTTTTGCAACCAGGCCCGTTACTCCCCGGGAGCATTTGGCTATCACTTACCTTCCATATTTGTGGTATACTGAAGGGTGAACCAACTTGATGTGGCGGGCCAATTGGTTTGAATACCTTTTGCCACATATAGGGCAGGGTTTAGGGGTTCCCCTTGCCCTTAGTTTTCGACACCATCTTCCAATTTATTTTTTTATTCATTTCCATGTATCTAAAAATAGAAGAATATTTATTTATATAGACACGAACGTTAGCAAAGGAGAAGCAAAAAGTACAGCCTGCCTCCCCGAAAATAACATTATATAATTTACTAAGTCTATTTGAAAGAAAACGTGTGTTCGTAGAAATGGAATTAATAAAAAGTAAATAACCAAATATAAATTTTTACATATGAGTGATGGTAGGTCAAACGTGTGAGATTAAAAGCGTTGATCTGACCTATTTTGAGCTTAAATTTCTCAAAATTTGATAAAGATTCGACAATGACCTTCAGTATATCACATAAGAGTTTGTATTCTTTGGCACATAAAGATTCGTATTTTTCTTTCCAATTGCTTTTTGTTTCAATGCATTTTAAGACCAATAGGGCCTTTATATTCTAATTTGGGATAACTTTATTTCTTGAGCCACTGGAGATCCGAATTAAAATTTCGAAAATGCGTACTTATAAATCGAATGAATTGTATACTCTCATTGGTAATAAAAATGTATTGAATATATATGCATGTATATTTCATTATTTAAAAAATAGAGACACTCTATAAATATTTTAAATACAATTTATAAATACAATAAATATTTTAAAAATGCAGAGATAAACGACACTTAATATTTAAAAAAAAATACACAGATAAAATGCAATAAATATTAAAAAAAAACAGATATTAAATATAATAAATATTTTTTAAAATACAGATATTATACGCAATAAACATTTAAAAAACACTGATATTAAATAAGATAAATATTTAAAAAATACAATTCTAAAAATTATGTGAATTCCTTTATAAAATTCATATAAAATTATTCTGGGATGTCCTTTCCTGAAATTAAGAAAAACCTAGGTAATAATTTCGCATAAATTAGCACTTTAACTTCAATATCAGTATTTGAAACAGCTTTTCTTTTACTTACCTCGCGGCGTCGGAGGTGGCTGAAAAATATCCGGAGTCGCGGGAAGACTCAACTCCTCCGACTCAAAGAAAATTATGAGGTCATTAATGTATCCCTAACAGAGGATTCATTAATCAATCTTTAACAGAGGATAAAGGAACCCAAAGTCAAATTTTTGCTTATACTGGTTCGGGAATATGAAAAGTGGAATTTGGATGATTTCCATGATATGCAATAGGTATTTTTCTAGTCTATCAAATATAAATTTAACTTTAACTCACAGATTCTCCGACATCTGCCTCCTGTCCGGGAACCTCGACTCTGTCCTAAGATATAGATGAAGAATGAACTTAGGCATTTGCAACGGATGTTTGCATGATTTGAAAATGGTGAAGTGGAGTGTAAACTGTATACATATAAAAAAACCTCTCATATATTTCTATTATCATCCAAGTAATCTGCTCACCACAGGCAACGCTGTCTCCTCCGTAGATTCAGAGTTCTGAAAAGGAAAACGTAACGTTACAGGCCGTACAGTAAAAAGCTTCATGGGATAAGAGAAGTGTCCTGTATACTATAAAAAGTGTAAATAACTCATTGACTCACATCCGGAATATTTTCAGCTTCCGTCTGGAGGAGAGCTGACGGAGGCAAAATTCCCACTTCCTCCGTTCTTCCGATGTCAGCGTTCTAAAAAAGAAAACATAATGTCAATGGGGATATCGTAAACAATTTTCCACTACCGAAAACGACGAAGTATATTTATGAAAATATGGAAATTATCATGTCTATGGAGGACGACCCGTTACATACCCCGTCAACATCCGTCTCCTCCTCCACCCCGCATGCCTCCGGGAGGGATATCCCCGATGGGATTACTTCCACCCCGAGGCATGCGAGGCTCTCCCTCATTTCTTGTGGGGAGTCCCTCCACAGGGCCCCAAAAGATCTCAACACATAGTGCTCCGGGTACCTATAAGTGCCGCTTGCCACCAGCCTGGTGATACCCCGGGAGCACTTGTCGACCACGTCCCTGCCATATCTCTGAAATATGGCAGGGTGAACCTTTGCGATGTGGCGGGATAATTGCGAAGTAAATCTCTTTCCACATATCGGGCACGGCTTGGGCGTGCCACTGCCCTTTTTTCTCGTTACCATCTTCCATATTACGGTTTTGTTATTTTCCATGTTTCTAAAAATAGAAGAATATTTATTTAAATAGACACGAACGTTTGCAAAGGAAAAGCAAAAACTACAGCCTGCCTACCCGGAAATAACATTATATATTTTACTATGTCTATTTGAAAGAAAACCGGTGTTCGCAGAAATGGTATTAATACAAAGTTAATAACCAAGAATTGTTAGGGATTACTTCAACCCCGAGGCATGTGAGGCTCTCCCGCATTTCCTCTGGGGAGTCCCTCCATGTTTCACCGAATAAATTCAATATGAAGGGCTCCTGATACCTGGTTATGCCTTTTGCAACCAGGCCCGTTACTCCCCGGGAACATTTGGCTATCACTTACCTTCCATATTTTTGGTATACTGAAGGGTGAACCAACTTGATGTGGCGGGCCAATTGGTTTGAATACCTTTTGCCACATATAGGGCAGGGTTTAGGGGTTCCCCTTGCCCTTAGTTTTCGACACCATCTTCCAATTTATTTTTTTATTCATTTCCATATATCTAAAAATAGAAGAATATTTATTTATATAGACACGAACGTTAGCAAAGGAGAAGCAAAAAGTACAGCCTGCCTCCCCGAAAATAACATATAATTTACTAAGTCTATTTGAAAGAAAACGTGTGTTCGTAGAAATGGAATTAATAAAAAGTAAATAACCAAATATAAATTTTTACATATGAGTGATGGTAGGTCAAACGTGTGAGATTAAAAGCGTTGATCTGACCTATTTTGAGCTTAAATTTCTCAAAATTTGTTAAAGATTCGACAATGACCTTCAGTATATCACATAAGAGTTTGTATTCTTTGGCACATAAAGATTCGTATTTTTCTTTCCAATTGCTTTTTGTTTCAACGCATTTTAAGACCAATAGGGCCTTTATATTCTAATTTGGGACACCTTTATTTCTTGAGCCACTGGAGATCCGAATTAAAATTTTGAAAATACGTACTTATAAATCGAATGAATTGTATACTCTCATTGGTAATAAAAATGTATCGAATATATATGCATGTATATTTCTTTATTTAAAAAATAGAGACACTCTATAAATATTATAAATGCAATTTATAAATACAATAAATATTTTAAAAATGCAGAGATAAACGACACTTAATATTTTAAAAAAATACACAGATAAAATGCAATAAATATTTAAAAAACACAGATTTTAAATGTTATAAATATTACTTAAAATACAGGTAATATATGCAATAAATATTTAAAAAACACTGATATCAAACAAGATAAATATAAAAAAATACAATTCTAAAATATATGTGAATTCCTTTATAAAATTCATTGAAAATTAATCTGGGAAATGTCCTTCCTGAAATTAAGAAAAACCTAGGTAATAATTTCGCATAAATTAGCACTTTAACTTTCAATATCAGAATTTGAAACAGTTTTTCCTTTACTTACCTCGCGGCGACGGAGGTGGCTGAAAAATATCCGGAGTCGCGGGAAGACTCAACTCCTCCGACTCAAAGAAAATTATGAGGTCATTTATGTTCACAGATTCTCCACCATCTGCCTCCTGTGCGGGAACCTCGACTCTGTCCTAAGATATAGATGAAGAATGAACTTAGACATTTGCAACGGATGTTTGTATGATTTGAAAATGGTGAAGTGGAGTGCAAACTGTATACATATAAAAAACCTCTCATATATTTCTATTTTCATCCAAGTACTCTACTCACCTCAAGCAACGCTGTCTCCTACGTAGCTTCAGAGTTCTGAAAAGGAAAACGTAACGTTACAGGGCGTACAGTAAAAAGCTTCATGGGATATGAGAAGTGTCATGTATACTATAAAAAGTGTAAATAACTCATTCACTCACATCCGGAATATTTTCAGCCTCCGTCTGGAGGAGAGCTGACGGAGGCGAAATTCCCACTTCCTCCCTTCTTCCGAGGTCAGCGTTCAAAGAAAGAAAACAATGTCAATGGGGATATCGTAAACAATTTTCCACTACCGAAAACGAAGAAGAATATTTATGGAAAAATGGAAAGTGTCATGTCTCCATGGAGGACGACCCGTCACTTACTCCGTCAAAATCCCTCTCCACCTCCACCCGGCATGACTCCGGGAGGGATATCCCCGAAGGGATTACTTCCACCCCGAGGCATGCGAGGCTCTCCCTCATTTCTTGTGGGGAGTCCTTCCACAGGGCCCCAAAAGATCTTAAAACATAGTGCTCCGGGTACCTATAGGTTCCGTTCGCCACCAGGCTGGTGATACCCCGGGAGAACTTCTGGATAACATCCCTGCCATATCTCTGAAATATGGCAGGGTGAACATTTTTGATATGGCGGGATAATTGCGTGGAAAATCTGTTACCACAAATCGGGCACGGCTTGAGCGTTCCCCTGCCCTTTTTTCTCATAACCATCTTCCATATTACGGTTTCGTTATTTTCCATGTTTCTAAAAATAGAAGAATATTTATTTAAATAGACACGAACGTTTGCAAAGGAAAAGCAAAAACTACAGCCCGCCTAACCGAAAACAACATTATTTAATAATTATATATATATAATAACATATATTATATAATTTACTAAGTGTATTTGAAAGAAAACGTGTGTTCGCAGAAATGGTATTAATAAAATGTTAATAACCAAAAATTATTAGGGATTACTTCAACCCCGAGGCATGCAAAGGTCTCCCGCATTTCCTCTGGGGAGTCCCTCCATGTTTCACCGAATAAATTCAATGTGAAGGGCTCCGGATACCTGGTTATGCCTTTTGCAACCAGGCCCGTTACTCCCCGGGAGCATTTGGCTATCCCTTCCCTTCCATATTTGTGGCATATTGAAGGGTGAACCAACTTGATGTGGCGGGCCAATTGGTTTGAATACCTTTTGCCACATATAGGGCAGGGTTTAGGTGTTCCCCTGCCCTTAGTTTTTGACACCATCTTCCAATTTTTTTTAATTCATTTCCATATATCTAAAAATAGAAGAATATTTATTTATATAGACACGAACGTTAGCAAAGGAGAAGCAAAAAGTACAGCCTGCCTCCCCGAAAATAACATTATATAATTTACTAAGTCTATTTGAAAGAAAACGTGTGTTCGTAGAAATGGAATTAATAAAAAGTAAATAACCAAATATAAATTTTTACATATGAGTGATGGTAGGTCAAACGTGTGAGATTAAAAGCGTTGATCTGACCTATTTTGAGCTTAAATTTCTCAAAATTTGTTAAAGATTCGACAATGACCTTCAGTATATCATATAAGAATTTGTATTCTATGGCATATTAAGATTCGTATTTTTCTTTCCATTTGCTTTTTGTTTCAATGCATTTTAAGACCAATAGGGCCTTTATATTCTAATTTAAGACACCTTTATTTCCTGAGCCACTGGAGATCCGAATTAAAATTTTGAAAATACGTACTTATAAATCGAATGAATTGTATACTCTCATTGGTAATAAAAATGTATCGAATATATATGCATGTATATTTCTTTATTTAAAAAATAGAGACACTCTATAAATATTTTAAATACAATTTATAAATACAATAACTATTTTAAAAATGCAGAGATAAACTACACTTAATATTTTGAAAAAATACACAGATAAAATACAATAAATATTTAAAAAACACAGATATTAAATGTAATAAATATTTTTTAAAATACAGACATTATATGCAGTAAATATTTAAAAAACACATTAAATAAGAAAAATATTTAAAAAATACAATTCTAAAAATTATGTGAATTCCTTTATAAAATTCATAAAAAATTAATCTGGGAAATGTCCTTTCCTGAAATTAAGAAAAAACTAGGTAATAATTTCGCATAAATTAGCACTTTAACTTTCAATATCAGAATTTGAAACAGTTTTTCCTTTACTTTCCTCGCTGCGTCGGAGGTGGCTGAAAAATATCCGGAGTCGCGGGAAGACTCAACTCCTCCGACTGAAAGAAAATTTCGAGGTCATTAATGTATCCCTAACAAGATAAAGAAACAAAGTCAAATTTTTGCTTATACTGGTTCGGGAATATGAAAAGTGGAATTTGGATGATTTCCATGATATGCAATAGGTATTTTTCTAGTCTATCAAATATAAATTTAACATTAACTCACAGATTCTCCGACATCTGCCTCCTGTCCGGGAACCTCGACTCTGTCCTAAGATATAGATGAAGAATGAACTTAGGCATTTGCAACGGATGTTTGTATGATTTGAAAATGAAGTGGAGTGCAAACTGTATACATATAAAAAAACTTCTCATATATTTCTATTTTCATCCAAGTACTCTACTCACCACAGGCAACGCTGTCTCCTCCGCAGCTTCATAGTTCTGAAAAGGGAAACGTAACGTTACAGGGCGTACAGTAAAAAGCTTCATGGGATATGAGAAGTGTCCTGTTTACTATAAAAAGTGTAAATAACTCATTGAATCACATCTGGAATATTTTCAGCTTCCGTGTGGAGGAGAGCTGACGGAGGCGAAATTCCCACTTCCTCCCTTCTTCCGATGTCAGCGTTCTAAAAAAGAAAACTATAATGTCAATGGGAATATCGTAAACAATATTCCACTACCGAAAACGACGAAGAATATTTATAAAAAAAATGGAAAATATTATGTCTCCATGGAGGACGACCCGTCACTTACCGCGTCAAAATCCCTCTCCATCTCCACCCCGCATGCCTCCGGGAGGGATATCCCCGAAGTGATCACTTCAACCCCGAGGCATGCGAGGCTCTCCCGAACTTCCTCTGGGGAGTCCCTCCATGCTTGACCGAATGCACTCAAGATGAAGGGCTCCGGATACCTGTTTACACCTTTCGAAACCTGGCTGGTTACTCCCCGGGAGCATTTGGCTATCACTTCCCTTCCATATTTGTGGTATATTGAAGGGTGAACTAACTTGATGTGGCGGGCCAATTGGTTTGAATACCTTTTGCCACATATAGGGCAGGGTTTAGGTGTTCCCCTGCCCTTAGTTTTCGACACCATCATCCAATTTATTTTTTATTCATTTCCTTATATCTAAAAATAGAAGAATATTTATTTAAATAGACACGAACGTTTGCAAAGGAAAAGCAAAAACTACAGCCTGCCTCCCTGGAATTAACAATTTATAACAAAATAAGCTTATTGGAAAGAAAATATGTGTTCGTAGAGAAAGATCTCAAACATAGTAAATAACCCGTAGACTCGTCACTTACCTCCTCTTCATTTCTGTCGTCATCCACCCCGCATTCCTCCTCGAGGGATAACCCCGAAGAGATTACCTCTATCCCGAGGCATGCAAGGCTTCTTGACATCTCCACTGGGGAGTTCTTCAACTGATCCCTAAATAAATTGAGAATAAAATGCTCCGGGTACATATACACCCCCTTCCCACTCAAAGAGGTGATGGCCCTGCTACATCTCTCCACGGTTTCCCTTCCGTGTTTCTCAAACACGGAACGGTGAACTCTGAATTTCAAAGGTATAAAGATAATAGATAAAAACATCAATGCATCATTTACTAATCAATGTGGAGGATATAACTTAAATTACGCATAAAATGTGAGCATATGTTTGCAATTAAGGCAAGAACATCAAAAAGCATGTTTAAACATCCACCATTTGCTTAAAAATATTTAAATATGTCAGTGTAATTTCTCTTGAGGTTTGCAGGTAATACCTCCCGTATCTCATTCATAGCCCTTGAGGGTGGAAAAGGCAAGGTACCTGGTATATCGAACTTTGTGCTGGCAACGGTAGATCCAATTCTCAGTACCGGCAGGAGGTCAATGAAAGATTCCTATGAAAGAAAAAGAATCCCATAATCATAAATTGTAAATAACGGTTCAAGACAGTTAAAAAAGTATCACAATAGGTGACAAGTTTGATTGACTCACAGAGGTATTTAACTGAGACTCCAAGTAATCACCTCTTGTTTCTTCCTCAGTTTCACTATCTCCGTGTCTTTAAATATGAAAGAAGCATAATGAGAGAAATTTCCAACATATGTATGTACGAAGATAATACAAAGTTGGATAAAACCTGGGAACAAAATTTGAAACCCGTCCACCAAAGATGTCTCAGCATCCTAAAATTGTGAAAATAAAATTGTCGGGGATGAACTATGTTTCCGCATAAGGAAACTGGTGAATTTGAGTGATAAGCATGGAATAAAATAAGTATCCCTCTAGTCCTATTATCAAGTGAGAATAAATGGTTGACTCACGTAAATAGGGCATTTTGCGTCCATCTCCCCGTCCAAAACAACTGGTGTGTCCTCCATTCCAACCGAATGCGTTTCCCTATACTTTATAAAAAAAAAGAAACTAGACAGTTTTAACTTGTGTTTTTTCAAATGATAAATGAAGAAGTTCAATGAAATCGAAGCACTTATTAACAACTCTCCTCTTCGATTTCTACTGTACACCTGTCTTTAACTCACCCGAGGCAATGGCGATGGTGTGGGGATCCCTTCTTCCTCGATATCTCGGCGCCCTAAAAAAGTAAAGTATGACATTTCCTGCGATAACGAACAACTCTCATTTGAAAATTACAATAGAAATCCATGATAAGGTGTTCTTGAGTCGCCCTATGTCTTGTCACTTGCCTTTTCGAATGTGCCACAGGCTGCATCCAGAGTGGTGCCTTATGGGGTGACTCCGACCCCTAAACTTATATCAATTCATCCTTTTTTGTGTCCAATTATCCCGAACATTTTCAGGATAAAATGCTCTGGATATCTAGATATACCCTTGCCAAATAGTAATGGTACGGCCCTTGTGCATGCTTCGACCCTTTTCTCCCCTAGGGGTTTTGGCTCTTGCTTGTGGACATTTTTAAATGCCTCATTGGTGGTCATTTTTGTCCTTCCCCGTATACGAGGTTCATTCAGGTTCTATGGCTGCCAATATTTTTTCTCCAGACTGGAAACAAATAGAAATATGTCTATTGTTTTTCTAAGGAGTCCACACTTTTTGTCAATACCTGAAAGAGATGGCTGAACTGTAAGACAAGTCTTTCGGCAGCATCTAGAATGAAAAATGTTATAGATACTGGAAATGACGGCGTTTTTCTCACACGAACTGCGTGCTATCATTCTTTTCTGCACTCGGGTGGTGTGACATCGATTGAAGTTCATAGACAACTGAAGGAGATATTTGATGGTACGGTAATGGATATGTCAAAATAGCGTCAATGGGTGCTATAATTTAATGAAGGTAGAACATCGAGTGACAACAAACCAGAACAATGAAGGCAATTTTCCAGTGGTCAAAACAGACTTCAAAAGAAGCCTTCGCCTCGGCCATGGAACCTCGGTGTCGACATTGTAAAAAACGTGTACATCTGCGAGATTAAATACAATAAATATTTAAAAAAAATACAATGATAAATTTAATTATTATTGAAGAAATTCTTCTCTGGTTTTCCACCGGTTGAGGCTTTCCATGGCCGACGTTTCGAGGCTCGACTCGAGCATCGTCATCAGGGTAGTTGAATGTCGGACTGAGGATTCTCTTATGAACCCTGCTTGGAGGTCACGTTACACGTGATTGGTTGAGGACTGGTCTCTTGGCAGCCAATCCGTTGATCCTTTTGCTTTTTAGATCTGCAAAAAGGGGTTTCCAGGTGTTGCTGATGGCATAGCCTGCGTCACGGTTGAAGTTTTTATGGTAAAATCGAATTTCCATGGCCTCCTTTACGACTCTATCCCAGTATTTGGTGGAACGCGTCAGGATCTTGGCATCATCAAACTGGATGACGTGGGCGTGTTGTGTGCTGTGTTCAGCTATGGCCGATTTCTCCGGTTGTCCCAACCTTAGGTCCCGCTTATGCTCCTTCAGCCACTTTTCGATGGTTCGTCCAGTTTCCCCAATATAGGCTTCGCTTCGACTGTAGCAAGAATGTTTGTCCTCTCCTTCCCGTCATTCCCCGTAGTCCATAAAGCATGAGAGCATATTCAGGCTTGCCTTTAGGGTTTCAAAGGACAGCGTGCGTAGAATCCCTCTCATTCCTGGGCCGAGCCCAGCAAGGTTATCTTCAGTTTGCATTGGAAGAGCACCTCGGGCACCTACCACTGTTGGCAGCACTTTTGCCCTCTCCGTGGTGAACATGCAATGTACCTGCATAGCAAGAACTTCGTACTTGAGGACCTTTTGGGCGTGAGCTTCGGCTAGAGATCCGTCCACCTCCAACCTGACAGTAACGTCGACGATGTAAGCTACTCCTCTGAACGCCATCACCAAGTCGGGCTTCAGTTTCTCGTCCCCTTGCTCAATGCGGAAAGTTTGCTCCTTCGCCCACCGTACCTCCTGGGTCTCTCTCAAGCGGTCACATAGGTAATTGACGATAAAGTCGTGGCGTCTAATACGAAGGCCTTTCACCGCGAAGCACTGACCCAAGACATGGCCCAGGGTTTCAATCTGAGCATTGTATCTTCGGCAAATGGGCTCTCGTCCATTGTTCGGTCTTCCACGGCTAATAGCCTCTTGCGTGGCAATGGTGTTCGTCCGTAGTTTGATCGCCTCTATCTTTCCCTGCAAGGAGAGAGGGTCTCGCCCACTAGAAGCCAGCAGTTGGAGATGGGGTCGTCTACAAAGTATGCAACGCCCTTGCCCTGACACTTCCTCTGCTTCCACTCGAATATCTCCCTTCGGTTAAGGATTTCCTTGTACTTCTTTACCTCTGCAAAGCTTGAGGGCACGTCTTTTCCTAGGCCGCGGGCCAAGCCCCGAATTCGACCGTCATTCCTCTGCGTACTCAAGGATCGGATCGCGGGATCGTCTGACCCTTTTAGGTGAAGCATCGATCTCATGCTCCTTAGCAACACTGCGTTCCGTAACCGGGGGAGCCCCAGCCCTCCATCACGCCTTCTCGCGTAGAACACGTTCGAAACGACGAAATTCGGATGGTGAAGAATCTCACGATAGACGATCCCCAGCCGAAGATCTAGTCTGTTTAGAGCCGCGACCGACGGTGCTGCTGCGCCTAGTCTATACATGAATGATGAACGTGCGGATTAGATGGAGTTTTTCCGCTGGCTTGAGTTGCAATCGAGCCCTGCGTTCAACGCTTCTTAGCAGTCATTCAGAAGCGTTCTTCAGCCCAATCCCCAACCACGGGCTTATAGGCATTCCGAGGTAAGTAACCGAAGTTTCTGCATCGACAGTTTTGACTTGCTCCCCCAATATAGTCAGGGTCGGTTCCTCCAGAACAAAAGTCTTTCCCAAACTCCTGGCAGCGAAACAAGCACATTCACTCGGGTTTACTTCCATCCCAACGAACAGGAGGAATTCCACCACCGTGCTTAATAGAATCTGGCATTCATCATGGGACTCTCCGAGGAGGACGAGATCGTCGGCATCATCATAGTCGGACGAGATCATTCAGCAAGAAAAGTTGTTGAAGCAGCCATTCCCCGATACGAAGCCCTTCTGTCTGCGGGACAAGGGTACCGTCTCGCCCAATCGTTGGGCAATCAGGCCCGAGCAAACCCGCGACAATAGAGAGCTAGTCGTTATCGGCCGCCAGTTCTCAGGTTTTCTCGTATACTTGCACTCCTACGGAAGAAGTGTCGTTTGGTTTCGCTTCCATTTGTCTGGGAAGTGGCCAGCAGTAGGTTATAGAGCTTGCACAATGCAACATGAATGCCCGGAATCTCCGCCAGATGGCGCCGGCTAATACCGTCGTGTCCTGGGGCGCTTCCCCACCTCACTCTCTTAACTCGTTCCCACACCTCACTCCTTGAGATGAATGTCGTTCCCTCGATAGGATGGAATCTGGCACCCCTAGGACAAGCAAATCCATGACCGGGTTTTCCCAGAGTTTCTCATAGAGGGACCGAGCTGCCGAAGCGGTCGGTTTCTCAATTCCGTCTCCTCCTGCCCGTAACGAGCTCAACCTATCATTCACGATCAAACTGGCGAGTTTTCCGGGGCAATTCAGATACATGTCCGATGTTCTTGCGTACTCATTGCGCTTTCGAGACGCTACGTGAGCTTTCTTTTTCTCTGCCTCCCCATTCCGTCAGGTCCTACTGGGTCGACGTTTCGTCCGATCCTGGGGCTTTGCCTCGCCCTCGTCCTCTCTGTCTGTTATGATCGGATCCAGCCATTCGGTTACAAAACTGTCAATTCCAAGATGTGTGACCGCTTCGGGTGTTCCGAAGATCGCCTTAGCGATCACAACATCGATTTTTGCGCACAGTTTGCGTACCGTTTCCCCTTTCGGTACTCGCAAATTCAGCGCCTTTTCAAGAATAGAACTCTGCCAGCGGCGTATTTCCACTTCGGGCAGTAGGCCGACTGACGAATAGTTTCTTCAGTCAAATCCAGGTATACGATCCAGGAAATATGATCCGGGAAATGCGATGGTCTCCAGCGTATTTCACAGGCAATCTCTCTAATTCCTTTGTCTCTAACTCGTTCCAGACGTAGTTTTTCCGGACCTTCGGTTAGAAAACCTTGAGGACTAGGGTCGCTAAGAGGCGCTTCTCATTTCGCAACTCACCGTGAGTGTGCCGCTCGTGTGTCGACAGACCTCTTTGCCATAGGAAGAACATGGGACACGCCTCGCAAGTGAAATCGCCTTCGCCGGGCACTCTGGCGTCAATCCCCCGACAGTGCAGCAATGATAAGCTACTGATTGATTGGTTCGAAACTCAGTAACACATTTCGCTCAGCGAAATCGTTGTCTCGTACCAGATTGCGTCTCTTCCAGATGAAGCCACAGTGAGCTGCAGGTGGTGAATGTCCCACCGCAGAATTCACATTGGCTCCCGCGCTCGAACGGGTAAACAATCGAATGATCGTAAGCCGTGTCGGTGCAAGGGTCATCATCATCGGCCCCTCTTTGGTGCTGCACGGGCTGAGGGCCAGCGTCCCGTGCCATCCGAGGCACTAAATCTGTGCTTGTATTCATCATTGAGAGTTTAAGTTTCGGGCACGCGTCTGTCCTGGTAGTCCAAACGTCTCAAGAAGGTCCGGTCAAAATCTGTGTGGGCGCGGGATACTCTAACCCGGGTTTCTCGCACACTAGAGACCCGGTTGGCCCGTGAAGATTCTTTACTTCAAGGCTTCACTTCCGCGAGAATGCATCGTTCCATTTTCCCGGCTTCATTCCCTTCCCCCGAGCATCCGTCAATCAAGGTCTTCCCCTGAAATTAAAAAAATCTAGCTAAGAATTTTGCTTAAATTAGCACTTTAACTTTCAATGTCACAATTTGAAACAGTTTTTCCTTTACCTAACTTGCGGCGTCCGAGGTGGCTGAAAAATGTCTGGCGTCGCAGGAAGACTTAAATCCTTAGATGAAAGAAAAACTGTCAAGTCATTTATGTATCCCTAACAGAGGATAAAGAAACCCAAAGTCACATTTTGCTTATGTTAGTTCGGGAAAACGAAAAGTTGAATTGATGATTTCCATGATATGCAATAAGTATATTTCTAGTCTAAGTATAAAATATAAAAATAGCATTAACTCACAGATTCTCCGACATCTGCCTCCTACTGGTGAACCTTGACTCTGTCCTATGATATGAATGAAGAATGAAGTAGGACATATCATGTAAGACAGAATATGAAGTGGAGTGAAAACTGTATCCCTATAAAAAAACCTCTCATTTATTTCTATTTTTCATTCAAGTACTCACCTCACTTCAGGCCATGCTGTCTCCTCTGCAGCAGTACCTTCAGAGTTCTGAAAAGGAAAACGTAAAATTACAGGGTGTAAAGTGAAAAACTTCATGGGATACTAGAAGTGTCCTATATACTAATAAAAAGTGTAAATAAATCATTGACTCACATCCGGGAGATTTTCAGTCTGAACCTCGAAGAGGGGTATGGTAATACGTGATGGATTGCAGTTGGCAATTGAATGAATTTCATAATACAATTTCGAATAAAATAATATGTGCGATATGAATATTAAAAAATACATAGCATTAATATAATAAATATTTAGTAAGTGATACCCAGGCTGTTGTAGAGGCATCCAACTGTGTCCTTTGATATGAAAGAAGAAAAGAATGAGACAATTGAAACCATTGTTTGCGCATATGCAAAGCGGTTTATTGGAGTAAAATCTAGGCTCTCAATGGCAGAAACTTTTTTTTGGTACTTTTTTTCCGCTGCCATGAATCCACCTGAAGAAGCGATGATGACGATTCTCCTACCTCTTCCGATGTCTCAGCGCTCTAAAATGGAGAACATGGAGTCAATGGGAATAGCGCAAACAATTTTCTACTACCAAAAACGACGAAGTTTATTTATGAGAATGAAAAATATCATGTGTCCATGGAGGACGACCCGTCACTTACCCCGTCAACATCCGTCTCCTCCTCCACCCCGCATGCCTCCGGGAGGGATATCCCCGAAGGGATTAATTCAAACCCGAGGCATGCGAGGCTCTCCCTAATTTCTTCTGGTGAGTCTCTCCATATTGTACCGAATGCATTCAAAATAAAATGCTCCTGGTACCTGCTTATACCTTTAGATACCGGAGGAGTTACTCCCCTGGAACATTTTTCAAAAACATCCCTTCCGTGTTTTTTATACACTGAAGGGCGCATCTTCTCTATGTCGCGGACTAATTGGGTGTCATATCTTTTACCACATATACGGCAGGTTATTAGTGTGCCCCTGCCCTTTTTTTTGGAAACCATCTTCCATTTGATTTTGGTATTCATGTCCATATATCTAAAAATAGAAGACTATTTATTGAAATAGGCATGAACGTTTGCAAAGGAGAAGCAAAAAACTACGCCTGTGTCCCCGAAACTAACAATTTATAATAAAATAGGCTTATTGGAAAGCAAATGTGTTCGTAAAAAATGAAATCAAACATAGTAAATAACTCTCGTTCCTAGGCGGAGCCCAGCAAGGTTCTCTTTCGTTTGCTTAGGAAGAGCACCTCGAGCACCTGCAGCCTATTGGCAGCACTTTTCCCCTGTTCATGGTGAACATGCAATTTACCTGCAGAGCAAGAACTTCGTACTTGAGGACCTTTTGGGCGTGAGATTCGGCTAGAGATCCGTCCACCTCCAACCTGACAGTAACGTCGACGATGTAAGCTACTCCTCTGAACGCCATCACCAAGTCGGGCTTCAGTTTCTCGTCCCCTGGCTCAATCCGAAAAGTTTGCTCCTTCGCCCACCGTACCTCCGGGTTCTCTCTCTAGCGGTCACATTGGTAATCGACGATAAAGTCGTGGCGTCTCATACGAAGGCATTTCACCGCGAAGCACTGACCCAAGACATGGCCCAGGGTTTCAATATGAGCATTGCATCTTCGGCAAATGGGGTCTCGTCCATTGTTCGGTCTTCCACGGCTAATAGCCTCGCGCGTGGCAATGGTGTTCGTCCGTAGTTTGATCACCTCTATCTCTCCCGGCCAGGAGAGATGGTCTCGCCCCCCAGAAGCCAGCAATTGGAGATGGGGTCATCTACAAAGTATGCAACGCCCTTACCCTGAGACTTCCTCTGCTTCCACTCGAGGAACCCCCTTTCGGTTGATGAGTTCCTTGTACTTCTTCACCTCTGCGAAGTTTGCAGGTGCAGCCATTCTGAGGCTGCGGGCCAACCCCGTATTCGACCATCATTCCTCTGCGTACTCAAGAACCGGATCGCGGGATCGTCTGACCCTTTAAGGCGAAGCATCGGTTTAATGTACCTTAGCAGCACTGCGTTCCGTAACCGGGGGAGCCCCAGCCCTCCATCACGCCTTCTCGCGTAGAACACGTTCGAAACGACGAAATTCGGATGGTGAAGAATCTTAAGATAGACGGTCCGCAGCCGAAGGTCTAGTCTGTTTAGAGCCGAGACCGACGGTACTGCTGCGCCTAGACTATATATGAACTTCGGAATGATGATCGTGGGGATGAGATGAAGTTTTTCCGCTGGCTTGAGTTGCAATCGAGCCCTGCGTTCAACGCTTCTTAGCAGTCATTCAGAAGCGTCCTTCAGCCCAATCCCCAACCATGGGCTTATAGGCATTCCGAGGTAAGTAACCGAATTTTCTGCATCGACAGTTTCGACTGTCTCCCGTGCTATAGTCAGGGTTGGTTCCGCCAGAACAAAAGTCTTTCCTAAACTCCTGGCAGCGAAACAAGCACATTCACTCGGGTCTAGTTCCATCCCAACGGATTTAAGGAATTCCACTACCCTGCTTAATAGAATCTGGCATTCAGCATGGGTCTCTCCGAGGAGGACAGGATCGTCGGCGAAAGCTAGTACCGAGAGCCGACCCGATGGAATGGCAACCCCTAGGCCGGACGAGTCCAGCCGTTGAGAAGAGGGTCAAGCACGACGTTGAAAACCAGTGGCGACAGGGAATCCCCTTGCTTCACCCCCCGGAGAAGGTTCAGTCGGATCTTCCTACTGAATCCGCCAATCTCTGTCCATGCGCCCCTATACATCCCAGGGACAACGCGCGTCATTTGTGGGACGACTCCCTTGTACTTGAGGCACTTCAGGATTACCTGGTGAGGCGCCGAATCGAACGCATTGGAGACGTCCAATAGGGCAGCCGTCACACCGCCATTTCTCTTTGCGTGCTTAACCGCCTCATTCAGCAAGAAAAGTTTTTAAAGCAGCCATTCCCCGATACGAAGCCCTTCTGTCTGCGGGACAAGGGTACTGTCTCGCCCAGTCGTTGGGCAATCAGGCCCGAGCAAACCCGCGACAAAAGAGAGCTAGTCGTTATCGGCCGCCAGTTCTCAGGTTTTCTCGTATACTTGCACTCCTACGGAAGAAGTGTCGTTCGGTTTCGCTTTTGGGAAAAGCCAGCAGTAGGTTATAGAGCTTGCACAATGCAACGTGAATGCCCGGAATCTCCTCCAGATGACGCCGGCTAATACCGTCGTGTCCTGGGGCGCTTCCCCACCTCGCTCTGTTTATTCGTTCCAACACATCGCTCCTTGAGATGAAAGTCGTTCTCCCGATAGGTTGGACTCTGGCATCCCCTAGGACAAGTGAGTCCATCACTGGGTTTTCCCAGAGTCTCTTGTAGAGGGACCGAACTGCCGATGCGGTCGGTTTCTCAAATTCGTAACCACCTTTCCTTAACGTACTCAACCGATCACCGATCATTCACAATCCAACTGATTGTGAATGATAGGTGATAGGTTGCCGGCCTCGGCCAATTCGCCGGCCTCGGTGGCGGCGGGGTAACGTTCTCGCCTGCCAAACAAGAGGTCGCGGGTTCGAGTCCCGCCTGGGTAGGTTTCACCTGTCCAGGGCATGGTCGTTTGTGCAGGTTTATTTGTTACATTTGTTGAACACCCCGGTGTAAAATGGCCAACAAGAGCTGTATCCGGTGGTTGGAGAATAAAAATAAATAAAATAAAAAGATTTTCGGGGGCCATTCCGGTACATTTCCGAAGTCCTTGCATACTTGTAGCGCTGTTGAGCCGCGGCTTGAGCTTTCTTTCTCCATGCATCCCCATTTCGGCAGGTTCTACTACGTCGATATTTCGTCCGATCCTGGGGATTTGCCTGTTAGGATCGGATGAAGCCATTCGGTTACAAATTGGTCAATGCCAAGATGTGTTACCGCTTCGGGTGCTCCGAAGATCGCCTTGGCGATCACAACATCGATTTTTTCGCACAGTCTGCGTACCGTTTCCCCTTTTGGTATTCGCAAATGTTGCGCCTTTTGAAGAATAGAACTCTGCCAGCGGCGTATTTCCACTTCGGGCAGTAGGCCGACTGACGAATAGTTTCTTCAGTCAAATCCAGATATACGATCCAGGAAATACGATCCGGGAAATGCGATGGTCTCCAGCGTATTTCACAGGCAATCTCTCTTATTCCTTTGTCTCTAACTCGTTCCAGACGTAGTTTTTCCGGACCTTCGGTTAGAAAACCTTGAGGACTAGGGTCGCTAAGAGGCGCTTCTCATTTCCCAACTCACCGTGAGTGTGCCGCTCGTGAGTCAACAGACCTCTTTGCCATAGGAAGAACCTGGGACACGCCTCGCAAGTGAAATCGCCTTCGCCGGGCACTCTGGCGTCAATGACAGTGCAGCAATGATAAGCTACTGATTGATAGGTTCGAAACTCAGTAACATATTTGGCACAGCGAAATCGTTGTCTCGTACCAGAGTGCGAGTCTTTCAGATGAAGCCACAGTGAGCTGCAGGTGGTGAATGTCCCACGGCAGAGATCACATTGGCTCCCCCGCTCGGACGGGTAAACAATCCAATGATCGTAAGCCGTGTCGGTGCAAGGGTCGTCATCATCGGCCCCTCTCCGGTGCTGCACGGGCTAAGGGCCAGCGTCCCGTGCCATCCGAGGCACTAAGTCTGTGCTTGTATTCATCACTGAGAATTTAAGAGTTTCGGGCACGCGTCTGTCCTGGTAGTCCAAACGTCTCAAGAAGGTCCGGTCAAAATCTATGTGGGCGCAGGATACTCTAACCCGGGTTTCTCGCACGCTAGAATCCCGGTTGGCCCGTGAAAATTCTTTATTTCAAGGCTTCACTTCCGCGAGAATGCATCGTTCCATTTTCCCGGCTTCATTCCCTTCCCCCGAGCATCCGTCAATCCAGGTCTTCCCTTGAAATAAAAAAAAATCTAGCTAAGAATTTTCGCTTAAATTAGCACTTAAACTTTCAATGTCACAATTTGAAACAGTTTTTCCATTACCTACCTTGCGGCGTCGGATGTGGCTGAAAAATGTCTGGCGTCGCGGGAAGACTTAAATCCTTAGAGGAAAGAAAAACGGTCAAGTCATTTGTGTATCCCTAACAGAGGATATAGAAACCCAAAGTCACATTTTTTGGTTTGGCAAAGTGAAAAGTTGAATTTGGATGATTTCCATGATATGCAATAGGTATTTTTCTAGTCTAGGTATCAAATATAAATATAACATTAACTCACAGATTCTCCGACACCTGCTCCTGCTGGTGAACCTCGACTCTGTTTTAAGATATGAATGAAGAATGAAGTAATTCTTTTGCAACGGATGTTTGTATGATTTGAAAATGGTGAAGTGGAGTGCAAACTTTATACACATACAAAAACCTCTCATCTATTTCTATTTTTCATCCAAGTACTCAACTCACCGCAGGCAAAGCTGTCTCCTCTGCAGCAGTACCTTCAGAGTTCTGAAAAGGAAAACGTAATATTACAGGGTGTAAAGTAAAAAACTTCATGGGATACTAGAAGTGTCCTATATACTAATAAAAAGTGTAAATAAATCATTGACTCACATCCAGGAGATTATTAGTCTGAACCTCGAAGAGGGGTGAGGTAATACGTGATGGATTGCAGTTGGCAATTGAATGAATTTCATAATACAATTTCGAATAAAATAATATGTGCAATATGAATATTAAAAAATACATAGCATTAATATAATAAATATTAAGTAAGTATAGTAGTAGTAATAGAAGTAATGCCCAGGCTGTTGTAAAGGCATCCAACTGTGTCCTTTGATATAAAAGACGAAAAAATGGGACAATTGCCACCATTGTTTGTGCAAATGAAAAGCGGTTTAGTTGAGTAAAATCTAGGCTCTCAATGGTGGAACCTGTTTTCTGTTGATACTTTTTTTCCGCTGACCTGAATCCACCTGAGGAATCGATGACGACGATTCTCCTACCTCTTCCGATGTCTCAGCGTTCGAAAAAGAAAAACATAAAGTCAATGGGGATAGCATTAACAATTTCCCACTTATGAAATCGACGAAGTATATGTATGAGAATATTGAGAAATATCATGTCTCAACGGAGGACGACCCGTCACTTACCCCGTCATCATCTCTCTCCTCATCCACCCCGCATGCCTCCTCGAGGGATAACCCCGAAGGGATTACCTCTATCTAGAATGGCATGCGAGGCTCTCTCGTATTTGTTCAGGGGAGTTCCTCCATTGTGCCCCGAATATGTTCAAAATGTAGTGCTCCGGGTATCGGAATACACCTTTCGAAGTTATTGCCCGGGAGCACATCTCAATGGTTTCCTTTCCATGTTTGGGAAACATGGAAGGATGCACACGATCAACGTGGCGGACCATTTGTGTGCTATGTCTTCTTCCGCAAAGAGGGCAGGGCTTTGGTGAGCCGCTGTCCTTGTTTTTTGATACCATCCTCCATTTTATATCAGTATTGATGTCCGTATCTCTAAAAATAGAAGAATATTTATTTAAATAGGCACGAACGTTTGCAAAGGAGAAGCAAAAAACTACGCCTGCTTCCCCGAAAATAACAATTTATAATTAAATAAGCTTATTGGAAAGGAAACATGTGTTCGTAGAAAAATAAATCAAACATAGTAAATAACCCGTGGACCCGTCACTTACCCCGTCACCATCTCTCTCCTCTTCCACCCCGCATGCCTCCTCGAGGGATGACTCCGAAGGGATAACCTCTATCCTGCGGCATGCGAGAGACTGTGAATTTCACCTTCACAGTCCAGCGAAAAGTAACTCATCGTTCCTTCCAACCATTTTGAACGGCGTTCCACGATCTAGAAAGAGAACGCTTCGTTATTAAAAATCGCAATTCATTTATTGCCTAGAGAATAACGTAATAATGGTAAAATATCGACTTACATTTTTATGACGGGCGAAAAGCTGTCTTCTTCCTCCATCTCTCTCATCTCGGTGCTGCAGGCCACTAACAAGTTTGTTCCTGAGGGATTAATTTGATTTCCAAGCTTGGCAAGTCCTTTGATTACTAACTTTTTGTTAGTCTGCCATGATGGTCCAAATATGCACCTCACGTAGTCCTCTGGGTATCTCGACACTCCCTTGCCGTCTAAGAAAGTGACAATTTTTGCACATGATTCTACTTTATCTCGCCCCAGGGAGTAGCAAATGTATTTGTGAGCAGCCATTATGTGCCGAGCGATGTATGTCTTCATACGCCTCCCGCACACGGGGCATGGTTTCAAGGCCCCCACTGTGTCCAGAGCCATTCTATTCGATATGCATCTGCTCCTGCTAGGCAGATTTGAGGAAGTTCTCGGTACCACCAAACCCTGGTGTCCGTCCGCCTCTCTCGGAGATTTATCACCAGTATATATTACGAAATCCGAAGCGGAGTCATCCCTTCGCTCAACATGAGGGATATCCTTTTCAACGTTCTCAGTCAAGTCCTCCTCACTCTGAGATTCTTCTTCAGGTGAGGGAACAAAATCTAAGCCAGAGTCATCTCTAGATACTACAGAGGGCCTTGCCTTATTGCCGTTATTTTTGGTTGGGCCACATTTCTTTCGGTAAATAAGTTGGGGCTAACCTAAGATTCTCCTCTTATTAATTCTTCCTCATTCTCCTCTTCTTCGATGGGGATATGGGCATTGAAGACATCTGTTTAAGAGAAGAACAGTTTCATAATCCAGTGTAACTTATAAAAGGACTAGTTACCTTGTTTCAACTAAAAGAAAGCGAATTCTCAATACACACTATAGATAAGTAAACACGTACAATTAGGACACATTTAATCCCCCAGAAGAATCATCACAGAATTAAGTGAAGAACATCGCCCAATTTAACTTAAAGACACCATATGAATTTAATATAAATAAATTTTACCGTCTTTATGGCACTGAATATTTTTGAAAATAATAACAAGTATCTTTTGAGATATCAATTCAAAATATGGCCATAATTATAAGATCAATCTAATAAGTCCAACACATTTGGCCTACCAGCGGCCGATTTTATAAATCCGTTTTCTAATTACGAAGAAGCGACATTGTCTTTGATTCCCGATGCAATATTACGATAATATTCCGCTTGTCGACAAAATTGTGAATGGAGTGATTCTACATTTCATACCAAATGAATATATATATATATATATTCATTTGGTATTCATGGCGACCATCGACGTCACATCTCTTTACACCTCCATACCGCACACAGAAGGCCTATCCGCTCTCGAACACTTCCTTGAGCAGCGCTCCACTCCACAGATTCCGAGCACAAAGTTTCTCGTCGACCTCTCCGAGATAATACTGAAACACAATTCATTCTCGTTCAATAACAATCACTACACGCAGTCTAGGGGGTGCGCTATGGGGAGCCGGTTCAGTCCGTCCTATGCAAACCTTTTTCTTGGCCGCCTAGAACAGTCTTTTCTCTCCCAATACCCACTCACACCCACCCTTTGGGTCCGATATATAGATGATATCTTTCTTTTGTGGCCACATGGAATGGAATCCCTAATCACTTTCATCTCCTGCCTCAATTCATTTTCATCTGTAAATTTTACTTCATATTCCTCCTCCACTCATGTCACATTCCTTGATGTGGACATCTTTCTCACAAAAAATAAATTTCACACATCTGTACACATTAAAAACACAAACAAACAGCAATATCTACACTACAATAGCTGTCATCCGACACATACAAAACGCTCCCTCCCTTTTTCTCTTTCCATCCGTGGTCACAGAATATGTAATAATCCAGACTCCCTTAATAGATTCCTTTCAAATTTACACCATGCTCTCAGGAGAAGGGGTTACCCGGAACCCCTCCTCCGGAATAAGATCCGAAAAAAATCATATGTCCCGAAAAAACTAGGCGGGGACAATTCGTCGCAGTTTCTTTCTCTCTGTACGACCTTTTTTCCGGGCGTGGACGTACTGCGTAGGACCCTAAAAGACCTTTTCCCCATCCTCTCAGATAACACGACCACTTCCAGATTTTTCCCGCGATGCCCTTCACTCGTTTTTAAAAGACCACCAAATCTGGCCAGCATCTTAAAAACAACCAAACCACTGCCCAAACAAAGTATCTATATTAAACCACAGCCCTCGCCCTGCAACCGTGCAAGATGCAAAACTTGTCACATCCTCATCACCGAACCCCTTCCCGATCAATTCCTTGCCTTCCCTCTCCCCTCTGTGTCGGACATTTCTTGCACAACAAAAAACATTGTGTATATACTGTTGTGCCAGAAATGCCCCGCTTTTTATATCGGCTTATCCACCACTCCCCTTTGCATCCGAATGAACGGGCATCGCTCTTCATGCAATAGCGTTTCTTCTGTTTCTGCTTCCCTTCCAGTCGCCGTTCATGCTTCCTCCCACAAAGCTCTGTTTGACCAATGCTACAAAGTGGGAATATTAGCCTCCCTCCCCCCGTCTACCACCCCCCTAGAGCTGAAGGACTTGGAACAGGCATGCATATGGGCTTTCCGTGCGTTTTCTGGTCCAGGAATCAACCGCGCCCATTAGAAAGAACAACCAATCCCCGTCCACCGTTTTTCCTCCCTCCATCTTTGCCCTCTGCCTTGCACCCTTCCTTATGCCCTTTCCTCACTTTCCCTCCTCTTCTCACTTGAGAAAGATGGGCTGCGTCCCATCGAAAATTTGTAAAAACAACCTTTCCCCGTAAGTTCCTCTCTTTTATTTTATTTTTCGTTTTTCTGTCAATTTCTAAGTTTTTTTGTGTGCCCACCCCAGGGCAAGAAGAAGTTTTACATTATTTAAAATGCTCGTGTGAGTTTTTTTCAAACGTGTGTATATATATATATATATATATATATATATATATATATATAAATGTGACCGATCGAGGCGAACGAACAAAAATTGTACTACTAAAAACATAGACACACGTAAAAAAGGGACACTCACAAATAAACGTTCAGACGTTTCAGCGGATTGATCCGCTATCCTCAGTGCTGAAGGTGAACTGCTGCAGGCCGGGTAAGTTCCTCCAGTCGCCCTCCTTGGTGAGGTAGTGGGGGTGGAAGAAGGGGAAGGGGAGAGGGGGGGAAAGGGAGGGTAGGGTTTGTTTCGGCTTTTAATGGGCGATGTTTAGCCCGGGCGTTTCAAACGCCTTTTCAACCCAGATGTGGGCCATCTCCCTCGTCCTCACCTCGATGATAGTTGCCCTCTCTGGCAAAACTTCAATGAAGGTTAGGGAAAAACATTGGTCGAAGGTACTGTTGTGTGAGGAAGTGTGAATGGGGATGGGTTCATGAAAGGGGGGAGTTTTGCAGGAGTGCCTGTGGTTATTCATACGGATGGATATGGGCGTGGTGCATTCTCCTATGTAGTACGCGGGGCAAAAATTACAAAATAGCCTGTATACAACGTTGAAGGAGGTGCAGGATGGTGTGGAGGAGGATCTATTGATGACAGGTGAAGTGGTGGGGCGTAGCAGGGGGCAGCACTTGCAGCGGGGGCGGTTGCATGGAGTCAGGGAGGAAGGTGGGGGCAGAGCGTGCCGTAGGAGGGGGCGGGTGGATTTTAAAATATTACCTAAGTTGGGTGCTCTTCTGTAGGCAATGGAGGAGAACAGTTTCATAATCATGTTCATCAGACAGTTTCATAGTCATAATATATATATATGCATGTCAATCCACTCCTATCCGTCCCAAGGGTTAGACTTGGTGGAAGGGTGGGCCGAAATATTCAAATGGGTTTGACTTCCGGCATTCGAGCGCAGGAAATTTGTATTTACTGAATTCAATTGCGATCAGACATCAATTCAATTAGTCCTTCAGGTTGGACATACCAGCGTTCCTCATTTGAGGGTCCTATTTCGAATAAGGATGAAGCGGAATTTCGTATTTTCCGAAGATTTTTACGTGTTCTACGTGTATTAAATATTATGAATGCACTTTATCTGTACGGCGTACCAGATGAACTTATATTGAGAGGTCGTCGGCCACATCGTTATCCGTAGCTGTCCATTGTGCTACACTACCGATAGTGACTTCACAAAATGAAAGTATTTAAATCTCGTTTCTTCCGTATACTAAAGTTTTCTGCGTAAAAAAATACTAGCCAGCAACTTTCAGTTTTGTATTGAGTTTTAAAACTTGTTAGACGTGACACTGTTCCTGTTTTAAAGTCCGTTTTCGATCATGATGCAGCGACATTATTTGTATTTTTCCTTTCATAGTTACATAACTATTGCAGTGGTAAAAAGCTACATTGATGCATTTATTCTTCACTGAGTACCAGACGAATTAATATTAGGGGGTCGTTCAACTCCTTTTGGTCCGAAAGTAAAAACTTGGCCGAAATGTAGGCCTTCTATGATATATGTGTTTGACCACTGGCATATTGGCGTAGAAAATGTTATTTCGCTGAATATATAAAGGTGGCGTGGCGGAGTGTCGGGCCTTAAAAATACCCTTTGATCCATTAACTAAGTGATATCCAGTGTTAATCCATGTAATCTATATAATCTGTATAACTATTTGCATTCTCGATTCTGGTACGATTAATGCCAAACCCATGCCAAAATCGATGAAAAAATGTCTTGTTACTCACCCTTAGACGAAGGTACATATCAAATATATTCCATTGATTTTCCTCTACTATTACTTTGGCGCATCCGGTGGAGCCAGTTTTATGCTTTGCCACGTAAATCACATATGCTTTGCTTCCAGGGACTAATAGGGCATTCAGACTTCTGCAATCGTCATGTTAGTGGCAACTCTGCTCCTTCGTGCGGTCCCCTCCCCAAACATCTCTTTTGCAATAATGCCACAATGACTGGAAGGGGAACATTAACATGAAATCTGTACATATTTTGTTGTGGATGATCCAAATTGACTGTGGTATCAGTTGCTCATGGTGTTTGGACGTCATTGCTAGGCACTCATAAACATGATTGTAAAAAATCTGAAAAGTGCAATATAAGACATAATGCTATGCATGCTATTTACCATAAAATTTCAGATCGTATTTGTGAACCCTGAAGTTCCACTCACCCAAATAATTTTAAACTTTGGGAACTGCCGCAGCAGGCACAATACCTGTTCGCTTAATCTTCGTCCATAAAAACAAAACATCTTTCAAAAACGCCCTTTTGCCAATTTTGGTTTCTTGCCAATTGAGTCGAAGCCTTTCCTTCTCGACAATGTCACTTGAAAAGTTGTTTTTGTCACACATAAAGGCCATCACTGCGAGAATTTCCACTCGTTTCTTGTGAACCGATTTTTCATATTTTGTTCTAAGTTCTTCTTTCATTTCGTCAGTCGTCTGAAATTTTTTCCCTAGGTTTGAAGAGATAACCTCATCCAGGTTGTCGGGAAAGTTCTTATAGGGGTCTGTGCCCAATATTGTTGTAGCCATTGGTAAAAAGATATTGCGGTAAATCTCCGTTGCATCCTCTTCTTGGCTTTCTGTTGAGGGTCCCGCGGGGACGAGAGAGGAAAGGGTTTTGTACTCCTCCGCAACCCTCGACGGAAGAGGCACGCGGTAATGCCGCTTTGCTGTTTCCTCAGAGTGGCGTAGAAATTCTGCCACTCGGCGGCTGGTCCCCTCATCTTTTTTCGTAGATAATGTGGCTACCAACATCCGTAAGGAGGTTGAGCTTATTTTACGCATGTTTTCTTTCTCTAACTCCTTATTCAAATCGAAGAAAATTTTAAAAAAATAGTTTTCCTTCGGTATTTATTAAGAACGCGTCCGTCTTTGCGTGATTCTAAATAATAACAAGCTCCGTGGCATCAAGGACATGGTAGCAGCGTGACCCTCCTCAGCTCGTAGTAATCGGAGAGAGGAAGTAGTACTTACACGATTGAGGATAGGGCACAGCCCCCTGACCCATGCGTATCTCTTTACTGAAGAGAAGGAACCTCCCCAATGTGGGGATTGTAAATGTCCATTAAGTATTAGACACATTATGCTAGATTGTGTTAAGTACCGCGAAGCGCGAAGACGAAATAATCTAGGGGGAGACCTAAAAACCCTTTTAGGAGACCACCCTACCAACTTAATCTGTACATTTCGGTTTCTCAGAGAAATAAACATTTTTAATAAAGTCTAATTATGTACACTTTCAACGAAGACATCAGATGCAGTAGATTACTTTATACATAACTTTTGTAATTAAATAGCACAGTAGTGGTGCAAAATGACCTTGCCGTCGACGCACCCTAAATCCAAATACTACTACTACTTGTTACTTGCATACAAACTTCTATTGACCTGCAGGATCCAAATTATGCTTATTTGAGCTGTTTTATTGATTCTATTTTGCTCCTGATGCAGACACATGCTCATGATGAGGACTTGAAAGTCTTCTGAAAGATATCTGCTCTTATCATTTCTGTACTTTGTAGTCAATGTGTATTGTTGGACAATTTTGGTTCATCTGAGTGTGTGTAATGTCGTAGTCGCAATGGTGTTCAAGGTGTTGTCATCCTGAAATCTATTAGCTGTCAAATTGAGTTCAGCTCCTTAATTCTCCAATGGTTTAGTTCTTTGCTTTTGTGCAGATATTATAATTTGCCCTTTTAAACAATAGGCATAGTTTTGATAGCTGCCCATAGTGAAATGGTTGAGTGGCATAAATCATTTGACTTTTTGGATGCCACTTCGCTTTGGCTATTTTTCAATGGCTCATTTCATATTATTTTGGTAATTGCTGGCTGGAGGTGAACCAAATTTTTATTACATCTTTATATAGTCATTGAATTGCTGGATTTGGAGGTCTGGGGTGCATCCTTGTAAGCCTTCCTAGGAGTGTCCTTGCATATGTAAAATAGTACTAATTTTCATTTTGATGGCTTGTTATCTTGTTCTCTGTAAATGTAATTAATATATTCTGCCTTTTAGGGAATTATCTCTTTTGTTGAAGG
Source organism: Ischnura elegans (assembly GCF_921293095.1). NCBI lineage: Eukaryota > Metazoa > Arthropoda > Insecta > Odonata > Coenagrionidae > Ischnura > Ischnura elegans. The sequence goes on along the minus strand of NW_025791660.1, from coordinate 3,980,227 downwards.
GATGATGATTCATCATGTTAAAGGGAGTGGTTCTTCACCAGTGAAGGTGCTGAGAGTGAATAGCTATTTCCCATAAGCGCTAAAATTTATTTGCTATATTTTGTGTAAATTTTTGTTTTTTTTTGTAAAATTTGTAAATAATTATAGTGTTTCGTTGGATATCTTCATAATTGATAATTCCTTAGCTCAGAATCCCTGTGATTTTTTTTCATGAAAAGTATTATTTTTTAGTTTTGGACTTTTGCTTATATTAAAATTTTTGGGCAGATAAGCCCCTAGGCCTGGTCATTGGCATTGAAATGAATTTAATGCTTTCGTAAATAATTGCTGTATTATTTTAGTCGCCAATTTAATGTAACTATTTGCTTAATAAACATGTTGCGTTATAAACATTGTTTGGCCTTCTACAATTTATTAGTGCTTTATGTCCATTTTCACCTAATTGGGGCAAATTCCTCATATGTCCCAATTGACCTGAGTCTACTGTATTGCCAACTGTTGGTATAATGACCCTTAACTTGCAAATCTTGCTACACAACCAGTAACGTGCCGTCAGGGAGTCCGCAATAAATGAAGAATGCAGAAAATATTACTACGCCATCTAAAAAATTGTGATTAGAAGCAGCAGCAAAGAACAATGCCAAAAAATTGAGTTACATTAATTATATCTATGTATCAATATTTCGCCAGATTAAAAAAAGGCCTTAATAGTTAAGGTTAAGTAGTAAGCAGCCGTGACATATATCCCGTGTATTCCTTTTCGTGATGCATCCTTTAACGGATCAATAAATTTTATTAGTGGATTGTCCTTGTTATGAAAAAATATCAAGTTATCTAGAATTATACAATTTTGAAATCTTATTGTAAAAAATATTCATAATTTTCTTGCATTCTTTTATGAAGACCCTGCTCCCCAAACCTTATTCTCAATTAAGCCAGTGATTCAGACATAGCTGCCCAATATACCTACCTTTCAGACATTAGCATACTCATCCCGCTTAATGTACAATGAAGACTAGTTCATGTACCACCAATCGTCATGTTACTTACTGCGGAATAGTCTTCAATTTAACCATCACCATAGTTCTGCTTAAGGGACTGCTGATGCAGGTGAGAGGTTGGATGCAAAATTACAACAAATGAAATATAAATCTCATTGTCATTATTTATTCAAAAGTTCACTAAGTTTAATTGAAATATCTTTGTGAGCCATCATCAGCTCCTTCATCTGCGACAACCACCTCTCATTGCTCTTCTTGAAATACTCGAGCAGCTCCTCAGTCCCCTCCTCCCTGCTCCTCTTCCTCGGATGTGGGGTCCCCCCAAACCGCAGACCGCCATTGCTGGAGGAGGGAGTCTGTGTGAGGGAGGAGCTGCTACTGGCTGCTAGATGGCTGCTGCCTTCTGGATGGCTGCTGCAGGTGAGCATCATGGCCTGCTCCTGGTGAGCATCATGGCCTGAGTCCAAGATAAGCACCGGGGCCACATTGTGGTGGCTGCCCAAGACTTCATCCATAGGGACGTAAAATTTCCAGGACAGAGGGCCCTTGTCCCCGCCCTCCGTCCCTAACCCACTGCGTGGGTACTTGCATTTCTGTAATGGAGAGAGTACAGTTGTGAGCACCAAGAAAATTCCACAAGGGAATGACAAAAAAAATGTTACCAACAGTTGACTGTATTGAGACACTTCTAATTATCTTCGCGTTTTGGAAAGGCTCTTAAATAAATACGATCACAATAGAATGAATGATTTTGATCGTATTGAGTTAAGTAATGCAACATTTTGAATGGGATAATGGATAATTATAAAAGGAAAACTGAAATTGATGCTTCAACATATGGGAATACCTTACCAAAAAAAGAACTAAGTAACCTTGTAGCAAAGGATAATGATCAAGTTCATGCTGCTGTGAGAGGACAACTTATTGACAATACTTGATAGAATTGAGCTATCCCCCGATGCAGTCATTATGAAAGGAAGCTATATTTCCCTTTATATGTTGACATTTCCCGATATGATTTAGTCAGTGAGAACACTCAGAATCTGATAGACAAACAAGGAAGTGGTTTTAAAATAACACCTGGTGACAACAGAATGCAATGTTTGTCCAGCTAACAGGACTCACAGGAGCTAAATGGACTCACCTTGTACTTTTCATATAAGTTCTCCCACCTTTTCTTTAGGGAGGTATACGGCCCCGTAAATCCCAGTTCCGCTGCGACTTTCCTATAAAATGAAGGTTACAATTAGTAATAAAGCTCATGAAGATGCATGGGGTTATCGGTCCTTTAAGCTTGTAAAGCAATTGGACATGCACATCTCAAGGGCAACTAACGGCCTCATTCTGCCCAACTTTAATGCAGTACAGAAATGTGAACAGCAAACTTACCCGTATGCGGCGGGGAGTGTTCCCTTTCTCCCTGTAAAGAGGGCCGCATACCTCTTCCATAGCTGTATGAACTCAAATATTTTTTCATCTGTCCCTGAAAAATGAAATAAAAATATCAACACCACAAAATATTACATGACGGAACAACAGATCGATAATCATATCGCACACTGGGGATTCTTTATTTATAGGTGATGACAATTATAATCTTTCTCGTTAACCCTCTTATCATTGGCATTGCGTCAACGTGGTGTTAGCATTTACCAACCCCCTTCCTCATCGGAAGGCCGTTTTATACGGGGTACATAATTGCTTGGGTTATGACTGCATTAATTTCTCATTTCGGCGTGCAATGGCGCGAATGGACTAATAAATTAGAAAAGGACTACATTGCCACCTCACGAGCACGTACTCTCGCAAAATTTCTACAAGCTCACTACCTTACAGCAGAGAAATTTAAGCTACGCCATCGTACACTAATCAGATTGTGCAATAACGTGCCCTGTGTAAAACAGCGTCAACAGGCTGGGGTTCACAAGTCATATTCCATTATCTACAATTGTGAAGCGAAGGCCACGCTTTCCTGATTTACCTACTCCACTTCTTAATACAAACTTAATATAATTCAGATTTAATAAACCAGAAATATAAATCCGCATCACATCCAAACCAAAATCCTAGGCGAAATAGCGTGGTCAAAGGCAATATAACGCTGTTACGAGTAACCACAACCACCACGTTTTTGAACTATCCTTTAAATTCATTCTATGGGATAAAACATACAGGAAAAGCTAGGTCAACAGACTTCGGTTGACGAAATGAGTTAATAAATAGTGTCAATGGTACCCCTTTTCCACTCGCAAAATATATACGCTAACCACGTTGTTCATCACCGCCTTTTAGAGCTGAACAGTCAAAATTTGAAAAGTTATGCCTTAATTATCATTGAAACAATTTAAATGGTACAAACTACGATACTTCACGGGATTGTTCCGAAAAGAATTTACAGTGAACATGTACATGCGCCGTTTTCTCAACCTCCATACTGGATTCAATCCATTTCAATATACATAATACAACACATATTTAAAAAAAAATAACACGCACAAGAATTTGAGCACACAATATATCACAATTACTCGTATTTAAGAGTATATACTTACAAATGAATTCTTTCTCCACTTCCATGTTTCCTCTGGTTACCTCCACGACGGTTGAAGAGCGAATGAGGGTGAATGCATGTGCTCTCTCGCGCTCTTCGCCTATGCGCTCTTCAGAGCAGGAACGTTAGCGGATTGGAATCGCACTACGTGACGTCACTTCCGATATGTGACGATCCAAAAGTGCGGGTAAGAGCGCAAGAGCGCATTTTCGGTGGATTGGAACACGGCCATAGTCTTTGTATAAATAATAATAAATAGATAAATAAATAATAAATAAATAGGTAGATAGTATCTACTCTGTCACTGGTATCACTGGGGATCAGGGGGGAGCGGCAGCTCTAGGACGGTGTCGTTCTCACTAGGGTGGGGGTTGACTGGTTTGTTCCTTTTCTGCCTCCGTTTCTTGGGCCGTAGTGGGAGCCCTGGTATGATGGTCAACGATGTGGGGGCGGGGATCACTGGTGCAATTGATGATGACGGAGGCAGTTCTACGTCGGGCAGGAACAGGTGAAGGTGGTCGCTGATGAATCTTGGAGCGGAGTAGAGCTTCTGCTTGTTTGATCTTACGACGACTCCGTTCCCAGGAAGCATGATGTCGTTGAACAGTCGTGGGTGTGCTCTGCGGTCCTCCCTGCGGCGTTTCTCCGTAGCCGGCATAATCTGTGGAGGAGAGGCACGATATTAGTTATGTTGTAGACTTGCTTCCTGTTGGTGCGAGGGTGCAACAAGAAGGTCTGCCGTAGGACACGTCTTTCAAACGAGATGTATTATTGTAGGGAATTGTTGTACGGGAGTAGAGCAGGCGGCGTACTCCATAATTGGTCTAATGAAAGACTTAAACAGGAGCAGGCCGCACCTCTCTGATACTCCGCGCCCCCTTGCTCTGACCGCGCGAATGAGGTTACTCCTTTTGTTGCACCTCGCCGTGATGTTGGCGACATGCTTCCTGAAAGTGAGGTTTTGATCAATTAGCACCCCCAGGTAGGTTGCCGTGGTGGACTGGTGAACCCTTTGGTTCCATAGGGCCACTTGCTGCTGTTGATAATGCTTCTTCCCAAGAGGTTTAATGATGATCAGTTGTGTCTTCTTTGGGTTTGGCCTAACTCTCCAGTCCTTAAACCACTTCTCAAGGCGCGACAGCATGCTCTGTATGTAGTTTACCGCCGTCCGCGGTGTAAGGACTGTGCTCCATAGGGCAGTGTCGTCGGCGTATTGGATAACTTCCACGGTCTTTCTATGCTTCTTGTCCGTGAGTATGTCGTGGCAGTACAGCGAGAAGAGTAGGGGGGACAGCACGGTGCCCTGAGGGACACCGGCTTGTAGTGGGAAAGCGGAGGAGATCTGGGGCCCGACTCTAACCCTCGCGCTTCTGTTTCTGATGAAACAGTTGATAAGCCGCAGGAGGTCCTCTTCCATCCCGGGCAGCTTCTCAAGCTTGTACATAAGCCCGTCGTGCCACACGCTGTCGAATGCCCTTTCTATGTCCAGGAACAGTGCTGCTGTGTATCTGTTCCTGTTGATCCCTTCTGCTGCTGTGCTGGTTAGGAGAGTGAGGGGATCCGTGGTGCACCGGTGTGGTCTGAATCCATATTGGAGTTGTGGTAGTGCTCCGTTTTCTTCCAGTAGTTTGGTCAAGCGCTGCACTATGAATCTCTCAAACCACTTTCCTATGGTGCTGGTTAAGATAATAGGTCGGTAGTTCTCGGCTTTCGAGTTGTCCTTTCCAGGCTTGGGTATCATTACCATGGTCATTTTCTTCCAAGCCTGAAGATAGTATCCTAGTGCAAGGGCTGCGTTGAAGATGTTCGTTAGAGGTGGTAAGCACGCTGGTGAGTGCATCAGATGTATGGCCTTTATACCATCCTCTCCGGGTGCCTTGTTTTTCCTCGGTTTAGCAGATGCCATGTCTTCCTCTGTGATGCTTCTGAGGATGCCCGTTCTTTCTTGTTCCTCAGGTATTTCTTCCCACGGCAGGAATCGCCCCCTCTTCCATCTGGCGTGGAAGATACAGGTTTTCATGTTCTTATTGTTGAAAAGGGGGTCTTGCATCGGAGAGTAGACGTCTTGCAGTACTCTCCGGAATTCTTCTGCCTTTTCTGCTGGCTCTGCTATCGGGTTGTCATCGGGACCCTTCAATGAGCTGTGCGTCTGAGTCAGCTGTCCCGTCAGCAGCTTAAATTTTCTCCATAACGCACCCTCGTCCCGGTAGTCGAGGTTTTTACAGGCATTTTCCTAGGCTTTCTCTTTCATTTTGATGGCATTTCTGCGTATGACAGCGTTTTGCCTGTTCCACTCTTGTTTGACTGCCGGGTCTCTGTTCCGGATCCATTCTCGGTCCCCACAGTGGTCCCAAATCGAAAAAAGCTGGCCAAAATTAATTACGCTATTGTTATTATGTATATATTTGACCCAAAGGTCTATTCTTATTGTTTTTGACCCGCTTATTCTGAATTTATAACTATTTTTTTATGTATTTGCAATAATTTTATTGTTATTTCACAATTTGTTTAAACAATTAATGTTTTTAACATTGGAATTTGAGATTATACTGGTGATAGTAAATAAAAATTATACATATCATAAAACAGAATTAGTTATTTAAAAGATACATAAATGCATATAAAATGACTGCATTGTTTATTTTTGGACAAATTTTGAACAACTGATTTTGAATGAACCAAGAGAACATTTTCTACTTTCTCATATGTTTGATCGTATTTCATACGAAAAATAAGGTAATATTAATTGTAAATTTATATTATAAGTATATTATTAGTATTATTGTACTACATTAATTGTTTAAAAATTATATCTAATTCTAATTAAGTAGACAATTTTATAGTTCCTTGTCACGTGCCAATGGATTTGGAAGCAATTTTAAACGGGGTTCCTTATTTCACAAGTTTCAACGGAGGCATTATTACAATCATTGAAATGTTATAAACAATATTTCATAACTCCTATAACTCAAGTTAAACGCCAAATTTATTGATATACACTTGCAATAAGCTCTTTACGCAGTGAGGCATCAATTTAACGAGCACATGATTTGGTACGAAAAATTAAATGAGATTTTCCATTAATTTGGGCTTTTTTAATCATCAAAAAAATAAGTTAACATTTCTTCTTATCTTTCTCAGTCATTGTTACGAAAAAAATTTAAATACATTCATAATCACTATCCGACAAATCCTCATCACAGTCGTCATCCACTCAATTCTTCCAGGATTAATAAACTCTTTACCTCGACTGGTAATTGAAGTAATTTCCTTCTTTGAGCCTTAGAAATACTTGATATCATTGCATCTGAAGTTAGGAGTAATCTTTTAAACAGGTCTTCATTCGTTGCTATCCAGGAAAATTTCCTTGCATGGTGCTCCCTGAATCTTCTTATGTCCTTATTCCTCGCCTCCATTGCCTCCTCGGACAAGTGGACAACAGGAAGGGCAGCTTCTTTAGATGTCCGTCGGAGGAGCAAGTACTGATGTTTCGTGAAATTACCGGAAACGATCATGGAAAGGGCTTCTTCGTGGGAGATTTTGCTTTGCCTCACATCCTTGGCTCTCCATTTAGATAACACTCGCCGCGCTCTTGAGAGAGTGGTTGTTGTCATCTCATTTATTATTTTCGCCACGAACTCATCACCTTTGCTTCGATAACTCATGGATGCTCTACCGGCGATGTGCTAGCTCTAAGATCCTCCGTTTTCCATTTAAATGATACGGACCCTTTTCCACTTTCAAGAAATTTTTCATGCATCTCAAGACGCGTGAAAATTTTCAGAGTTATCGAACTAAAACACTATGGGCACTCTTCTTCAACCCCACAAGTCTTCTTTAAAAAGTTCGAGGATACTCGACTTTTTCAAGACTCGATCTTCACGCTTGAGGAAACTAACTTTCACGTCTTTCGTTTGGCAAAATCTGACTAAAACTGAGTTTTGGCGGGAAAATGTCGGAAAAGCGATGTCTAGAAGTAATTTGGGGGTTCCATAGTGTGAGGTTCGCGATGGTATTATCTCCATTTTCTAGGAAATATCACATTTGAAGAGTGAAAAGGCTTACTCCGTTCATCCCCGGTGGTCAAAGTGCAATTCATAACAAGTGTACAGAGAGCGGTGTTTGTGTTTTCCCAATGGGCGCAATAAATAGCCTAGGCCTTTTCGGCAGTCGTTTGCCCTGCATGCGGTTGAGGAGGCCGCTAAGGAGGCGACAGAGGGACAATGTGCCGCGTGAGGGCAAAAACTAATCCGTCTAACGGTAGGAAAGGGTGGAGTAGCATTTGAGGGATTCTTTTTTGTTTTGATTGCATTCAAGTTTTTGAGGATTACTATAAGCATAGCTGCGAACTTTCGTTCCATAAATATATCCTTCCGCTCGAGTCCTTAAGCAATTTTTATGAGAGCATGGGCACACGTAAATAAAAGGTAAGGCCAAGTGGAAACTATTAATGATAAAATGTTCTACGTATGGCAAGAGATGTTTATTCATAGGGTAAATATTTTTTGTAGAAAAAAAATATCCAACAATGTTGAATAACACCCATAAATACTGGATTTCCTCGAGCCCTACCACGCGCCAGCCAGGCCGCCGTCCGCGTCAGCGCATTGCATCATTATAGTTAAATCAATGCTGAGGTCGGAGTAGCAACTAGTAGCAAAACTTTTGTTCACTACTGCGTTGCATATATTTTTCCCTTTGTATTGGTGCAAAAGACACCGTGCATTCACGTGCCTCTCTAAACGATATTGTACATTTTATTTGAAAATTCGGGTAAAAAACACTTAAGTTACAAAATATATATAAAATAGTAAACATAGTAAAATCCGAATAAAATTTATGTCCTACTATGTAATAATGTTTATATTTGTAGTTAAAAATGTTTTTTGGCCAAATATATCGCGTAAAGGTTGTCCTGCATGACGCTGAACTCCATCAAAATCGACCGATTTCTAGCAACTGTGATTTTTACGGTGAATGCTCCATGTTTGATTGATCACTGCAGCCGCTCTGATGAACAAAAATACTAACTTAGTAGTGTAATTTGTAGACCATATCCTGTAGAATCCGAATATAAGGTCCAAAAATTCCTTGAAAATTTTCGAAAAAACTACTTTTGGCCAGCTTTTTTCGATTTGGGACCACTGTGCGCCCTCTTTTCTTTGATGAGTTTCACTATTTGTGGGGCGAGCGGCGGACAGGCGGTGTCAATTGTGTTCATCGGGATAGCAGTGGCGGCTTCGGCGAAGGCCCTCACCACGGTCTTTATCGCTGCGTCGACTTCCGGAACGTTGTGTAGAGCTCCGATGTCTTCTGTTTTAGCCTGTACTGTTCTGTTGAAGGCTTCCCAGTCCACCTTCTTTCAGTCTGGTCGCTGGAAGACGCAGTTCCCTCGCTGTTTCACCCACCTGAATGAGAAAGAGAACGGGAGGTGGTCGGATGTAATGCAATCGTCTACGTTGACCTGTCCGCATAGAGGCATAAGGTCACCCATGACGATTGCATGGTCAGGGTTGGATGCTCCTCTCCCTATGGAAGTGGGGGAAGGGATGTCCAGCCGCACCATGGCTGCGAAGGAGGAAGGAGAGGAGTTTGCGCCCATTGGCGTTAGAAGCGTGGTCGCTGAAGGCGTGATGGCGTGCGTTGAAGTCCCCGAGGAGTATTGTGGGTTGCTTGCTGTCAGCGATGAAGTCCAGGAGCTTCATCGGTAGCGGCGCTCGTGGTCTGCAGTAGAGCACGCAGATCTGCACGTCTCTTTGTTCAAGCCGCACGCTCGCCATCACTGCGTCGTTTCCTTCTGGCAGGCAGTTCTCCGGGATGTCTAGGTGTTTGGCCGCGATGTCGGAGCGGATCAAGATGGCGACTCCACCGGATCGTGGTTTAGCCCTCGGTACGGAGAACTCCTGGAAGCCAGAGATTTTTACTTTAGCGGAGGGTTTGAGGAAGGTCTCCACCAGCCCCATGATGGCGACCTTCTTGCTCCTCATATGTTCCCGGAGCAGTGACCGTTTTTGGGCCACGGCTCCGTTTAGGAACGACACTTTTGGGGACTGATTCATGTTAATTTCTTAATCTCGGCGCGTCGCTCCCGCGTAGGTCCTCCATCCGAAGATGGTCCTTGCCGCTGCTCTGATGACGTCCGTGACCTCCTCTGCGACGCTGGGGTGAACGGTGTTTCGGATGACCTGCGACATGAAGCGGATCACCTGGCTCCTCGTCGCTGGCTGGTCCCCTGATTGTGCCTGTAAGAGATCCGAGAAGAAATCTACTTCAGGGGCTTGGTCATGGCGCTGCTCTGCCGGGCGCTCAGGGCGAGCCGGGGAGACAGCGCGCTCACGTGTGCCCAGAGGCGGAGGGTGCCGACTCTGGACACGAGTAGCACCATGTTGCGGCGGGGGCCGCTCCTGGGTGCGGGCGACCTTCCTGGATCGGAATGGGCGAGCCGGCTCGCACCGATACAAGCGGCCATCTAGGGAGAAACCGTTCCCCAAGGTTCTCCCGCAATCCGCCTCACTGGCTGCTGGAAAGAGGACCCTCACGACGGTCGTCTTCTTCCTCCCCCGCGTGTAGATTCGCCAGGCCTCCTTCACAGGGATGTCCAATTCCTGGAGTCTCTCCACCATGTGGTCCACTCTTGTGGCGTAGTCCACACCTAGAATGACGAAATCGAAGATTTCGCTCGCGGGTGTGGGAGGTGGCGCGGTCGGGCGCCGTTCAGGGGGGAGATGGTATTGGAGCGGCTCCCCTATGGCATAGTCCAATCGTCTATATTCCTGCCTCAGGGTCTCCACTCCTCTACGATCTATGTTTACTATCGCGGTGCGCTCCGTATTGACGAATCCCGTTCCGTATAGACGAATTTCCGGGCATTTGCAAGGTCCGGATAGGCCTGGCGCCAAGCTTGGAAGAAGCTGCGCTGACTGCAGAATCGTGGGAGACGGGCGATGTGAACTGGGAAGGTGCGGGTCGGGGGTGTGGCTGGGGTGTGGGATGGTCTCGTGGCGGTGGGTGCCGTAGTTGGTGGGATGGTGCGAGTTGGAGCACCGGATGGCTGCCTCCTCGTAACGAGGCTGAACGTTTGGCTCAGGAAGGAGGGAGGGGTAGGCACTTGTAGTGCCATCAGGGCTGGTAGTGCAGCCACCGGAGTGGCCACGATGGTGGGGGTAGAGGTTGCCGCTGGGGTGATTGGTTGGAAGGGGGAGGGTGAGGCGAGCGACCTCATGGTGATGTTGGGAAAGGAAGCCAAAGAGGAAGATGCGGCAGGGGAGGTAACGGCCTCGTCCGCTGACGGCGGGACGGGAGCCGGGCTAGCCCTCGAACTAGGACGCGGCAGAGTCCGGGGATTCAGGAGATTCGGTGTCAGTCCCCGCGGACGGCGAGGAAGAGATCCGGGTACCCGTTCCATCCGGCCTCGCAGGGGGGGATCCTGAGATCCGTGGTAAGGCCAGAGCCCTAGGGGAACCGCGAGACCTCGGGTTATATTTGGTCGGGCATGATAAAGGGCGGTTGTGTAGTCGTCCGGAGACGACTCTCTCCATCGCGCCGACTCTCAGACCTTACCAGGCTCCGTGACGCGGAGCCTGGCATCCGTGATGCGGAGCAGTCTTGCAACAGGTTGGCCGTGACGCAGCGCAACCGAAGGCCTTCTCGTTATGCGAGCTAGTCGTCGACGGTCGTGTTAAGCACCAAAAATACGGGCACCGCTGCCGTTACGCGGCTGAATGGAGCCTCTATTTTGCAAGTGAGTCAAGTGTTTAGGAAGCCCCTGTAGGCGCTGATGCCTTTGTAAAAAATTGGGCGCTGATGCCTTTTTAAAAATTTAGGCGCTGATGCCTTTTTTTTAAACTTAGGCGCGGATGCCTTGCGAAAACTTAGTGATTTGGCCTTTGAAGCAAGAGCGGGGTGGCTCTTATGCCAAGTCCCGCTTAGATCTGGGAGGCGCTGATGCCTCTCAAATCAGGCCCCTATTTCTAGGCGCTGATGCCTTTTTAAAACTTAGGCGCTGATGCCTTGCTAAAAACTTAGGCGCTGATGCCCCAGAAACCTAAGGCGGCGCTGATGCCGCGGAGGAGGCTCTTATGCCCCTGAAGATTTAGGCTCTAATGCCTCGAAGCGAAAAGAATAAGTACGAAAAGGCCCTCTTTGGATCCTTTCGGAAAGGTTGCCAAGAACTTTGGTGGCTTAAGGCCCTGGTGTCAGGTCCTCCCCAGACGGGGGAAGGCCGCCTAGCGCAGGTGTTGTCCTCCCCAACCCCTGTGTACCTATTAGACTACTTGCCCGAAGAAAAGCAGAATAGCCCCGACGGTGATCGCGTGCCCCACGGCTGGAGAACCCACCGCACGTTACGTGGGCGCCGTTAATGTTTGTGATGGGGAGTTTCCTTCGGCTGCTAACGAGTGCGTTAGCGTGCAAGCTTCATGAAATGGGGACTCTCACCCTATGGCCAACAAGTGCGTCGGGGTAGGTCGTATGAGAGGTTTTGTGTGTAACAGCCGAAGAGTTGAGGACCGAACCCTCTCCACTAGCAGACTTCACTTGGGCAGTTACTAGTTCCCCCGGGCGGGGGAATACTGTCGCAAGGGTGCTAACTTTGGGTTACCCGTAGGGCCCGCAGAGAGTTTCTTACACAGGCCTAGAGGAGAAGGGAAAAGAAAAAATCTGCCGCGGCCCCGGTGGTCCCTCTTCCTCGGTCCTGGTCAGTCGCGGGCGGCGTCGGTGACTGCTCAGCAGCGCAGGCGCTGCCTACGGATGTCCTGGCGGCGTTGTCTCCCCGGCGGCAGTGGCTGCTACTACGCCTGTAAGAAAAGGCCCTAAAAAGGGCTAAGACACTAAGCAGAGGAGAGGCCTAGTCCTAAAAAGGACTAAACAAAAGCACGGAGATAACCGAAAAAGCAAGTCCTGGGTAGGACTGGGCCTTCGCGGCTGCCTACAGCAGCGCTAGCGCTGCTCGCGGATGTCCTCGCGGCGCTTTCCTCTCTCTCACTCTCTCTCTCTTTGACGTCTGCTGCTGCTACGTTGTTGTCCATCTTCCCCCGCGGCGGTGGCTGTATCTACTCCTGTAAGAAAAAGGCCCTTAAAAGAGCTGTGACGCTAAGCAGAGGAGAGGCCTATTCCTAAAAAGGACTAAACAAAAGCACGGAGGTAACCGAAAAAGCAAGTCCTGGGTAGGACTGGGCCTTCGCGGCTGCCTACAGCAGCGCAAGCGCTGCTCGCGGATGTCCTCGCGGCGTTGTCCTCTCTCTCTCTCTTTGACGTCTGCTGCTGCTACGTTGTTGTCCTTCTTCCCCGGCGGCGGTGGCTTTTGCTACTCCTGTAAGAAAAAGGCCCTTAAAAGGGCTGAGACGCTAAGCAGAGGAGAGGCCTAGTCCTGAAAAGGACTAGACAAAAAGCACGGAGATAACCGAAAAAGTCCCGGGTAGGACTGGGCCTTCGCGGCTGTGTACAGCGGCGCAAGCGCTGCTCGCGGATGTCCTCGCGGCGCTGTCCCCTCACTCTCAGGCGTCGGCGGCTTCTAAGTTGTCCCCTGTGGGAAGAAACACGAGTCCTTAGAAGGACTCGGGCCAAGCCCGGAGAGATCCCAATCGGTGCCTAGGCGGATGCCTCGGTCGCGCAAGCGCTTCCTCCGGTGTCCTCCTTGGCGCGTCGGTGTCCTCTTGGCGTCGGCGTCTGCTCCTAGTTGGCTGCTGCTCTTCGCTGATCCTCGAAGTCCCTCGATGAGCTCTTCCCCCCCTCCGCCGTGTGGTCTTTGTTTTCTGGATAATGAAGTCTTTTACTTCTTTTAATCCTTATATTTTCGGTTTAACACCCTTGTGTTAGTGATTTCTCTTTTTTTATGTTTATTATTTCATATTTAGGATATTTTCCGGCCTTTTGTGTGTGTCCTTCAGGGTGTCTTTAAATTATATTATTTCTTGGATCGCTTCATTTTCATTTACCGTCAACTCTTCGTAATATTTCTCTGCTTTTTTTCGCGCAACCTCCTTGACTGCGGTTGTGTTACTTATTCTGTACACCGCTTCATTGCGTATCCTAATTTTAAAGATTGAGCGTAGATGTCGTCTCTCAAGCTTATCGATTTTGTCGATTTTTTCTTTGCTCAGTAGTCCCACCACACCGGTGCTGCATATAGTAATTTGGATTGGATATAGGACTTATATATTATGGTCTTTGCAGCTACTGGGGTGACGTTACTTTTCAGAATTGGATTTAGTGACACTCTCGCGCCTATGTATTTGGCTATCATTTTGTTGATTTGGCTGCTCATGCTGAGTTTCCTATCAAACTCGACGCCTAAGTATGTAATTTGATTTTCCCAGGGTAAGGGTTCCTGTTTAATTCTCAGTCTCTCCCGTCTATTGTCTTCGACTGTAGCCTGTTTTCTGAACATTATTGCTTTTGTCTTTTCGGTATTAATTCTCATCCTCCACTTGCTGTTCCACTTAATAACCTCATCAAAGGCTTCCTGGCAGTATTCTGTAGCCTTATTCGGGCATTTGCTCCTTGCTTTTATTGCAGCATCGTCTGCATATAAGGCAGTTTTAGAATGCCAGTCCTCTCTGTCTATGGGGAAATCTGCGACATAGATGTTAAAAGCAGGGGGCCAAGCACAGAGCCTTGGGGCACCCCTGCAGACATTTCCTTGTCAGAGCTAGACACATCTTTCCACCTGGTCGCGAAGGTCCTCTTGCTCAAGTATGAGCGTGTCATGTTTAAGATCCACAAAGGGAAACCCCACTCAATCATTTTGTGTAGTAGACCTTCGTGCCAAACACTATCAAAGGCTTTCGAGACGTCGATAAAGACACCAACTGTTGTCTCGTTTTTATTGAAGCCATCACAGATGTAGTATAAAACTCTGTGTACCTGCTGTGTACAGGACAGACCCCTGCGAAACCCGAACTGTTCTTGCGGGATTACGGTGTTGGCATACTGCTCAAAGTATGGGATGATGAGCCTTTCCATAAGTTTACTTACATTTGACAGTAGCGAGATAGGCCTAAATTCGTCACTACTAAGAGTTTTGCCTCTCATTTTAGGATTACAAATAACCACTGCTCTTTTCCACGGAGTGGGAAAATCCCCATGTCTAATGCATTCGTTAATTAATGTCGTCAAAAACATAATTGCCTTTTCTGGTAGTTTAAGAAGTACTTCGTTGGGTATGTTGTCTAGGCCACACACCTTACCCTTTACCAACTTTTTTATTTCGTTCCGTACATCGTTTTCGGTTATTGATGGCGCTTCATCGTCCTTTTCCCATTCGCGGTCTATAATTAAATCCGGTGTGAAGATGCTCTTGCGTACCGGTTTAAACACCCTCTCAAGGAAAGTTGCCAGATGTTCGGCCTTGTCCTTGGGGTTTCTTAGCAGATTGCCTTCGTTTGTTTTAATGACCGTGTCCGGCGGTGTTGATGTTTTCATGCCCCTTGCAATTTTCCAAATTCCTTCTCTGTTGTTTTCGAGATTTTTAAGTTTTGTCTCTCACGTCCTTTTCCTCAGATCTCGAATACTGCAGGTTATCTTTTTGTTTAGTCTTCACTTTGTTTTTAAGAAGTCTCGTTCCCAAATTCCGGTATTTCCTTATCCAATAATCTCTTTCTTTTAATATGTCTTTAATATCGGACGGGAGTGGAAGGAAATTCTCGCCACGTTTTTTCTTTTTTGGGATGGCTTTTTCCATGGCAGCATATATGACCTCTCCCAGTGATTCACCTTTGGAGTCAAGATCGATTATCGTCTTGGATTTGATTGGACTCAGATTCTTCTCAATTTCGTCCTGAAAAGTTTTCCAGTTAGCCAGGTTGTAGCAATAGCGTAACCTTTCATCCGTGTGTAAAATGGGGTTCGTACCAACCCTTACCATAACTGGGTAATGATCACTTGTTAGACTGTTGATTACGTATGACTTCATATAACTTTTGATATTTTTACTGATAGCGAAGTCGATGACCGAATTTCCATATATTCGGGTGGGTTCTACTGGTGCTGTGATTCTCAGTCCTTTCTCATCCGTATATTTTTTAAGTTTCTTTCCGTTTTCGTTTTCAATTGGGCAGTTCCACTCGACATGCTTACTATTGAAGTCACCGCCGATTATAGTTGCTTTATCGTCGACAAAGAGTTTATCGAAGTCATTTTCTTCAAATTTTTTCGATGGGCTTAGATAGCAGGAATATAGTCTGATATCTCCCATTCTCGTTTCAATAATCACTCCTATAGCTTCCAGCGTTAGGAGGTCGTCATTAGGTAAAACACTGGATTTTACTCCTTCAGATACTGCAATTGCCACCCCACCAGATGCTTTGCCTCTCTGAATATTATCATTGTCACGTCAATATGTGACGTAGGCGTCAATGCTGATATCAATGTTCTCTTTAAGCATTGTTTCCGAAATAAAAAGAACATCTACGTGGTTTCTATTTAAAAACATTTGTAATTCTGGAAGCTTGTTTTTTAATCCGCCGTTTGCATTCCAACAGGCGATGACTAGTGATTTATTTCTCATGGGCGTATTATCCATGATTGGTTTGTGAGTTCAAAATTTGCATTATCTTGTTTAAAAACTCCGGCATCATCATCATTTGCTGTTGCATCATCTGAGTTAGCGTTGTTACTGTTTGCATTAGGTCATTTGTGACTTGATTTTGACCTGCCTCTTTGCTTTGACTTTCTGGTGAGTTGATGCCATTATTGGTTCTGCTGCCTTGGCTTTGAACTGGCTCGTTAGATAATCCAGGGATATTTTTCTGTCTTTGTGCATGCTTATCTTGAGTTATTTTTGCTGCGTGAGTAACGTCGCCTGCCTGATTTCTATTTTCCCAGACGTTTATTAATGGCTTGGGTGCCGGAATAAAGTTTTCTTGGCGTTCTTCACGCATTTCATCCATAAAAGGTTTATTTCGCTTTAATGCTTTTTTTTGTATTCGACGCATTCTTTCGCTCCCGCTGCATGTTTTCCCCCACAGTTTACACATTTCAATGGGTCTGTCCTTGGGCAGTCTTTGCCTTCGTGTCCTTGAGCGCAAAAATAGCATCGCGGAGCCGCCATATAGTTTCTTGAGCCATGTCCATATCTATTGCATCTATAGCATCTTTGTGGATCCTTGTATTTGTTGACGTTAATGGTGATCGGGTGTTTACAGACGAATCTAATATCCTCCAGTTTCTTTACATCGAAGCCTGTTTGCTTCTGGACTGAAATTACATACGCGTCGGTTTTTGTTTTTCCTAAGATTCGTGCACCCACGCACGGGATGCCTTGCGTGATGAAATCTTCTTGTATGTAATCGCAGTCCATGTTGTGGTCGAGTCCGTGGATAATATATCGTACTATTCTTTCGTTCCTCTCTGACCAGGCATGATGTTGTGCGTCACTTTCTTCTAGGAAGGTTTTGACTCGATCGTAATCGTCTTTTGTTTTCAGTTGTAGCTTAGATACGTCATTTAGCTTTTTAATGAAAAAGCGATTCGCTCTGTTTTATTAAGGTCGTCATGTTCCTTACGCCATACAAAACAATTGCCGGCGGCTTTCTGGTTTTCGTAATGTTTGCAACATCGCCTTACGGGATGTTGTCTATATTTTGTTGAGTGGAGGCTCTTGACAGTGGATCAAATTTATTACTAATTGTAATTTCTGCAGACTCCACGTTATCTTTTCGTTGTCTTTTACGCCTGTTGGTTGCGGCTTTCACAGTGACAAATAAATCATTCCCTTGAGAGGCAGGTTGATCCACAGGGTGGTCTTCATGGTTTGTATCCGTGCTTACGGAGTCGTCTATGAGCTCCATTGATGATATCACGTCTTCGGTTCGGGTTTCTTCTACTAGCCGTTTTTCCGCTCTCTTCGATGTCGTCGCCTCAGGGAAGAGAACTTTTTTTATGTTATCCGGGATGGGCACCCTTTTCTCCTGCGTTTTAGTCACTCGTGGATCGCGGTCAGAATAAGATCGATATCTGGCCAAGTTGTTGTTGACTGGAGACGTATTCACAGGCATTTTTGAGGGCTCCCTACTCATAACTCGTAACCAGGAGGGGGGGAACTGTGGAGGATCTTAGCGGGAGCCCCGGCAGATCCTACCGCCGAAGCGGCAGGGCACAGACGGTCGAACCCAGATCCCCCCCTATCCTGCCTCCTAGTCCCTAATAAGTGGACCCGATCACTTTCCCCAAGAGTGCAATGAGATAAATAACCTCTTACTTGGGTACTAATGACCGAGACGACCTTGGGGATATTCGTTACTCGGGCGAGTCGCCTTGACGTGAGAACGCACTACTCCAGTGATCAGCACGCCGGCAAGGCGCCCCCTTTCACGACTCGTATTTGAGCCCTCAGCCGGTTTTCACCAGGCAATGCCTCATATGTAGATTCAAAATCTGAAACAGATGACGAGCGACTGCGCATCGAAGAAACCCGAGAAGCCGATGTCCAGCAAGAAGAATAAATTTTTGCGCAAGTCAAGTCAAGTCAAAAAGCGTTTATTTTCAATGCTGCCAGTGTACATGAATATTTACATAGTATTGGTTATATATATAGACATATTTACAGCATGAACCCCGTCATAGGACATTTTTCCTCTTCAGGGCTTGTCATTGGTATTTTAGTTTACAGATGTTTGTGAGCTTGTAGCAGCATTGTTATACAGATTTTGCTGGAACTCTTTTTCTCCGGGATGGCTTTTGGTCTGACATTCGTCCGAGACGTGAGGGAAACCGGCAGAACCTCACGTAGACCGCCGTGTAAAAGATGCTGATGAATGTTGATGTTGCAGCAGAAGTCAAGTGGTGTCTGGAAGGCGTTATCCTGGTGTCCTTTGCTTAGCCGGTGTGGAGTGCTGTAATTTTACAGATCGGAATTAATATACAATATAATACAATAGAGCAAGCACTAGGTTGTCATTGGGCACTTTAGTATATATGCAAGTTTATATGCAAGTTGATAAATATATTATTTATTTACATGATAAGCAAATCGTTTATGGTCATTGTCATTTGTATATTTATTTACATGCCATTCGTCAGAGTTAAGATAATTATCAGGCTTTATTTTGCTTTACATATTTACATTTAATTTAATAGATGAATGAGCTTTATTTCAGGATATTTAATTTGGAATTACTTAGGACAAGATAGGAAAGGAAGTTAGTTAAGTCCTGGGCCAAGTTGGCGTTAAATTTATGCAATTTAGGTTCATATGAAGTAAAGTACTCAATTTGATAGTATTGATTACGTGAAACTAAATTTGTTTAACAAATATTTCTTGGTATCCGTAATGCAGATAAAGTCAAAGGCCATGCATATGAATTTGAAAGCAGGATTTGTAAGATGAAATTTGTGCATAGAAATTTAACTTTAAGTATTGATGTATTTGATTGAAGTTATTGGTTCCTGGATTTGCGCAGTGCAGTTGCGATTATATTCGGTGGAGTCGGGACTCGCCGACACCGGATTGGTCGATCAGATCGGCCAGCGGCAGGCCGTAGAATGTGTAAGCCACACAGACATGGTTCGAATCACGTTCTCTCAACTTCGAATTCATTCTCTTCGAATTCATTCTCTTCGAATTCATTCTCTCGACATCGACGATTCGACGATTTTCTTCACGGATGAGGACAGGAGAGCACATGCTTCACGAATGGTTCAGTTTCTGAGCAACTGGCTTGGTTAATTACCTTTTTTATTCGGAAAATTTTACAACCGGAGCAAGAGACTCGACAGTACACGACACGCGCGGAAGTTGCACTCGGGGAGGGGGGCTGAGTCCCACCTTCTCATCCCCGAGTGGTAGACTTTCTTTGCCATCTACATCGGTCGTTCTCACTTGTCACTTCCGGATAGAGGGCCCCTAATTGAGCAGATTAATTGGGGTGAACCTCCTTGCACTTCCGTGAGTGGCAGGTGGGTCCTTATAGGGATCTAGAGAGTAGGGTAGGGAGAGGGTTGGTGAAGACCCTCTGTGCCCCCCTCCGCTTGCGGTTGGGGATCGGCGGGATCACCGCGCCCTCTCACTGAGCTTTTACATTGCACACGCATTACTAGGGCAGAGTCTCTTGCGAGATGTTTCGTTCCCCTGTAAAGGGGAGGCCATCGGCCACCATAACAGACGCACGAACCGAGGCATTGGACAATGATTAGGCGAAAATCTCGTCACGGGACCCAAGAATACGGCAAAGGTCGGATAGTTTGGGAGCCAAACCCCGCGCTGCGGAGGGGAGAATTTCGCTCCCAAGTAACATAGCGGGAGTACTTTTTCCCAGGGAATCGAAGACCCAGGCACGTGTGCAGAAAAAATCGGTCACGACATCAGAGGAGGCATCAGAAATAATCACTGAGTCATGCCAAAACCCTACAGAACTTGAGGTCACGCGGATGGAGACTCAAGAGGAAAATAACGAAAGTAACGAGGACCACGGCACAGAGGAAGAGGGCATCTTTGAAAGGATCGACGAAACGCGGAGGAAAAAACAACAAAAGGCGCCGCTTCTCCTCCACGCTTAGTGATCAGGCACCGGTCATAACCCTGAACAATAAATTCAGTCCATTAAGCAACGAGAAAGACAACACGGACACAAATAATACTACCCTGCAAAATAAATTAAAAAAGAAAATGCCGCCGGCAATGGTCGTGACGAAAATGAAGGACATGACGAACTTCATTAAAAAATTGAAAAATATGGCAACGAACAAAACGTTTATAATACGTAAAAGTGACAATGGATCACGAATCCAAATGAGGAATATGGAGGATTACGAAACAATTAAAACATTTCTAATGAGAGAACAGGCGCAATACCACACGTGGGCACCGAAAGGAGAAGGGGTGGTGAGATATGTAATCCATGGTCTAGATAGGGGAATAGAACTGGATTACATACAAGAAAGCCTTACGGAACAGGGCATCCCTTGTGTAGCAGTACGCACCATGTCAAGAAAGATCGATGACATATACGTCATAACCAGTGGCGGATACAGAAAAAACTCAAGGGGGGGGGCGCAACATATCTTGAGTTGTCTTTACTTTTATCGTGATAAAAGATGATCAAGTCACAGGCAAAGTATATGAAAATTTTATTTAACGTGATTATAAACATGTAAAAGACAATGCCATCTTATGGTATAAAAAGTTACAATTGTGGTTTTGCAATGCTCGGCAATACAGGCGGACCCGCAAGGGGGGGCGCGCGCCCCCTGCGCCCCCCATCTGTATCCGCCACTGGTCATAACGGTGGAGAAGAAAGAAAACTTTAATGTGAATCAAATCGAGAGCATAAAGATAATATGCTCTCATCCGATAAGCATATCGCCATATTACTACAAGACCCCTCAGCGATGCTACCGGTGCAATGCCTATGGCCACGGCTCGAGATACTGCGCCAGGGCACAGAGGTGCTACATCTGTGCAGGGTCTCATGAAGGCAAAGACACCAGGGGCAAAGGGAGAAGAAATGCTGCAATTGTGGTGAGGCGCATGAGGCAAGATCGCTAGAATGCGTCTTTTACCAAAAAGAAATGGAAAGAATTAACGCAATGTAGGAAAAAAGAAATATAGGAAAAGAGGCCCCTAAAATCGTTGAAAAACCAAAAATAATTATTCCGGCAGCAACACCATCAACAAATGCATGGGAGCAAAGACGAATAAGGCAGCAAGCACCTGTAGAAAAAACGGCAATCGCAGACTCGTCACGTGAGATTAACTCTCAAACTCAGGAACACAACACAAGGTCAAGGACAAACGACGGCAGAGAAAATAATCCAAATAGTCATCTTACGACGCAGGCCCGGCCCGAAGTGAACGTTAATCCGAACTCAAGGTCACAGAATGACGTCAATGACAGCGTCAATAATCAGACAAGGGAAGTTGAGCACACAACTCCGGACACGCAAACGAATTCAAATAATATTAATATAAGCTCGGGCATATCTGACGAAAACAACGAACCTCGGAGCATATTAGAAACATTAAAAAACTTCGGCATAATGATGCAACAGCAGATGCAAATGTTTCAAGAGATGATAACGAAAATAACGGACATGCTTATCAGGAGAACCAGTCTTGTATAATAAAAAGAAAAATAGATCACTGGGCATCATGTTATTTAATATAAACGGAGGCGTAGATAAAAAAAACGCAAGAACTAGTACACTTTCTGGGAAGACAGAAGATACAAGTGTGTCTCATTTCTGAAACTCACCTCCAACCAGATAAGGTGTGGGAAGTAGGTGGATACGTCGTTCTGAGAAACGATAGAGTAAAAACGAGGGGAGGGAAAAGCTCTGGTGGAACAGCCATTTTAATAAAAGACGACCTTATATATGAAGAAATAGAAAAACATAATATGACGAGCCTCGAAGTAGTGGGTGCGAAAATTATGACGGATATGGGAGAAATAGCAATTTATTCATGCTACTTGCCACCGACTAAAAAATTCGAAGTCACTGACTTCGATCTGTTACTAAATCACGACACACCAATAATCTGTGGAGGAGATTTTAATAGTAAACATACGCAGTGGCACTGCCCAAAGGACAATGTCAACGGCAAGCGATTATACAATTGGACACAGACACAGCGCCTACGAATTATTGCACCGGACGAGCCGACAAGAGTGTACAGCAATAACATTATTGACCTTGCCGTGACCAAGGGACTGAGGCGCCCGGCTAAGGCAATAACGGTGAACGCACTTAGCAGTGACCACTACCCGGTTCTTTTAAATATTGGTACACGACCAATACAGCTGCCAGATCTGCCAAAAAGGCTATGTTACAACCTGGCAGACTGGGGTCTCTTCCGCGCGACGGTGGCGGAGAGAACTAAAAACATCGAAAATAATAATGACTTGGACGCAATGGCCACAACGCTAGAGCAGGCGATCATAACTGTCATGGAGGTTGCAATCCCTCGAAAGCCAAAAAGACCGGCGGAAGATATAAAACTAAACAATAATATAAAAAATATCATAAGAGAAAGAAATAATACCAGAAGAATGTATAAAAATATTGGTACGGCATATCTGAAAAATAAAATAAAAACACTAAATAAAGAGATTAAAAGAGAAATTGTTCAATTAAGGAAAGAAAGATGGGCAGATCTTCTCTTCCAATTGAATAAAAGTGACGGGTCGATCTGGAAAGTAGTAAAATCAATGAGACGAACTCCGCAGAGGGACCCAGTAATTAAAATAAACGACACAGAAATTTACAATTCTAAAGAGAAAGCGGACATAATGGCTGGAAACTTAGAAAAAATATTCTCGACCAATAAAGCGTGCCCATCCACGCCGGAAATAAATATAAATCCTCATGACTGGTTAATTGAGGAAAATAATATACCAAAAATAACTGTCGATGAAGTCAAAATAATAATAAAGAACCTTCCAAATATAAAGGCAACTGGGGAAGACAATATACCAAACGAGGTAATAAAACAAATACCCATCGAAACAATGAAATATGTAGCCGAAATGGCCAATTTTTCAATAAAAACGGGGCATTTCCCAAGTAAATGGAAAACTGCAGTCATGAAATGTATACCTAAGAAACAAAAGAAGACATTACTCCCCGAGGAGATGAGACCTCTTTCACTTCTATCCAACCTGGGAAAACTGTTAGAACGGATAATTGTACCGCACATACGTGATTACGTGGAGACAAATAATATTCTCCCACCAGAACAATTTGGATTTAGAAGCTCTCACTCCACCACCCAACAAATCCATCGCGTGACGGAGTATATTACTGACGGTTTTAACAGAAAAGAAATAACCATAGGAGTATTTTTGGATATATCCAAGGCTTTTGACAAAGTCTGGCACGACGGTTTACTTCTCAAAATGGAACGGAACAGTTTTCCAGGTTGGATTTTAAAATGGACACACTCTTACCTCAGAGATAGACAATTTAAAGTCAAATGGCGTAATGAAACTAGTGATTTAAAAACCTTGACGGCAGGGGTCCCCCAAGGGTCAATATATGGACCGCTACTTTTTAACATTTTTACTTCCGACTTCCCGAGAGATGCGGAGGATTGGCGCACGAAGATAGCATTATACGCTGACGACGCGGCTATACTCACGAGGAGTAGGGACGCTGAGTTAGCCGCTGAACTGGTACAAGACCAACTTGACAAAGCTCACGCTTGGTATGAGAAGTGGCGAATTAAGATAAACGCCGACAAAACACAGACGATAGTTTTTCACAACAGAAAGGACGCTCCGCGGTGCCTAATCCTCCGCATTCGTCAACAAGGGATTAAGTATACTGACAAGGCCAAGTACCTTGGGGTGACCCTGGACAATAAACTTGGATTTAGTTAACATATTGACAACATAAAAACAAAGGCAATTATAGCAAAAGCCGGCTTAGCACCTATAATTCATAACAACTCGACGCCGCCTGAGGTAAGAGTATATATTTATAATACGTACATAAAACCTATAATGACTTTCGCAGCACCGGCGTGGATCGGACTAATCAATAAAACAAATAGGAGAAAAATGGGTGTCACCGAAAGGAAATGTTTACGGGCCATATTGAAAACAAGATGGGTAGTAAATAATGACAATGAAACAATATATAAACTGGCGAACACAAAAACAATAGAAGAAATATTACAGGAACAAATAACTACATATTATGAAAAACTAAGTCAAAACGAGCATGAAATATTAAGTGACCTATCTATTCCCAAATCAAGCACTTGGGATAGATACAAAAGAACAGAGCATTGCCAAAAAAACTTAGGCGAGGGAAAGCCTAACATTAGGAAATAAAAAGAAGACAGTTCATTGTGAAAAAATCGACAATTAGTCGATAAAACGCAAATAAATGCTGATTTCAGCAACGAAACACGCGAATATCCACTATTCCTCGTTGCATGGCAATCCGTCCAGTGCGTTGAAACTTTGTCTAATTGCAGCCGCACGAGACGTTCCTTAACGTTATTTCGTTGTAATGTCCCATTTGCAACCAAAGGCACTATGTCACTCAGCAAACTGGTCGGACAGTTGCTCTTTCGTCAAACCCTTTCTCCGTTTTTCCACCATTTTCAGCTGCACTACATATTCCACGTTGGCTTCACATTGAAATCCATCTTAAAAATCCTCTACTTTGTCACGGGAAGTCCGCGCTTCAGCTTCCTTCCTTTCCGAAACTGCAACATTACTGAAAAATACCTGTTACAGATCCATTTCCGAAACCGATACTTTTGAAATGGAAATTTATGCGGCGTTTGTGCTAAATTTCATTCCATTATGAAATTTAAATCCAAATTGTTACAAAGTCAGATAGTAAACTATCGACTCTAATCACCGAATGAGTATAAGATTCTTCAAAAGACTATAATATCTTCGCCAACAGCCATACCACGTTGAATACTCGGCGGAGAAGGTTGTGTTGAGAGAGAGCGCTGAGCGTTTGACCGACCGTGTGTTTTTTCTCAGCAAAGAAAGTTTTTTCTCGGCAAAGGCTCCCGGCGATCGCGAAGCCGATCGCCGGGAGCCTTTGCCGAGTGCGGGCTCGTAATTTTTTGCGATCTAGCGACGTGAACTCAAAACGTGTGACACACTCAGGTGTGTTTAGTGAAGTTTAATTCTAGTGCTACGGGGCTTAACCATGGACTACCCAAAGATTAATACCCTGTGCATAGAATTGGAGAAGAATGTAGATCCACCACATCCCCTTGAGATCCATGAGTATATCATGTCCGAGCTCGGGGTAAGATCCGAAGATGCCGTAGCGGTTGTTATTACCAACAAGAGAAGAACCGTATTTTTGAAGTTAAAGACGGAAGAAAAAATGGAAGAAATACTCGCCGCTGGCGAGTTAAGGAAAATGGGAAATAGGGAAGTGAAGATCTCATCGGCGACCAGGAAGGTGGCAGTCGTCAAAGTACATTTACTTAACATCGAAGTACCGAGAGAGGAAGTCCTAAAAGCACTTGCTCCATACGGGAAAATTCTGGATTACCAGTGTAATACTTGGGCTGGCCCCAAGACGTTAGCGGGCACTCACACGGGTGCATGCAGCGTGAAAATGGAACTGACAATTGAAATCCCGTCATACCTGCAAGTAGCCAGACACAGAGCAGCCATCTACTATTATGGGCAGAAGCCGACATGTTCTAGGTGCGGGGAGACTTCTCATCTGAGAATTAACTGCCCGCTAATCTTGGGTGTTGGCACCACTTCGACATACGCGGAAAGGGTGAGGGGGGAGGACCCGATGGAAATAGATGACATCGGAAAGGAGCATACACAAATAGAAGAAGAGGTGAAGAGAACGGGGCGCGAGTTAAGTGAGGAAATGCAGAAAGAAGAAACCAGGGGGAAACAGCTCGGGGGCAGACGAACAAAAAGAGACGGAGAAAAGAGTAGAAACGAGTGAAATAGAAAATTAGTGATAAATCGGAATTACCAAGATGGAATACCCAAAAGTGAACACCCTGGTGTTGGAGTTTAACCGAAATGAAGACGCCCCTGGACCCCTGGAGATCCACGCCTTTATAAAGACGGAGCTCGGGATCCAGAATAATGAAGCAATAGGAGTGATAATAACAAACCAACGAAGGACCATCTTTGTTAAAGTCAAGACTGAAGAGAAAATGGAAGAGGTGTTAAGAGGAGGTACCTGTAGAACCTGGAAGAATCACAAAGTGCTGGTACCCTCGGCCAGTAAAAAAACTACGATCGTAAAAGTCCATTTTCTGAACCTGGAGGTGCCTAAAGAAGAGGTCATAAAGGCTCTAGAGCCTTATGGCAAAATCCTCGACTATCAAATGAACAGATGGGTGGGGCCGAACACCCTGGAGGGTACCTTCACAGGTGGTAGAAGTGTTAAAATGGAAATAGAGAAGGATATTCCATCATATATCCAGGTAGCCAGGTACCGAGCGGCCATATTGTACGCCGGACAGAAACCAACATGCTCAAGATGCGGCGATACGGGGCATATGAGGGTAGCATGCCCCTTGCTCCTCACCAGAGGCAAGCAATCATATGCCCAGACTCTACGGGGAGAGAAGATGATGGTAGAGGATACAAATGTTGGTAGAGAGCAGACAGAAATAGAGGAGGAGGTCACGAGGAAAGCGAGAAACGACCTGGAAAATCTGGGGGGAAGTGAAACCGCCAGCACCTCGACGGGTGAGACATCGCGGGCCCAAGGGGGGGAGAAAAAGGGGGAAAGCGACGAAACCCAAGAGGTGCGGGATCAGTGCAGCCCTAAAGACACGCAGGAGGAGAGAACAAATGAACAACGAGGAGACGAGGATACCATGGAAAATATGGTTGGCAACAGTGCCGAGAAGATGACCGCTTCACCAAAGAAGAAAAGGGGAAGTCGAGGCGGAAGAAAGCATAGAAACAAATCCACAGGCGAGGGGGGCTCCTCAGGAGATGACACCGAAGGAGAAGAGAAAACGGAGTCTCTTCCCTCGGAGGCGTCCCCGGCTAAAGCCGACGACAACGATGAACTGATGGTGATAGAAAACCCGGAGACTGAAAGCGTGTGCCTCGAACAGCCCGTGGGGTCACGCTCCCCGGATTGGATGTCCACGATAGAAATAAGACCAAGTCGCAGCGGCAGTGGTAGCTTTGTTTTAGCCCCTGATCCCCTTACCATGAAAACTACCCCCAAAAAAATGTGGAAAGTGATATAGAAAGACCAGAGAGGTCGAGATCGACAGCAAGGGGCAAAAGCTTAAAGACACGTGAAAGATCCGTGCGGGACATAAAATCACAAAACACAAAACGAAATACACCGGTTCTCGTCCGATCACCGAAGTTAAGCAACGTCGGGCCCGGGTAGTACTTGGATGGGTGACCGCCTGGGAACACCTGGTGCTGTTGGTATTACTTTTTATTTTTTTCTATACCCTAAGGAGAACGAATTACACTTTTCCGTCGAAATTTATGTGTAGAAGGGTTTGCATAACATTTTGTTTCACGCACAATGGAATTATTCACATTTCCTTCCAAAGAAACGATTTCAAGTCGCACCGTTCACTATTCTACAATTCATTACCTGCCTTGGTATTGGGAGAGAGAAATGAAATAAAAAAATAAATTAAGAATACAGCAAAAAAGATTTTGTTCCACGAACAATGGAGACAATTTTGCACACATTGCATTGCAAGCAAATATTTCTGTATCTGGTTTGCTGCATTCATAACCTATTACTCCAGACACCGGACTTAACACCGTCAAGCCCGGAAAATGTGGATGAAGAATTTCGAACGCCAAGCATTATCTTTCTCAAAATGATTCCCTTCGGAGAATACTATTTTTCCTATCCGCATTACATAATCCCCTATTGCCTACTAATTTCTTTCAATAAATAAATGCAACCCTTGTATTATATCTATCATGAAACAGTCGACACAACAACAGGCGACATTTACAAAGCGAGTACAGCTGAAATAAATTGCCATTACACCAACAAGCACACCGTTACTGAGGAGATTTTTCAGTAACACATTTTCAAAGATCGACTACAAGAAATAACGGAATTGAGATTTACTTAAGCATCATGGGACTACTGCCTGAAAGTGGTAGCTATCCAACAGAATTTAATGCAAACACACTCGCGAAGAAACCACATCTTCCATCGATTCTCAAGTAGCCACGATCATGATAACTTTTTAAGGATTGGGTTATGTACTCGCCAACGGCCACACGAACTGTGCGGACGCGTTCTGAGTGCTCCCATAGTCCGAACCCGAGATAAGACTCCCGGCCGGGAGGCCTGCCTCGACCGCCCGCACGAGGCGACGATCGCCCGTCCCGGCGATCGTCTTTTTTTTCCTGCTTTTGACAATCCTGAAACTTCTCAGAAGCAGCCATGTGATTTTGTGTGTTTTTCTCTACTGACCCACGGGCTACAGTTTAGCCATTGTGAAATAGTTTTCGGAAGCTTTCTGTTTAGTTATCCTACGAGTTGAGTTTTAGTTTACATTTTTTTTTGGCGAGTAGCGGAGTGTGCCCGCCTCTGCCTGCGCGCAGTCTCGCGCCGGGCAGGCTGTCATCAGTGATTATTTTTTCTTTTCTCCCTTTTTTCTGGTGATTTTCCCCCCTTATGTTTCTCCTCTATTGGTGCTACGATGGAAATCAATCGCACTAATACGATAGTCATAACGACGGAAGAAACGTCAAGATTTGCCACACCGCTAGAGGCGCACGTTTTTGTGAAGAAGACGTTGGGCCTCGTGGTGGACGATGTCGACGGGATCCAAATCGGCTACAACCGAAGAAATATTTACCTGAAATTGAAAAACGAAAATATTATGAAGAAAGTTCTGGAGACGAAGACTAAAACCCTGCCATTTCCCACCCAGGAGGGGAAATTTATGACGGCTACCATGGACTCTACTGACGACGCCCCAGTCTTAGTCAAGATCATGTGCCTGCCGCTCGAGATGCCTATCGCGGTGGTCATCGACGAGCTCAGGCGTTTTGGTGAGATTAAGTCATACTGGTAAGGGGTGTGGAGGGGAAAGGACCTCCTCGGCGGCACCAGAACCGGCACCTTCTTTGCGAAGATGGTGATCAAGGCGAACATCCCCTCATACCTTAATTTCAGAGGCCATAGGGCCCTGATACTTTATGAGGGGCAGAAGAAAACATGTGCCCGGTGCCACGAGGAGGGCCACATTCGTAAGAACTGCCCGCGGAATGATTTTGGAAGACGTTTTGCGGATGTGGCTGCCCGTTCCCCCTCCGCACCCGCTGACGATGAAGAAATAACGGCCGAGATCGCCCAGCAGCTGTCCACGATGGAGGAAGAACCATCAAAGCCCGTCCCCCCGAATCCGAAGAGACCTCCCTCCCCGGCTGACATCATCCCTGAATTTAATCCCGAGGGCACCAAAAAACAAAAAACAGCCGATGATGCCCCAAAAGTTCCATACTCTGCATCCATGGAATTTCCCCCCCCCCCCTCCCTCAACGAGTGCCGGCCCCTGACCATGCGGAGCGACATGTTTTCACGTCTGTTCGGGTCATCGCGTCTCCTGACCCACAGTCCGATGACGAGGGCGGCCCAAAGCCCCCCAAGGAAACGTCAATTGACACCAGTGGTGCGGAGCCAAGGAGCTTAGAAGAATATGGAGGCGACATGGCTACCCCAGGTACACAGAGAAACGAGTGGCAGAAATGGGGGTTGATGGGAAGGACTGACCACGCCCACTACGCTCAAAACATTGAGCTTCTGAACGGGGGTATATGGCGAAAACTGATGAAATTGCGGCTAAATCACGGCTTTAAAATATCACCGATTAATTTCTTCGACTTATTTTTGCCTTAAGTGGGTGCTTTCCATCCATACGACTCACGCGTCGACTTGTGTCGACTCGCGGTAACTGTTTATAACTCTCCTATTCCTTTGCGTTACCGTTTGTTGACTTGTGTCACAACAGTCGGCGACACAGGCAGAATGGAGCACGAAAACCGTGACGCAAGTCGACTTGTGTCAATGAAGGAAAGCACCCACTGGGCAAATTTTACCGTCAAGCAAACTAGCAAATTTTACCGTCAAGCTGGCGTACCATACATATCATAATTACTAGACTCAGAATCATTTGATTTCGCGCTTCATAACATTTTGAATTAATGCAATGTAAATACCTCATCAGGTTATCCAATGAAGGAGTGTGCTAAGAATATTTTTAAAAATGACTTTTATCCGACACATAGGTACTTTAATCGTGCACATTTATATTTTGTTGAGAATCATAACGTAAACATTTTTCTGCATTAAATTGAAGCCAATTCTTCTCAGACTAACCACTCAGGGCCCCCCGTGCACTGGCAACTCTCAACGTGGTCTTATCCTGACGGCAACAGTTTACTCACCCTCAAAATACGCAATTATTTAGCTGCTGCAACTAAAACATCGCTCGTCCGCGAGGCCAGTGAATGCCGTGTGTTTCATTGGAACTTCCTCAAAGGACAAAATAGTTGCTTTGTAGAAGTTGCTAATGCGCGGGGGCCCTTATTTAAGTTAAATGTTCTTGTAATAATTACAATACCCTAATAATGCCTAAATCAAATGAAAAATTGTTGGATCTGCAAATATTATTTTAGAATCGGCGTTGTTAACAGGTAGGTAAGTCGTTAATAAATATAAAAAAGGGAAACCAGTTAAAGGGGTACTTCAAATATAGCAGTTTACTAAGGTGAATATTTCTCAAGCATCACCTATTGAAGTCTATTTTTCAATAGGACAAAAAAAACTAATAAAAATAACATTAGCAAGTCATGGCCTCCACTATTAAAAGCTTTCCCATAATTTGATTGTATGAAATCAACTTGACTCCCCTCATTTCCTCCAGCACTAGCAAATTCAGCAAAGCATAATATTAATTATCAATAGTGGCAAACATTTTCTTATTGAACAGGCCCAAATCATGAGCAATAGGAAATGGTCATAATACTTTCAGTCATAACTTGCCAAAATTAAAAAGGAAACTTACTTATATCGATTTCTGGAAATAAAAACTCACCCGTGACCCTGGAGATGCAAGTAGCTAACCTCATCATTGGGATAAAATTGATACACATAATTCTAATTAAAATATCAGAACACCGTATTTCATTTTGTAAATTATGCTATTTATTGAACATGTGAATTACAGCAAAACATAAACACATTATAACCCATCATTGACCAAAATTGTTTGAGGTGATACCTTGTGATGTAAATAAGAGTATAAATCAAAACACAAAGTTTTTCTTTTTAATTTTAATAATTAATCATTGACCTTTAAAAAGAACCAGCTTATTCAATTTTTGCCTAACCACACATTTGTGGATGGCATCATTCACTCCTCTTGCCTCATGATGGCACCTCAATCTCATGTAAAACAATGAAATTAATTTTATCAATATAACAATATGGTTTCCCTCAAAAGACTGATCGTGTGTATGCTCATTAAGGGATGAAAATAATTGATTAGGTAACATCTTAGCCAGAACTTTACTGGTCAGGTTGTACAACACATTGCCATTAACCTTGCACATGCTGTGCTCCAAAAGAAATGTCTTTAATACCCTTTCAGAGCATGCACAGACAGAAATTACATCATTGGATGGACAGATCAAGCCCCCTTTATTTTTTATATTGATGAGAAGGGGAATCGAGTCCTCACTATTTTTCCTCAAAACACCCAAACAATCTTCACAAGTAATTGAACATTCTATTTTTCTAATTACAAACCCTGCTATATACCTAATGATGTCATATTTAAATTCTGACACCTTCAACACATCAGGAACTCCTGCATAATTATGCTCTTCCATGATGTCAACTTGTTCCTCCACCATTATGCTCCTGACTGAGGAAATGTTCATGTTTTTTACCACAGAGCATGTTAAAATGGGAACGTGGTCTATTGGCACACAATTTCCATTTTTGTTTTCCATCAGTTCCTTGTGCACTAAATTCTTTTTAAACGCACTTGCAAATTGACGGCAACTTGGGTTATTATTACAACCAAACATGGATCTGATAACACCAAAGAAAATTTCCAGGTGATCCTGGCTCAACTTATATGTTAATAAGTACTTCAAAATACATTCCCTTTCAACCCATTTTTCATAAATGGCCATGACACTAATCATGCAGACCCTCAAACCAACAAAACCAGTTTTTCTGGGGCTTGCACAAATATAAGTCCCATCTCCAAGCTTCAGCTTCTGGATGTAATCATCCATTTCACAGAAAAAACTTTTTGTCTCTACGTAATTCCGCACGTCAATGGGACGTTTACTACCCTTATTGAAAATTGACCGAGAGTTTAAAACATCAAAAAGTCTGTTGAACATTTTTATAAATTTAATAGTTGCATTACAATTCTCAAAACCAGCTATCTTTTTTACCTGGCAATAGGTCAATGCATCAGCTACTGAGTTGCTGAGTAGCTGAACAGCCAACTTCACCTTCATGATTTGCTGCCTATAATTGATATGAACAGCCCTTAATTTATTGGCTACATGCAAACCTTCTTTTCTTTGCAGCTCCTCAAGAGACTCCAGAAGAGCCCACTGAATTGGTTGGCCTTCCCCATCAAATAAACATTTTTTGTCCCCAAATGTATTTCTGACCAGTTTCAGCATGTGACATGCATCAAGGAGTACAGATACTGGCTCCTGAGTGACTGGATGTGGGAAAGAAGTTTTCAAGCTCGCATAATGCGTTAGATTGCAACCTAAGTTATTAGCCATGGAAAAATTGACACATGGACCATCAAATGTCATTGATGTGACCTTTAAATTAGGGTGATGTACCCACTCCAAGCATGATTTAACTAATGAGCATCGCTGTTCCCCGTTCATACCATCAATAAAAAAATATGCAATGGGTACCTTCCAACTACTATTGAGCCCAACAAGCATGAATACCAATGCCTCTTTAGCAACAGGCATTTGGTCATCCTCTGCAAAATTTCCTCCAAAACGAACATAACCCCACGTCTCTTTCCCATCAAACTCCACAAACCTCCTCACAGACATTTCATCCATTACAAGATTACATAAAAGAGGAAAAGAATTTCTCTCAGCAGTCAAATGTAATAAATATTTGGCTTCCTTACAAAACCCAGGCATACAATCCACAGTTTCATACCATCTACTAAGGGTACGGGGATGTGGCAAGCAAGAATCAAAATTTTTGCGAACATAAGAATATGCCTTAGGGGAATAGTAGTTCAGAGTAAGAGCAAATGCTCTCAACTCCGGTGAATACTTTTGAGGCAGTTTCAAACCATTGCTTTTCTTAATCTGGCGCATCAAAAGGTCTTTATTACCCTTTGAAACATTCTCTAGAAAAGTAGCATATTCATCATTGATGAGATTTTTCTTCTGCAGTTCATTAATAACATGCTGCAGGGTAGTAACCTTACTTTTAAGCCTACTCCTTGTTTGCCGTAGAGCCTTTAACTTCTTGTTCTTGGAAGCAAGTCTCCCCATGACACTCTTCAGCTTCAACGACAGGAATTTCTTCCTTGGTGTGTCAGGAACCACAGCTCTTATGTCCTCTTGAATTGCTGAGGATGGTCCTGGCTGAGGTACATCGGTCAGCACCACTTCATTTGGCTCAATCAATTCTTGAGCATGATCAGGCATATCTATCCTTGCTCTCTTTCTAGGTTGTCGTTTCACCTGTAATTGAGTATAAAAAAAATTAACTGCAATTCATTCTTTCTCATGGTCACATATCAATTGATGTAGCTCAATGGAAAGCACTTATTGTACCCTAACACATCGTAAACTACACTTTAGATTCATATGTAATTCAACATCCAAAGGAACAATCATCATTGAAACTATAACCTACCTTCTAATATATGAAATTAGTTATTAATGACTGAAGATCTTATTTATTTGGAATACTTAAGTTAGAGATAATGGTCACAATTATTGAAACATATACTATTGGACAGAAAAATAAATACAAATTCTTATTTTAGCATTCAAAATTGGTTTTTCATGTAATTTACGGTGAACTTTGTAAAACATTCAAAATTATGCTGAGATTTTAGTGTTTTCAGGGTTCCCATTCTAACTAAATTATAAAATTAATGCTTTTTCAGGTTTTCACTGTCTGAATGCCGTCAAATTCACGGTTTGTAGATAAAACGTTTTAGGTAGAAATATTGACCACGTAGCAATCATTGGTTGCACGTTAAATACAAATTTAACAAACACGACAGACACCGTGAATGTAAACGCAGCAATTTAGGATGACATTAACAGCTTATTCACGGTTTTAAGGTTTTCAAGGCTGAGTGGGAACCCTGGTTTTTGGCTTACTATCCCCTTGACGACTGTCAACATTGTTTATATTGTATGAATCCCTTTCTAAAGTAAAGTACTAATCCTTTTCTAAAGCGTAGTCACAAAATGAATCCTTTGTAATTGTCACTAAAAAGTTCAATAAGCTTTCTTTCACCCACTAACGTTCAAGGCCCAAGTCATTTTCAATGAAAAGAGAAATATATATATATATGCATTTTACGATGGTGAAGGTGGGTAAAATATAAAAGAACAAATACATTATCGGTATACCGTTTTCCAGCAGTATCTACCACAATTTTACAATTTTCAACTTTGAGATTGAGACCTAACTAGAAACATATCGACTACGATTGTAAAAGTACAACGAATTAAAAAAAGACCGTTTGATGTTTTGTTATCATCATAAGCCGTCACCGTTCACAGCGTGCTCCCCACACACTTACAATAAGTTATTTATATTTTATTTACCTACTAACACCTGACATACCAATATTATTATTAACTAGATTTAAACTAGGAATAATTTATACGGTAAAACAAGGTTTGCCGGATCAGCTAGTACATCTATAATATTAATAGGCACACTGAAAAAATAATTTATAGGAATGTAATATTTGTGATATGAAAACTCACAGATTCGTCTCCTTGCAGATATGAGGGAAATGCAGGAAATACTGATGGGACTACACCATCTCGAAGTCTCACGGTTGAAACAGATGTGCGGTCAAAATCTTGCTCTCTGAAGTGGTCAGAGCAGAGTGCACTTCTACTTGAAGGCACCCAATCCCTTCTTCGTATTGCCTGCACCCACTTGGCCCTTCGATCAGGATTCTTCGGAAGTCTAGCAGTAATAAAATTTAGATGATAGCAATAACATAAGTAACTTCTGAATTTCGGCATTGGGGGGATTCAATTGAACTACATTCGTCAAAATGAGAATTTTAGCAGTTTAGAATGACCTTAGGCTTTAAGCATTTTCATTGGGTAAATATTTCGTTTACATTAGCAAATCATTTAATGGAAACATAAATTTACACAAAACTACAGGGTAGAAATTAATAAAAACTTAATTTTTTGCAATTTCTACTTACACGTGAAATGTGACTCCGGGCTTCCTTGCTTCACTTCGGTTGGTGCAACCAAAAGCTGAACACGTAACCATTGCGATGGTTCTTGATAAACCATAAATATCGAGGAACTAAATATACTCTACAAGGAATATAACCTTAACTCCAAGAAGGACCACTGTGAATTGAAGATAACAGGCAACACTACCTCGCGACTTCGCATTCACGGAAGAAATGGCGGAATTTATCAAGGAGACAAGTGAAGGGGATGACGCGCACGAGCGTAGCAAGATGGCCGATATTTGCCACGGGAGGCGGGGGTCTCCAGCGACTCCATATTCTTCTAAGCTCCTTGTGCGGAGCCCACCTCGGAGCACATGGAGGATTATGCAGTGGAGCACGAGGGAGAAACAATTGAAGACCCTTTTACCCCTGACGAGGCAATTACTATTAGCCTTGTCACTTCCACTTCCCCTATCTCCCTTTCTCCTCACAACTCCCTCTCCGACCTCTCGCATGTTAGCGAGAGCGCCCCTATCCCATCCCCCTCCCTTACTACGGCGGAGCCAGACGACCGGTAGGTGACGACTTCCCCCTCACACTCGCCATCTCGAGGGGCTGTCCCTCCCTGCGGGAGCCTAAGTGGAAGCGATAACGAGCCGGAGCCGGCCGTGAGCAAAGGTGAAAGCAAGGAAGAGCAGTCGACGGGTGGCCGCAGGCGACGCAGCCGATCCCATAACGGGTAGGGTACACGAAAAAAAAGGCAGAACAAAAGAACAGCGACGTGCGCTCTCAACAAAATTCACCCCTCACGTAAGTTCTTCTACCCACTGGCCTGAAATGAGAATCCTTTCTTTAAATATTGCGGGGATTTACAATCCACTTAAGATAAATTTAATTTTAAACTTCATTAAAACACAAAACATAGATATTGCATGTCTACAAGAGTCAATAGAGGGGATCGTTTGGCCTGACCCCCTCTACCGGTCCTTCGCCAATTGCGATGGGCCGGGCCGAGGTACAACCGTCTTAATTAAATCCGGGCTTCCAGTAAACAACATCAGATTCCACCCCTCAGGGAGAATAACCTCCCTAACGGTATTTGATATCCATGTGGTAAACGTCTACGCTCCTGCGGATGTTGAGCGGAGGGCGGACAGAGATTTGTTTTTAAATGAAACACTGTTGCCGTACTTACATGTTTATACAGGGAAAGCCATTCTCGCGGGGGATTTTAACTGTAAATATCGCGGTGAAGATCGTCAATCTTCCCGCGCTCGTGTCGAACCTCCGAGCCGGGCTTTTAAAATTTTAATAGATTCTGTGTGCTCAACAGATAGTTTTTTAAATTATAACTCCGACACCGTGCCATTAACGCGCACGGGCCCAACATCGCGCTCGAGAATTGATTTCATCTTTTTATCCAGAGCCCATAAATCCCTTCCTCGAACCCCTTATTTATTGCCAATGTCCCTTTCCGATAACTCTGCCCTAATCCTATACCTTTCCCTACCCCTACCCTCCCCCACCCCGGTCACTCCTACTACTACTTCGTTCTGGCGGTTAGACACTCGACTCCTAGAAATGCCTGAGTGTACAGAGAGGATTAGGGCGAAGGTAGTTCAGCTGGCTGACTCCTTCGACCTAAACAAGAATGTGGTCACATGGTGGGAGAACTATTTCAAGCCCAAGTCTACCGTCCTACTTAAAAAAATGTCCAGGCAGTGGAGGAAGCATAAAGAGGCTACAATCAAATTTTATAGGTCGGCATTGGAGGAAATCATCACTTTGCCTCGCCGCACAGTGGGCGGAAATCGGAAAAAGCCGGACAAAATTACAAAATGGCTTTTTTTGAGTTATAAACTTGAAACTTCACAGGTATACTAAAAAATGATTGAAATTTATTGATATGTACTTCATTTGACATAGATCCTACCCGTTACTGAGATACAGAGGCTCAAACGTGAGCAAATTTCCATAAAAACGCCCGTCTTCAATTTTCTCTGAAAATCTTCCAAAGTAAGTGAATGGTGAAGTTATGGGTGGATTTTTTCCGAATAAAAAACCACATAATCTGTTATCATGGTGTTTTTTCTTTAATTTTCCGTAATCTTTAAGAATACAGCCCATAAATTCTTACCGTGCAGTAACAAAATGGCGGATACTGTTTTTCGACGAAGTTTTACATTGAGGTAGAGTTTCAAATAGGTTTTCGGCAAGGTCGCGCAGAGTAACTTATATGAGAGCATTGTTTGAAGATTTCTTGAGGTCTTTATGCAGTTTTCTTTGAAATAAGTTTGCGTCGCCGGAAATTACATTGATTTTTCGATCGCGCGGCAGGGTTCTTCTCCGCGCGTTGGGAGTTGGATTAGCCGCGCCGCGGTAAGGTTATTGAAGCTGTATGGGTTTTAACGCTCAACATTCACCGTTTTTATGTTTTGCTTCAAGACACCGATTCTCAAATGGTCTATGGTGAAGACAGTGGAGGTTTTTCATGCGATGTACTTGCACGTTTCATCGAAGTTCTTTTCGTTATCTTTGGATACGATCGAAGACCATGCTTCTATTAAAAGCGTTCAAACCTCGACAAAGTGAGTTGTTTTCCATACAAAAAGACCTACCAGAGCGGAGAAGAACCCTGCCTGGAGCGGAGCCCTTGGCCGTCTTAACGGAGGTATTTCCATGGGAACGAAAAAATGAACGATTTTTGTGTCGCTTCAAAAATTGGCTCGCTGAATCCATAACATTTCCGGAATATGCTTTGCATTACTTTCTCAATACTTCTACGGGAGTTGGTATTTTTGTAAAAATCTATTTCTTTCAAATTTATTGAATAAATACTATTCCACATTTAGCTTTGCGTTACAAAATTCATACTTTATTCATACGTACCGACGGATCAATATAGACATAAATGGCGTGAATAAATTATTCTGCGACAACGTTGCGCTTGATAAAGGAAACTTACCCATGCGGGACTCGAACCCGACACTTCTTTGACAGGCGAGCATTTTACCCCGCCGCCACCCAAGTCGGCAAATTGAACAAATAACGAACTGCAAAAACGTCATTAAATCTAATGTTTTACTCTTGAGATGAAGAGAATAATGTTCAAGAAGATGGCTAATAATGCAGTGTTCAGTGACTTAACATTACTAATCATGAACATAGATTACTGATGGCAATTAAATAATCAAAATTTTATGGACGAAAATTATGGATCGCGTGACAATCTCATGTCTGCACCTACAGTAAGCACTAGAAAGTTGTTGAAGCAGATACGATGAAGACAGGGTAGTTTAGGTAGACAATTCCACGGGAACTTCTAGATTTTTAAAAATATGTATCATACCCTCAGTTCTACTTTGACTGTGGTGAAGGAAAGTTAAGTTCTCTTGAGTGCGCAGAATTTGTAATAGTGATTTTAATTTACTTGTGGAGCGTAGAAATTTCAAACTTCCACTTGCCTGTGAGTAAGTTTTGAATAAATCCCCGAACATCTTTTTCAAAATAGTTATTTTAATATATATTATCAATTTTAGCTGAAAAATTTCTTAGCATTTCTTCCCTAACTAAAATAAATTAAAATTTAAATTATCAAATGCCACTGTTTAAATTCCAATTGATACGACATATCCAATATGCATTCAGCAAATCATATGTGGCAGTGCAGCGTACACAAACCAACATAATATTTATCGATATCAGGTGAACGATATTTTACATCTCCTAAGTTATTTATACCCGACGCTATTGCACCGCAGATTTAGAACCCCATGATTCAGCTGTCCTTCAGTGTGTTGCAAACTAAAGACTATCGCTTTTCTTAATTTCGAAATGACTATACTTCCCTGTAGGATAATAAATTATATGGGTTTTAAGATTAAGAAAAAATTAGGAAAATAAGATAAGCAATGTAAGCATTACTTTTCCGTTGATCATGGTCAGTAGTAAACAGAACTTGATCGTGTAAAATCCAGAGTTGAAATCATTAAGGCCATCCACCTGCCTTTCGATATAGGTAACGTCTTTCCGATTTTGTAACTTCTTTTGTCTCTTTTTTTCACCTAAAGCGGATGGGATGACAAAATCGTGTCGACGTCGGCAGTGGATTTTCCCAGATAGTGTCATCTAAAATTGTGGAGCCTATATGTGAGAAGTGCCTCCGATGCAATTTAAAGTCTTTATCAAAAGTTTAGAGATAAATGTAATTAACCAAGAGAAAGTGGAAACTTAAGTCGTTATCTGTAGCGCCTTTGTTACCAGCAGCATTTTAATCAAACTAAGAGATACAAGGGAACTCATGACTAGGAATTTATCTGAAGCATCCAATTGTTGCCACATTTGCTTATATTGAGAGTGGCCCGAACTTCCATCAAAACCGTACTTAGAGATTAATCTGTAGTTCACCGCACATTTAAATTCTTGAGAGGTGGAACTGGTGGCTAAGCAGGCTATTGTTCCCAATATGGTGTGGTTCAGTGGTGCTTGAAGGTTTTCTTCGCACATGGTCTCAGTTATTTTAATTCCTTCGTTATAAGCTGCCTTTTTTTGCTATCGCTATTCTATCATAACTGGGATACAATTCGTGTCCATGGCTCAGAGCTGTCCTACGAAAAGACCGATGTTGACGCTTGGTCAAATCAGAGGCAATCATCAATGACAGTGCCTCTTCCACTGTCATCTCAGGGTGGACCTTTTCACTCGTCCTCCACTTTGAAAGAACTCTCTTAGCCCGAGTAGGGGTCGTAGTTGTTATTTCTGCAATTAGGTGAGCTGCTGCAGTGTCTCCCCTCTCTCTCAAACTCACAGATGCCGCGAGAGCAAGCTCAGCAGTAGTAGCAGTAGTTTTTAAAGTTTGAATTTTCTTCTGCGTGATCTAACACATTAGGTGCGACATTTTTTTGGCCGCCCTGGAATGCCTGGCAAATATAATATGAATTTTGTAGCATGAAGCTACAGGGGTAATTTTATTTAGTCAATCAATTTGAGAGGAATAGATTTTTACAAAAATACAATACTCAACCGGCTGTCGTTGAAGTATCGGGAAAGTAATGCATGACAAATTCTGGAAATGTTATAGAGTCAGCGAGCCAACTTTTGTATCGACACAAAAATCATTCATTATTTCGAGAACTCTCTACCCATTTCTTAAGGTATGGCCATAGGATGCGTTTTGTCAGGAAGTCATTGAGAAATTTCAGAGCATCAGGGCCTTGTCTTAAATTCAGCCTCCGCGATAAATAATAGAGCAATTATATTTTACCGAGTGAATGATTTTTTTACCAATTCCAATATTATTTTGTAGATATCAAGTCATGTAATAATGTGAGGTGGCATTTTCTATGGAATGGCGGATGGAGCCTATGTAAAATTTAGAAATACTAATAATGTACTGTACTGTAAAATACTGTAATAAATTTGTCGAACCTATGGTTATCCAATGCCCTAATGCGTACACGGGGAGGAACGTATGGTAAACGTGTAAAGACATGGTAATCTGTATGTCAAAGTAGAACTGAGGGTATGATGCACATTTAAAAAAAGCTAGAAGTTCCCATGGAAATACCTCCGTTAAGACGGCAAAGGGCTCCGCTCCAGGGTGTCATAAAACGACCGTTTTCGAAATTAGAATCCTGAGGGTCAGGGATCGGTGATTGAAGAAGGTATAAGGGTTTCAGCTGGTATCTTTCTGGTAGGTATTTTTGTATGGAAAACTACTCACTTTGTCGAGGTTTGAACGCTTTTAATAGAAGCATGGTCTTCGATCGTATCCAAAGATAACGAAAAGAACTTCGATGAAACGTGCAAGTACATCGCATGAAAAACCTCCACTGTCTTCACCATAGACCATTTGAGAATCGGTGTCTTGAAGCAAAACATAAAAACGGTGAATGTTGAGCGTTAAAACCCATACAGCTTCAATAACCTTACCGCGGCGCGGCTAATCCAACTCCCAACGCGCGGAGAAGAACCCTGCCGCGCGATCGAAAAATCAATGTAATTTCCGGCGACGCAAACTTATTTCAAAGAAAACTGCATAAAGACCTCAAGAAATCTTCAAACAATGCTCTCATATAAGTTACTCTGCGCGACCTTGCCGAAAACCTATTTGAAACTCTACCTCAATGTAAAACTTCGTCGAAAAACAGTATCCGCCATTTTGTTACTGCACGGTAAGAATTTATGGGCTGTATTCTTAAAGATTACGGAAAATTAAAGAAAAAACACCATGATAACAGATTATGTGGTTTTTTATTCGGAAAAAATCCACCCATAACTTCACCATTCACTTACTTTGGAAGATTTTCAGAGAAAATTGAAGACGGGCGTTTTTATGGAAATTTGCTCACGTTTGAGCCTCTGTATCTCAGTAACGGGTAGGATCTATGTCAAATGAAGTACATATCAATAAATTTCAATCATTTTTTAGTATACCTGTGAAGTTTCAAGTTTATAACTCAAAAAAAGCCATTTTGTAATTTTGTCCGGCTTTTTCCGATTTCCGCCCACTGTGCGCCGGTCTGATAATTTTTACGCTATGGTGCGAGAATTAAAAGGCATCATTTTATCACATGAAATCGCTCGCTACTCTCCTCGCACATGGCAGCGGGAGATAGACAAGGAGGGGTGGGGCCCGCTGTCCCTCTCCGAACTCAAGCGAGTGATAAAAAAAAATAGACACTCCACTGCAAACGTGGATCGCCTCTTAAGCGAGGCGGAGGGACATTTTAAAGGCATTTACGACCGCTACTCTGCTTGGAGTGATGCACACTGCCCCCCACTCCCCGTCCTACCAACGCTCCCGTATGATGAATCTCTCGAGCTCGAAAGCGCGATCCGAGGGGAGGAGGTCGAGCTGGTCCTCTGACCCCTCCCCAAGGGTAAGTCACCCGGCTCGGATGGGCTCCCCTACGAGTTTTATGCTGCATGCTGGGATATTTTAACCCCCGTGTTGACGCGAATTTTTAATGTTTTCTGGCGGCGAGCTGGCTCCAAGTCAGCGGACCGCGGTGATTACCTTATTGCCAAAGAAAGATCGGCCGAAGTCGTATAACGACTTACGG
Source organism: Ischnura elegans (assembly GCF_921293095.1). Taxonomy (NCBI): domain Eukaryota; kingdom Metazoa; phylum Arthropoda; class Insecta; order Odonata; family Coenagrionidae; genus Ischnura; species Ischnura elegans. The sequence continues at coordinate 3,937,756 of NW_025791660.1, read as the reverse complement.
CCGATCGCTTTACTAAACTGTGATATTAAATTTTTAGACGAATTTAAAAAAACAGATTCTCGGCCGTTGCCGATTTGATTTTAGATAAATCCCAGTATGCGGTCTCTAAAGAACGTAGCATTCTGGATGCTTCGGCTTTGCTGAGAGATCTTTTTATCACGCCAAATAGAAATTCCTTTTATTGTGTTTTAGCTATAGATCTCAGTAAAGCCTTTGATTTTATTAGGATCGAGTTTATTTTAACTGTTTTAAAACGAATGTTTTTTCCTGACGTTTTTTATCAGTGTAATTAAATTATTATACACAGACGCCACGGCCTGTCTTCGGGTTGGGGGAGGGTTTTCTGGGCCCTTATCAATTAAGAATTCAGTCCGTCAGGGGTGGCCCTTTCCATGGCTCTCTTCGCGGTGGCCATGAACCCTCTAATTAGAGGTTTACAGCTGGCGGGGGTTGGCATTGAGCGTTTAGGCTCAAAGTTTAGCGGAATTGTGTACGCCGATGACATTACTCTTTCCATCGACAACCACGAGCAGATGGAAACTGCTCGTGAAGTAATCGAGGCGTACACGGCAGGGGGAGTGGAAATTAACCACGTAAAAAGTAAGGCAATCGTCTTACAAGGGACACCCCCGTCTAATCCCTGCTGGAAGGTGACGCAGGATCCAGTCAAGATTCTCGGTATATGGTGGGAGAAGCCAATCCCCGCCATGCTCGAGCATAACTGGGATGAGGTCCTTCAGACAATAGCATTTAATATTCGTAAATACACTTGCATCTCCCTGCCCCTGACGGCTAGGGTTAAATTAATCAATACCTTGATTTACCCGAAGACTTGGTACGTGGCGCATACATGGCCACTAACACGGAAGCACCATGCACAACTTGTCACACTTACAAACAGCATGGTGTGGCACAAGATGCCGCGCAAGGTGAAATGGCAAGAGTTGTATTTGAGTTGCGGTAAGGGGGGGCTTGACCTCATTAATGCTGAAATAAAAGCGCGAGTGATCCATTGTAAGATCGCATTTAGGATTCTGGGAGGGGACTCGCCGGAGAGGAGTGCGTTGCTCAAGGCGTCGTGGGCCGCCGGCAGCGCCTCCTCTCACGAGTTAAAAAGATCGCTCGCATCAGCGCGGACGGTTGCCGAATTTGTTCGCCCGGGCGAGGCATTCTTGGTCAAGCGTTTATACGAACGGGTTTTAAGGGGAGGGGAGGGGGGTTCTGCGCCCCCCTCCGCCAACTTTTGGAGGAGCTGGGCGGCATGCAGGGTGGAGGAGTGTGTCGCTAGTGTTATGTTTGGCGTGATTGCGGGCCTTCAGCTCACAAGGGTTCATCTACATATGATGGGACTGGCTGACACGCCCCTCTGTCCTGTGTGTAACCACATGGCATCTGCCTCACCATGTCCTTAGCTGTGGGGATAGTCCGAGGACATGGAGGGATATTAGAGATATTTTCTATATTCCCTTTGTAGTTGTCCTCGGCTTGACGATCATAAACTCCTAACTCTAAATTTCAAACCATTTCCTTCTTTCAAAACTAATGCACTTTCTGCCATCATTTCCAAATTCGTCTTTTTAACCTTACAAAAAAAGACAGCAGGAGAAGGACTTTTAAGTTTCGTGTTGGGTGCACCATTACCCGGCGCACCGCCGAACTTTCGCTCCTTCTTGGAAAATGTGTTCATCGACATTGTCGACTTTGATCCTGGGTAATGTAACACCCAGATGGTGAAAAAAAGGTAAACATTTCTAGTGAAAAGGTCACTCTTTTAATAAGTGCTTAACCTTGAAAAAGAAGAATTTTTCTTAAACTGATTTTGTTGGACTTTATCACATGTGAAAGATTATTTTCATTTTATTTCTTGTTAATTAATTGTTTTTCTTTCCTTACTTATGTTACACCAGGGCATTATAAAAACAAGGGAAAATCAGTATTCAACGCCTTCAGCATTGAAATCATCTTGTTATGTGACTTTTCCTTTTTTTCTATGTATGAAATATTATTATCAATTATGAATGTATTGTGAAAAGCTGAAGTTATAAATATTTGGAATCACACCACGTACAATCCACCGGTTCTCGTTCGATTACCGAAGTTAAACTACGTCGGGCCCGGAAAGTACTTGGATTGGTGACCACCTGGGACCACCGGGTGCTGTTGGTATTACTTTTTTATTTTTTCCATACCCTAAGGAGAACGAATTACACTTTTCCGTCGAAATTTATTCGTACAAGGGTTTCCATAACATTTTGTTTCACGCACAATGGAATTACTCCCATTTCCTTCCAATGAAACGATTTCAAGTGGCACCACTCAATGTTCTACAATTCATTACCTGCTTTGGTATTGGGAGAGAGAAATGAAATAACAAACAAATTATGAATACAATGCCGTTATACGATATTCGAAGCTGCTGATGTTTACGATCTAGTTTAGGAGAGCCAAAAAGTTAATTTCACTGTCATAACGAGTTCGTATACCACCAGAATTGACCGTTTTCATATAAAAAATTGCTCAAATATTCAAATTTTAAGACCGGAAACCTTCCCAGTTATGGTCAGCGATCATAATATTCTGATCATTCCCTGTAATATCAACAGCGTAACATCTAGGAAACAGAGAAATAACAGAAATAGGGCGAACACAAATTTATTCCGGGACCAGGAGATCGTAAGTGAGTTTACAGAGAAATGGATGGAGTGGCGAAAGAGGTTCAATCATTTAAATCCAGGGAACAAATGGGAGATATTCAAATTTAAAACAAAAGAGTTCTTTGTTACAAAAGGAAATAAAGAAGCTACGGAATTTAAAAAACAAAAGTGAATTTCATAGAGGCGCATTGCGAGATTGTCTAAAATCTAATACAGACATTGAAAAAATTTATATGGAAAAGAAAAAAATCTTAAACCTAGAAAAGGAAAAGGTCGAGTTTCAAACATTAAAGAGTCACGATGATTATGTGGACGGGGAGAGGAGTTCTCTTTACCATCTAATTAACGGAAAAAGAATATGTCCCTCTCTAAGAACGCTCAAAAAGCACATTAAAACACTAGGAAATAGGCAAGTATGCTCCACGCAAGTGGCAGAGGGAACCTGGTCACGATGATTGGGGCCCCATCAACCATGCAACGGTCTAAAGATCGATCGAACTCAACAAGACTTTGATTCCCTCGGATGTGGTTGCGGACGGCGAGGCCGCGGAGGCTTTCCTCCGTGCGGCCGCATCACACTACGAGGCAATCTATAATAAATAGTATGGCGAGTGGGAAGAGGGGTCTTCTCCTCCCTCCCTGAGATACCCAAACTAGATGAAGACGCAAAGAACGCCTACAAACACAAAATATCTGACCGAGACCCAGAAGCCGTACGGCACAAATTAAAAAAAGGGAAAAAAGAAGAAAAAATTTTCTCCGCTGAAGAAAATGTTTTCCCGCTAGAATTTCTACTTTTTAGGTTGGGGACAAGGATTAAACTTATTTTACATTTTGCAATGGAAATCGAAGAATAATTTTTTCCTGTGTGACATTTTATGATTTATCCTTTGTCCACAAAGCTTCTTCAAATTAGTTGAGAAACTAAAATGGGAAACATTGTGAGATCGCTAGCTGAAATGTAGACTGCATATCCTAAACAAAGTCGAAGATAATGTTTTCAGTTATCATGTTACATATATATTTTGAATCTCGGAGTACGATTCATAGACGGTGGAAGTGTAATTAAGCCGGGCTTAAGTCTGCTTTTTCCGTTTCATAAACTCCACTTCAGAGGAAATTAATAGGAATTAATTTTTTTGTGAGAACACCATTACGGGCATGCGCGTTTCAAGAAAACATCATAAACATGATATATCTCTGTTCTCTGAAAATATAACGAGTCAGAATTGATGGAGATGACCCATTACTTCTGCGGTTGAACTGTATGGGCCGTTATACTGCCTAGGGTATTTTTTTGACTATGTGATAACTACAGCACATTAAAAGGTTAAACAAATTGGCAAAATATAAATTGATTTTGAATACGAGCTAATTATTGAGTTCTTAGGTAATTAGTGTGTTTACATTCTACAATTTTACTTCCAGATACTTGAAATTTTAGCAGAATATTGTTTTGCATGCATTCGTTTCGATGATATAGGTATTCTTGAGTGTTCATTTCTCTAGCATATTCAGCCCCGTACGTCAAGATTCCAAGAATTATAACATTGGTAGGCACGAAAGAATAAAATAATCACCCATAACTCCTCCAACATATGCGCCCACCTGAGACAATCTCTGTTATAGGGATATGAATAGCGGTGAATAAATTCAATCCATGTGAATTTATTACAATTTTCCATTTTTTCAGAGAACATCTTCAGGAAGCTCTGAGTAACATTAAAAGAATTAGCTGCCCGGCGACATGCCCCAGGCATTATCCTAGGGATGAAGACCCTCCAAGTACTTCTTCTGAGGAAACAGGTGCATATAAGTCACTCGAGGCCATAGCGAAACAGCGAGCCAAGAAGATAAGCATTCGAAATTCTGCGTGTGGTCTTTCGTGCGATGTAACTCTTTCTCGTTGGCCAAGTAAGTTGATGTACTTCCTAATGTCCGCACAGCATTGGTTGATCTGTTAATCTGCCTTTTTAGGTGGAGAGGGCAAGTAAAAAAAGAATAGCTCAGGACGAGGCTATGCACCTCTTCATAAATAACTCTGCTGTAGCCTCTCCGCCGGAGGAACAATTTCTGTCGGAGGAGAATGTAAAGAGGATGTTAGATGAAAGGGAGGCTCAAGTAGAAAGGAGGATGAAGGCAGTGATGGAGGAGTGCGTCTCCTCCCTTGTAGATAAACATTTTTCAAAGCTGGAGGATATGATTTGTAAGTCCAGCAGGAATTTTAAAGTAAAAGTTGTACCTTCACTAGCAATTTGTTTATATTGCGACTACTGTTACCTTATTGCTGAGAATGTGGTGAACTGGTATTAAGTGCATGACTGATCAATTAAGAACGCCTCTTTTTTTCTGTTTAAGATGCCAAAACTTATGTACGTTACTTACAATTTATGTTCTTTGGTACCCGACTAATTACCTCTATGTCCTTAGCCTCTCTCATGCAGTCACGTGACAGTGAGGCTGGAGGTGGAGTTTGCAGCAGTGGGGTGCTCACTGCCCAGAATTCCATTCCCCATAAAGACACTCCCCACAAGGTAGGACCATGCAGTTGGTGTTTGTATTATGATTACATAGAGTAATATCCTCATCAATATGGAGGGTATTTTGTGTATTAAGGTCGTGAATACTCCCGATAACCTTAAGGGAAATGCTCATCACTTTCAGATCCATATTGGTTATAGAGTCCGGATGGACCAAAAGCTTTATGAATCCATGATGGGTGCTAAGCAAAAATCTGATTGGGCAACTTGCCTAATTCAAGGTGTTTTTGGGCCGGAAGCAAAGCAGATGCGGCAGTTCCTGCGGATGGAATGTCTGAAGGCATTTCCCCGGGCCTTCATATCTGCGGCAAAAGGTACTTATGATACTTGTTATAATAATAAAAATGTTTACTTTACGGGATTAAACCCAGTTTACAAAAAGTAATTGTAAAGAAAAACAGTATTGTTTTTACAAAAGTAAACGAAGATAGTGTTGCAATTTCTTTCTGAGGTAACTAAGCCATTACAACAAATAGCATTTAGACTAGTGCAACATACCAAATTATGACATAGTTTACATGGAAACAACAGATCATTGTTTGAAGAGTTTCTCCATATGGGGTGTATTGAGTATGAAATCCATCGTAGAAATGCACTATTCTTTAAAATCTGTTATGTAATCTCTCCATTTTATTTATTTTGTGATAAGGATACCAGATGACACTGTTATATTCAACGATAGGACCTACCAGTGATGATTAATAGTATTTAAGCAAATACATGTTTTTTTTGTATCACTGAGCGGCCTACTTATAAAGCCTAGCATACGTAATGACTTTGAAGCAAAATGCTCAATAAGAGCATTGATAGGCTGAGCATGATCAAAATAAACACCCAGGTCCTTCATGGTTGAGACTCTTATATTGGCTTCATTATCAATAATGTATCTAAAATGATGTTTCCTCCGAGTGAAGGATATAACACTGCACTACTTTACATTCAGAGTCATATGAATATATTTGCACCATTCATAAATCCTAGAAATGCAACTGTTCAGTATTAAACTGTCCTCATTGCTGCAGATGGTATAATGAATCTTAATATCATCTGCGTACATCAAATGGAGAATGGAATAAATGATACTACTAATATCATTTATAAATATCAGAAAAAGAATGGGACCTAGATTAGACCCTTGAGGGAAACCAGATGTTACATTAAATTCCTTGAGGTAGCATCCATGTCTATGTATATATAAGGAAAGGTATTCCATGGATGCTCTGGTGCAGAAATAGTTAGTTGCGTAGGCAATTGTCTTTGCTAATGAGTAGGTAAATTATTAGAATTTAAGCCAATGAAACGGTATGAGTAAGCCCTTTTATTATGCATTATTGCCAGTATGTTGCTAATTGATTCCTGTTGTGGGAAAGTTATTCATGTCATTGGTCTGCCTAAGTGGGCTGCAGTCTACTTTGTTTTCTATTGTAGCAGTGACCCTGGCCCTAAATGTTCAATTGTAACTTGATGATGTTTATGCAAGAGTTAACTATTTAACCCATTACCGGCCGAGTAAAGAAATACTTGAAAATATATATTTTTTTCTCTTCATTTTACCTAGTAACATGCTAAATAAGGTAAATTGAAAATATGGGCCTTCAAAAAAATTTGCTTATGGTAAAAAAAAAATGTTGCGTTTTCGTAACGTTGGCCGAATCCGATATCTGTATGCAGTTATGCAACCCGCATTACAATACCATGCCGTCTCATAGGAATATGCTGATTTTACTGTCGGATATAATCCTATACCTTTTTATGCCACGCATATGACAAATATCGTCATATTGGATAAATAAATTCCTTAGATATTATGTTTCCAACGAGATGTTGTTGTTATTTGACCTAAATCCACTATAAAATAGACATGCTTTACGGTTTGAAAGAAATAAGTCAAAGCGAAAATTTTCTCAGAAGAGCATGTATTTCACATTTTTTCATTGACTTTAATTTTATCATTGCAGATTGAATTACAACAATTAATGGCTAATTATGAAATACTCAAGCATTTTGGGTGCAATGGAACATAAAATTTCGTACATTTATACATGGTTTGGTTTTTACAGTGTTTCGGCAACTACTGAATTTTTTTTAACTCTATGGCCAAATTCGTCCCTTCATGCTTCACGAATCTGCAATGAATTATATGGCCTAACTTTTTCTATGTTTATGGACGCGAATTATATAGGGGTACGTCATCTATTGACTGATTCACTTCACTTTCTAGATGCGTCCCTGCTAGATACGATTTGAAGTCTACCAGTGAAATTTACTTCCGTTGCATAACCTGTACAATCTACTGGCATTAGTGCAAACGCTGTCCAGTTAGTTGATAAGCTAGGACCTTTTTTCCCCTGAATTCTAGTGAGGTAATTTGCATTTGCATTATCAAGTAGGTCCACACCTCCCATGTATTTACTATATTCCCCAATAACACGAATAGTATTTTCTTTTATTAACATAGAATAGTATGTGAAATAGTATTTTCTTATTTCTGCTGAAACTTTTCCCTGTGCCAAATGGAAGCGAAAAACTTGTATTGCTGTCTACAGGGACAATCTATTTATCATTCCATCGAACAGCACTAAGACCTTCGGCTTTATCAAATGTTGGTTTTCATGTTCCTCTCGGTTTCACGTCGATGGTTTTATTATATTCTATCAGACACTCTTCCGTTATACGTATTTACTCGTATTTTCACGGATGGCTCCAGTGACAAATAATCCTTTTTCTTTCAAAACAATAAATAGTCTCCAAGATGAAAAGAAGTTATCGAAAAACATACGATGATTCGAGGGATCAGGGATAACCTTGACAAATTCCAGAATAACACTTGCTTCCAAGCCTAAATTTCGATAGAAGCAATTTTATATCGCCTGGTTGAACCCTAAAATCGTCTGAATAACATAAGCACCAAAGTTAAAAGCAAAATCTAAATGGCTTGTTTTAAAAGAACATTTATGCATTGTAGTGACCAAAGTAAGGTACCATTTGCACATTATTTCAAAATTTATGCGCAAATATTCCGAATTGTTATAATTTTTTATTCAAGCCGTCAAATTGAGGTCATAATTTACAAATCTGTCATTTTTGTCCAGACAGGAATTGTCTGAAAAGTGTAGATTATTTTTTAGTAATCTAAATATGTCTTGGTTCAATCATTTCCGAACCCAATCTACGCCTTATCGTCTTCATTCACCCAATATCTTGTTGTGGAAGTCGGTGATAGTCGCTGAATCGTGAAGTAAGGAAGGATTAATTCGGATTGAAAGTACAAAGTTTTGTGTTCCATTGCACCCGGAACGCTTTCATGTAATTCATAAATAGTCATTATTTGTTGTAATTCAATCTTTTGTGATAAAAATGTCAATTAAAAACTGGAAAATACGTTATCTTCTGTAAAAATATTCACTTTGACTCATTTCTTTCAAGCCGTAATGCATCTCAATTTTATATTGGATTTAGGTAAAATAATGCAGCATCTCATTGGAAATATAATATATAAGAATTTTAATAATCAAATATGGCGATATCTATCTAATACGAGGCATAAAAATGCGTAGGATTATATCTGACAGTAAAAACGGCATATTCCTACGAGACGAAAATATGAGATAATGCGGGTTGCATAACTGCCTATAGATATCGAATTCGGCCAACGTTGCGAAAACGCAACATTATTTTCCGGATCTGATTTTCGCTTAATGTTGACTCCCTGACGAAATATAACCTTTAATATCTATTAATTGAAATTTCTGCGTACACATGGACGAATAAAAAACTTAATAAAGGGAATAGTTACTCTTAGGAAAAATTATTTATCTGGCTTAACAGGAGACTCGAAAATTGACACATTTTGAGTATTTTTATAAATATTGAAATACTTATTAAATGTCATTATAATCACACTAAAAATCAGTTTAAACTTATTTTTATCGAAAAAAGCGATTTCTACATGAATACAATTCAATTGAAACATTTTTTTGCATTTCTCAATAATGTTGCGTTTTCGCAACGTTGGCCGTAAATGGGTTAATTTCTCTGATACTCATTTCTCAAAGGTTTTACGTGGAATTTAAATGAATGGTGCTGATTTTCTGTCCTTAAAAACTGTCATTGGATTGGACCTCAATGGCCCGAGGAGATCAGATGTCGCATATAGGTAAATAAGTAAATCTATTGATGGCACATTTGGTACTGGAAAAATTCTGCCAAATCAATTGAAAACTTCATTGGACTGGATTTGGACTTCAAAAGATTGGCAAAGTTTAGAAATTAATTTAAGGGCGCAAAAATTATCCCAGAGAATGTTTTCATCCAAAGCGTAAAATTAGAGAGCAAATTAGGAGTATAATGTGGTATATCTTATCTGTATTTGTTAAGTTTATTTTTACTTACAATTTCCCAATATTGGGATGCAATTTCTATATTTGTATCAACTTTGAGTAATTAAATCACAGCATATATGATTTAAACCATTTCTATTAGTGCCTCCATTAAAATTATTTGCGTTTGTACTTATAAAAACCGTTTTTATACAATCTTTTGGAGTAAATCTACTCTGTTTACAAAAATACACTATAAAATTTGAAACTTTTGTATGAATATGTGGTAAACAAGTTTAAATGTGACCTAATCATAAAAAATATCAAAGGTTACCTGTATTAGGAAATACATTTTAGGAGCTGAGGTAATTACCTTACATAACAGTCTCCCAAATCTTTGCAGAGGATATGGCATGCAGAAGCTTACTAAGAATTACAGCGGGTCAGATTTTCCAACTCCATCTCGGCTGACATTTCTATGTAGGACTTGTCGAGGTGCCTTGATGACGACGGAAAGCTCGTAAATGAATACTTCGGCTGATTGTGAGATAGAGTTGGAGAACCGGACCCAGTGGAATTCCTAAGTTACCCTTTCACGACTCTATACGCCGGGAAAACCGGTGATGAATCTTTAAATGATATGCATGCCTTTCAAGGTTGTTGCATTCTTAATTTATTTGGGGCTATTGACTTAAATAAGGTTTAATAATGTATGCTCAGTGTATCTCAAGTCTTACAATCTATTTTGAGGATTTTCTCTTCAAACCTTTTTTATTTGCTTTAATAACGTTTTTTATAGTAATTTCCTGGAGGGCAAGTCTGTAACTCAGTTCTCTCCCGAAAATGGGAGAAAGGAGATTCGCGAAGCGCCTGCGCGAGATTTGTCGCCCGCTCCAAGTCTCTAGCGCGCCCCGCCGGAGAAAGGAGACTATTTGTCGCCTGGGAGAGTACTAGTCTCCCGACCCAAGTCTGTAAGCCCCCTTAAGCGCCTTCCGGCGCCCCAGACGGGCGCTTCACTTACGTCCCCCTCAAGAGCCCGACCATAGAGTTTACATTACTAAGGAGGCCCCACTAGGTGGCAGTAGCAGTTGAACACGGGTCCCGCGCATTAATTCAAACTCCAACTTTTGCCACTTGTGGCGCGACCGACACTACCATCCCCTTCATTTGGCTTGTTGTCAGTGGCGGCTTATGAGTGAGCGGCATTTCATGGGTAAATCTCGGTGTTTTGTGCCCGGATGCAGCTCCGGCTGCGATTGGGAGCCGAGGGAAAATAAGCGATTGGGGATACGGAACCATAGCATGTTCAAGGCGAAGGTAATTGGATAATTTTGGGTTTTGGTTATTATTTATTCAAATTAAAGTGTATTATTATTCATTAGAAATTCAAATTTGCAGTGTGAATTATTGCCAAAGTTCTCAAAATGAGGTGAAAGTGTGGTCGTTAGCCACCATGGTGGACCGCATGGTCAAGCTCCGTTTTTAGCCATTTTCTCCTCTATTACTTTCTATCTAGTTTTTTAGAATTATTTTTTCTTTAAATTGGTTGTTATAATGTTAGAGTAGATCAAATTGGAGATTTTAGAAAGTTCTTTAAATGAGGTATGAGCTGGTGCCGTTATAGTCACATGGTGGACCGCGTGGGGAAACTCCGGTTTTTGCCATTTCATTATCCTTTCTTTTCTATCTTATCATTTACTACTAATTTTAAATTAAATTGTTTGTCATGCTGTGCGAGTGGATGGAATTGAAGATTTTTAGATAGTTCTCTACATGAGGTGAAAGCGGTATCGTCAGTCACATGGCGGACCGCGTGGGCAAACTTCGGTTTTTGCCATTCCCTTATCTATTTTTTTCTATCTTATGATTTAAAATTAATTTTTCGTTAAGTTGTTTGTCATATTGTGCGAGTGGATAGAATTGCAAATTTTTGAAAGGATGTAGCGGACTGAGAGTGGCATTGCAGTAAGCACTGATAAGTTGCGTCATGTTCATAATGCTTTCATAGAAATGCCGGCGTAGTTTGCTTTGTTATGTTTTCTGTGGAATAATGAGGACCAAAAAATATTATTCTGGTCGTGTTCTTGGTTATCGTAGCGAAATCCCTGGGGCTCGATGGTAGGGGCTCCGTGCCTCATGTTGAAAGGAGTGTGTGTATTACTTGCATGGTATTGTATCATCTCCACGGGATCCGAATCAGCTCTCAACGGTTCTGAATAGATGAGGTCTGATATCCAACCTTCCTAATTGGATGGGCCGATGTCTAGTTTAGGCCGTTAATGAGTTTGCTTCTTCATATTTTTATTCATCAATTTGCCCCAATTGCTAATAATTTTGTATGTATGATTTACCTGAATGTGTGTGTGTGTGTGCATAACGTTTCAGGGTGAATCCCAGCTGCTTAAATGGCGCAAGGCTATCCCTCGTCTGGATAGTGTTGTCCGAATCGGATGTGGTGTGCGAGCTCCACTTTCCTGATAGTGACATTATTCGCTTCTTCGAGACGAGGGTATTTGATGGGAGTGTACACAGGGTAGCAAGGGAAAGACCCACTCTGAAGCCTGAGGCCATCCCGACTGTTTTCCCAAACCTCCCAAAATACCTCTCCAAGAAGCATACTCCCTGAAATCCTCCTAAATATAGGAGTCACCCAGTGGTAACTTACTCTCGAGCTGTGGAGACCGAGCTCACTCCTGATGTCAATGGTTCACAGCCCCATGTAAACTTATCCATGCTAGCTGATCTGGCATAAGCTCTTGAATCAGCTGAGGTTTTGGAGGATGTGCCAGTTCCCCAAACACCTGTTGAAGGGCTTGAGGTGCCGGAGCCAGCCTTTAGTTTTAACTGCATCCTGGAAGCCTGCACTTCCATTGCTCTGCCGGGCAAGAATTGGGTGACTGCCATTGTTAATGACAGCGTCCTCTTCCTGTGTGTGGGAGTAGACTTTAGGGTGTGGAAAACATTGGATATAGACAAAGAACTCCATGTAAAGGTAAGTTTTTATATTATGAGTGTGAGTTACTTTTCTGTTGGCCACTGATTTTTTTCATGCAAAGAAGTTTGTGGATGTGTTAACGATGATGATAGGCCATTACAAATTAATGAATGTCCTTGCAGGTGTTCTTACATGGGAAGGAGGTAATTGTGGATGGTTTTTATACCATATCCACTCCAGAGAATTTAAGTGATGCCATCATAAAACTTGACCTGTTGAAGATCTGTGCTGGAATGTCCAAAGACGCCAGTGATGATGCACAGTCATGTAAAATGGCTTTCAATTCCTCAGCTCCTGGCAGTATTTCTATTTTGTCATGTTGTTTTTCAGTATGTGTTGTGATAATTATTAATCTTCATTTTTAGTGAGTGGAGAAAATCCATCTGGGTTTCCTATGGAAAATCGTCAATACCCAGTGCACTCATCCAGTTTACTGGGACTAGCTACGGTGATAACTTTACGGAGTCACCCGCAATGCACAAATGCGCAAAATTTCACTGAGGAAAAATCATTTGCCTTGACGGAGATTTGAACCCAGATTTCAACAGACTGCAATTTACGCATCTGTATCGTAATTAGTTGAAGCACTCAGCTGGAAATCAAAGGGTCTGTGTTTGAATGTCGGGCAAGGCAAATGAATTTTCCTCTGTAGATTTTGTATATCCCATGTACTCCTTATCATTTATCCAGTTCCTATTCCAATGTGGAGCTTTTATATGGCAATGTTTAAACAATATGAATTTAGGTAATTTATTATGTTGTTTAAATATGCTTTATTTGTCTCTTCTAAAAAAAAGTTTCGATTTGAAATGAGAGACGGTTTCAATTTTTGCATTCAATATAGTGCCATATTTCAATATAGCTTCTCGAATACCTTTATCCTGAGGCCTGAGCATTTTAATTTTTATGAGCACAGTTAAGTGCCGGAATGAGCTATGTGGATATAGTCTACCATTACATATAACTACTCAGCATATTGCTTGAATTTGACCTTTCTACTTTTTTGCACCTTAGAATCAAGCAGCGTAGCCACTTCCTCCTTGTTGTGCCTGTTATTTTCATTGTGGTGCTGCAATGTATAGATCTGCATTATAAATTCAACCTTATTTGTAGCTGTTGAACAAAATTTTGTGTCCTCCAGTGATAAACAGCACCCACGTTTCCAATCCTAGTATAAATTTTAACATACATTCAACTTTGATCGGTACATGGTTGGTGATGTCCAGTTTAGGCCCTTAACTCAAGTTCTGTTCCTACTGTCACTGGGGAGCTCTCTTAATTCGTATTTCATTGTTACAAGGATTTATATTACTTTTGCTCCAGTACCATTCCCTTTTCACCAATTCCATGACCTTACATGGGTTGCTCATATTGAATTTATATTCGTGGTATCTCTCAGGACTGCGATTTCTGCCTTTATGGTGAGTTTTATCTGTTGCATTTTCATTGCATCTCTTTAATTGCTCATGCTTATAGATGCTACTAATTCAGTGCTCTTGAATGTATATTTCCTCACTTTCTAAATTCATCTATCTTATGGCAAAATGTTTTCCAAAAGGAAACTGGTGGCCCAAATCCAACAGTCGTCAAGATTTACTTAGTGTTATTACTTTTTAATGAAGTGTCTACCTTCTCTTTCATGCACAGTTTGGCAGCCGATTGCAATGGGTATATTGATGAGGGGAATGTGATGAGAGGCAACATGGGTAGAAGGCCCACTGATTGGCGACCCCCTTGTCGGTCAGCTAGAAAACTTTTAGCTGATAGAGAAAGGAGGAAGAGAGTTTGAAATGGGTGAAATCCTCCAAGGGTGAAATCCAATAAAGGACATTGAGGACCTGCCGTTTAAAGGCCCTTGGCCCCCTGCTTTTTAACACCTATGTCGCAGACTTCCCCATAGACAGAGAGGACTGGCATTCTAAAACTGCCTTATATGCAGACGATGCTGCAATAGTAGCAAGGAGCAAATGCCCGAATAAGGCTACAGAATACTGCCAGGAAGCCTTTGATGAGGTTATTAAGCGGAACAGCAAGTGGAGGATGAGAATTAATACCGAAAAGACAAAAGCAATAATGTTCAGGAAACAGGTTACAGTCGAAGACAATCGACGGGAGAGACTGAGAATTAAACATCAACCCTTACTCTGGGAAAATCAAATTACATACTTAGGCGTCGAGTTTGATAGGAAACTCAGCATGAGCAGCCAAATCAACAAAATTATAGCCAAATACATAGGCGCGAGAGTGTCACTAAATCCAATTCTGAAAAGTAACGCCACCCCAGTAGCTGCAAAGACCATAATATATAAGTCCTATATTCAATCCAAATTATTATATGCAGCACCGGCGTGGTGGGGACTACTGAGCAAAGAAAAAATCGACAAAATCGATAAGCTTGAGAGACGACATCTACGCTCAATCTTTAAAATTAGGATACGCAATGAAGCGGTGTACAGAATAAGTAACACAACCGCAGTCAAGGAGGTTGCGCCAAAAACAGCAGAGAAATATTACGAAGAGTTGACGGTAAATGAAAATGAAGCGATCCAAGAAATAATAAAATTTAAAGACACCCTGAAGGACGAACACAAAAGGCCAGAGAATATCCTAAATATGAAATAATAAACATTAAAAAAAGAGAGAAATCACTAACACAAGGGTGTAAAACCGAAAATATAAGGATTAAAAGAAGTAAAAGACTTCATTATCCAGAAAACAAAGACCACACGGCGCCGTTTAAAGGCTTCTTGTCTTCAGCGCAAGGTTAAACATCTCTACTTTTGCTCTGTGAATGGCATTTTGAAGATTTTTAATATTAGTCGTTAGAAGTCTTCCTTTCAGTGATTGTTTTGCCCAATCCTCTATTTTTGTTGTTTATGTCTTCAAGGTTGGTGAGCTAAAGAAACAAATGACTTGCATCCAGGAAAAGTGGGCTGGCAAGTCACAGGAGGCTCTGGAAGAGTATATTTTAAGCCTTCCTCGCACCCAGCAAGAGGCTGTGAAGGCCTGTTTTGCAGCTGCCCAAGCTGGGAATGCCAAGGGGAGACGTTATACCCGTGAATGGGTACATGAGTGTCTCCTTCTACGCATTAAGAGCAGGAAAGCTTACGAGCACATTCGTTCTCATGGAATTCTCGCCCTTCCAAGTAGAACTACTCTTTAACGTTACCTAAGTAATGTGAAAGGTAGTTATGGATTCCATGAAGCAACATTCCGTTACTTGCAGGAAAAGGCTCGTGAAATTTCTGTGGAGGGAAGGAGAGGTAAGGCTACATAATACATCAATGTGCCAATTGACATTTGTATATAATATTCAGTTGAAATGTGTATATTACTTTATCTCAATCTTTTGTAGGTGTTCTTCTTGTAGACGAAATGAATCTCTCCAAAGCCATTTCATTTGATCGGCAAAGCTTGAACATCAATGGCTTTACTGACTTGGGTGATTATACTCCATTGCACCAGAAAAATGAAAGAGGGGACCACGCGTTGGTCATGATGTACCAACCATTCAGGGGAAGGTGGGTGCAAGCTGTGGCTTGCTTCTTAAGCAAAGGTTCGGCTTTAAGTACAGTTTTGCACCACCTCATAATGGAGTACTTCATTCTGTTGGAGAAGTCCGGCTTTCACGTGGATTTGGTTACTACTGATGGGGCCCAGTGGAACAGATCCATGTGGATGCTCTTCGGCATAGAGAAGGAAAAACCGAGCTGTGAGCACCCATATGATTCTTCAAGGAGGCTGTGGTTCTCCTCAGATTTTCCATATTTGGTTAAAAATCTGAGGAATTTCATTACCTCCCACGAAGAAACTTGGGTGAGTTACCTTGAATGCCATCACTTGGATTAGTTGTAATTGTGGTAAATGCAATAATGTGCTCCTTTATCTTTCTCAATAGACTCCTGATGGCGTTGTTAAGCTGAAGCATTGGGAAACAGTTGTGATGCTGGACAATGTCTGCAGCTTCCAGTTGAATGTGGCCCGTGCATTTCAGGTAGAGAGTTTCATATTGCTTATTATGTTATCGGCTAGTGGAGCTTGAAGTGAAATTAAGGGCGTGGTATTTTCTGTCAATTATTATAATCTTACCTTCCTGTACAGTTTTTTGGTAGAAGTGTTGCTGCTGCCATGAGCATGTACAAGCCACGCCATCATCACTTGGGTGACTGTGAGCCATCGTCATCATTCATTGGCTTAATTCATGTGATGAATTCCAGGACAAGGAACGATGCACTAGCTAAGGACACTAAGGCTTGGGAGGTATCATTACGCTCAATACTGAGTTATTATATTTTATGTATTTGACCAAAGTTAATTATGAATTATCGATTCGAATTATGATTTTAACTCCTTGCGTCCACAGTCTATTGGGCACTTCATCCAATACCTTCATCCAATCCAAAATTGCTTCATGAAAGTCAACATGGCTTCCGAAACAAAAAATCAACAATCACTGCCATATTCCAACTACTAAACTATATCCACAAGGCTGTAGATAATAGAAATTCCACTAATGGAATATTTTATGATCTTAGCAAAGCCTTTGACAGTATTGATCATGAAATTTTGTACTTTAAACTCTCGAGGCTGGGTATCAATGCCTTACTCTGGATAAAATCCTTCCTTACTAACCGGCAGCAGCAAGTCAAATTTAACTATCAAACTGCGAAAGGACCCAAAATTACCCTGTCAGAGCCACTAGAGGTTCATCAAGGTGTGCCTCAAGGCTCAATACTTGGACCCCTGTTCTTCCTAATATTTGTAAATGACCTTCCCAATTGAATTACTCTTGGGAAACTCCTCCAATATGCTGATGATACGTCATGTCTGCTGCAATCAAAAGAACTCCACTGAACTTGGATACCTCTGCAGAACCGCTGTCTCTGATATGAACGAGTGGTGCAGATCCAATGGTCTCACCATAAATTCCCTGAAATCCTTTCATCTTCAGTTCCATCACAAAAGAAGTCCTCCCTCTTCCAGCCTCCTACTCCGAGTAAGTGATAACCCCATCCTTCGTTCCCAAGCCATTAAGTTTCTAGGGTTAACAATCAATGAAAACCTGGATTGGTCTCACCATGTAAATAATGTTACAAAAAAATAACAGTTGGCATCTTCCTCATTAGAAGATTAGCTCAAGTCGTAACCTTTGACACCTTGAAATTATTTTTTCATGGTAAAATCCAATCCCACATCACTTATGGGATATTATAATGGGGAAATGACTCTCTCCAGAAAGATCTTCTCTCTCCAAAAGCAAGCCCTAAAAGCTATACTTCGCCTTACCTCACGTACCCCTGGCAGACCCCTATTCGAAAAACTGTCAATTCTTACTGTTCCATCCCTCTACATTCTAAACTGTGCCCTATTTGTAAAGCAAAACCCAGAAGATTTCCCAGCTCAGCACAAAGTACTCTCCTACCACACTCGTAATCATAATAACATTCACCTGCCCCATTGTTCTCTGTCCTCATCTCAGCACGGTCCACTTCACTCAGCTTCAGTCATCTACAATAGCTAACCACCGAACATAAAATCCATTACATCCACATCCAATTTTAAAAAATGCCTAAAGGAGCTCCTAATTAATAAAGCATACTACACCTTAGCAGAATATTTTGATAATGACTGTGATTGTTGTAAAATGTGACCCTCTTTTTTATGCCTTGTATATATTTATGTATGTATGTATACCTGACGATTTCTATGTTGCATAATGTAACCAACAGAAATAAAATTATATTATATTATTACATGGAGGATTGGGAGAAGGCAGCTCTTGACAATAATTATTACTTCCTCTCAAAGACCACCTCTGTGGGCTTCCATATGACTCTACAAGGTCTACATTGGAGTTATTGGAATTCTTGCAGTCGGAATATGGCTTCAGCTACCTCATGACCTCCCGAATGAACCAAGATGCTTTGGAGGTATATATAGCCATATGAAATATTTCTTCTATTTAACAAGAGCTCCAACCTTAAGTCAATAGCGGAGATTATGTACTGAGTATTATTTCTTCCTTTTCAGAGATTCTTTGGGATGATGAGGTCTGCTGGTGGTGCCAACGACCATCCTGACCCTGTACTATTTATACAGATGTTTCGCCTCATCAGCACTTACTCCTTAATAAAACCACCAAAAGGAAGCAACATATCCGGAGGGGAGATGCTGACATCACTTATGTCTGAGAAGGACATAGAGAATGTTAGTCTCCGGCAGGAGAAGCTCCAGGGTATATTAGACCTGATTGTGGATAAGGGTAATGTGTCTGATGAGCTCACAGATGTGATTAGGGCTGCGGAAGACCACGACTACTTCCCCAATCACTCATCTGATTTTGTGCTGTCGCACTTCAGCGGATACGTGGTAGGCAAATGCCGAAGGTTCACCACTTGTGAATCATGTCTGGAGTCTTTTGTGTCACAGAATCCTGAAGAGGAGAGAGATGAAAGTGTAGAGTATTTATGGGAGGAGGATAGAAGGCGTGTGGCCAGGAAGAGGGTCTTCATCAACTGATGATGAGGAGAGGAATCCGCGAGAGGAGTGTTCAACATCGCAAAAAATCGTGAGTGGTTAACAGTCTTGTGTATCTATGCATTTCAGGTAACAGAAATGTTTGATAGAGTAAGAATAAAACTCGGTAAAATACTCAACAGGCGAAGAAGAAGAAAACTATACCTCAACAGGGGGAATCAAGAAAGCAAAGGAGAGGAAGCAAAAATGCTAGTACTTGTATAGAGCAGGATCGTGGAAAAAGTTACGACGGAATGGCAACACTGCAGCCGATTGCTTGGTATGCATCTTTGCTTATTTTAAAGAAATCGTTCCATTGTCATTGTCTTTATTGTATAAGATGCATTAAGGCACGAAACGTTCGTTTGGAAAATATTAGCGAATGTGAACTGGCTTTTTACTAACCACGAGCCGGAAATTACCTTGACAGTAAATGCAATACCTCTTTCGCTGTCGATTTTACGTTTTTGTTAACCTTTGCATCCTCGATGTGGTTCGTGTATTATGTGTGTATTTGTACTGAACGTTCCAGTTCATTTCAGTTTGAAGGGCCCTCTTGTTGATTCTTGTTACATTTCAGGGTGACGATTCCTCGGATTCTGACGTGGAAGAAAATTACAATTATGTTAGCAAATCTCTGTTAATCTTGAAAGTGGAAATACAGGCAGAGGAAATTCGCCAATTAAGGTCAGAAGTGGCAAGATTGAAGTCATTGAAAATGCTTAATGAAGGTAAGTAGTGTTATTTGTAATCTTATAATTGTAATTTCTACGCAGAGACACCAAGTGTTATGAAGGTGAATTATCTTCCTCTTTGTATGTTTTTGTTTTACTTGTATTTCCGGTTGTCGTTGTTCATCCGTGATCGCGAATAGACGTGTGAAATTAATATCCGTATTATTTATTTCCAATCCTGATCCGTTCCTACAGGTTATGGGCCCAGCACAATTAATTCCGAAATAACGGCTTAAGTATTTGTAGCACGGTGTAGCTCGGTTGTGTGTTTATCATTCTTTTTACGTGAAAAGTACGCGATGGCCGAGTCACATGGCGCGAGCGGTGGCTTGCCGGCTATTAAAAAGCTTGAAGGTCGTGAGAATTTTTGTGATTGGAAATTCGCGATGAAAATGTATCTTATACATGAGGACCTTTGGTCTTGTATTGAGGGATGCGATGCGGAAGACAAAACCAGCCCACAAATGAGAGCACGGCGAGATCAGAAGGCCCACGCTAAAATTTGCTTAATGGTCAAGCCGTGTGCCTTCTCTCATGTAAGGTCAACGAAAACAGCCTTAGAAGCTTGGGAGAGCTTGTCGGCAGCCTTTGAAGACAAGGGCCTCAATCGACGCTTGCGATTATTGCGGTCCTTGTGCTCGGTGAAGTTGACGAACTTCTCCTCCATGGAGGACTACGTGAACGAGGTGATGTCCCTATCCCAGAAGCTTGCAGCGGTGGACAAGGCTGTGGACGACGAGTTCCTTGGTGCAATTATGTTACAGGGGCTCCCGGAAGAGTATGAGCCGATGGTGATGGCTCTGGAAAGCTCCGGGGCCGAAATATCGAGTGACTTCGTGAAGTCGAAGCTGCTACAAGACGAACTGTGGGGCCATAAATGTATATAATGACAACCAAAGTGCCCAAAAGATTGCCTCAAATCCTGTGTTCCACAATAGAACAAAGCATATAGATGTGAGGCATCATTTTGTGAGGGAGGTGGTATCAAGTGAAGTGATAAATTTACTGTATCTTCCCACGAATGAGATGATAGCTGATGTTATGACAAAGGGACTTCACAGTCCAAAACACATTTTTTTGTGTTGAAGGTCTTGGTTTGAATTAATCAATATTGTTGTGCTTGGACAAATTGAACATACTCTTGGTTGTAGTACAATTAAGCTGGTACAATTATTAGATTATAGGGGTGTGTTATTTGTAATCTTATAATTGTAATATCTACGCAGAGACACCAAGTGTTATGAAGGTGAACTATCTTCCTCTTTGTATGTTTTTGTTTTACTTGTATTTCCGGTTGTCGTTATTCACCCGTGATCGCGAATAAACGTGTGAAATTAATATCCGTCTTATTTATTTCCAATCCTGATCCGTTTCTACAAGTAGCAGGCTATAGCAAACAAATGGCATTACATTTATTTCTCAGCAAGCTTAAGTTTTGAACAATGTTACCGGCATTTAATGTTGGGTGAGAGTATTCTAATTACCCACATAATAAATAATGCCTCTTGTGATATCTATAACTATTTCTGTTACTATCAAGTTTGTACGTCTCAGAATTAGTCGATTGTAATTAATTTTTTATCACTATAGATCTGGGGAAAATGCTAGAAGTAAGCAAAAATGTACTTAAAAATATGAACAGAATGCAAAGGAAAACTAGTATTCAACTTGGCTCTGAAAGATATCCATCTGAAACTTCAGAATTAAATAAGGAAAACCATCCAAAAAACAACGTCCAGACCAAGTGCCTCAGCTCCTTTGCTGCCTGCAGGCATTGTAAATGAAATGGTATGTATGTAGTGCTGCCTTTTATATATGCCTTGCCTGACATTTATAAACTAGTCTTTAGGCCGTTATACACAGAGCACATAATTACTCATTCTGCAACTGCATTAATTTCTCAATATGGCATGAAATTGCGAGAATGCAAACTTGGAGTTAGAGCTGGGGCTATTTTGCCATCTCGCATGTATGTTGTTGCATGCATTCTTGCAATTAATAGCTTTACCCGATGCAATGCAACTGCGCCTTCGTACATAAGTCATATTGTACAATTACATTCCCCTTGTAATGTGGTGATTTGCTAATTATGCTGAATATACTTAGCGCAAGAATTTTTTTAATCCAGTCATTGGAGAGGTATATTTGTCTTCGAAAGTCTCTAATCTTAGAATTTCTTTACAGAATAATGCTGCGGAAGGACAACCTAGGGCAGGTGTTAGGTACTGCTCTTCTGCTGCCTGAAGGCAGTGTTAAGGAAGTGGTATGTACATATTCTAGTGCCACCTTGTGATTATACAGCTAGTCTTAGTTTTATTTGATTTATTTCAATGCATGTGGGTAATTGGAAAATGATTTTGTTTATTTTACTGATTATACTTAATGTAAGAAATTTTTTATTCCAGTCACTGGAGTCATATTTTCTTTGAAAGTCTCTAATATTTGCCTTTCTTTATAGAATGAAGCTGCAGAAGGAAAACGTAGGGCAAACAGCGCTGCTCCTTCGCTGCCCGAAGGAAGTGTTAATGAAGTGGTATGTACATATTCTGGTACATCCTGGCAGATTTAATGACTAGTTTTAGTTCTCCTTTGTGACAGCAGTATCAATGTATGCTAATTCATTTTAATGCATGTGGGAGACTGGAAAATGATTTTTTAAACTATACTTAACACAAGACAGTTTTTTATTCCTGTCGTTGGAGAGGCACATTTGTCTTTGAAAGACTTTAACCATAAGCTTTCCTTCTAGAATAAAGCTGCCAAAGGACAACCGAGGGAAGTTACCACAGCTCCATTGCTGCCCGAAGGCAACGTTACTGAAGTGGTATGTATCTTCTTCTTCTGAAGTGGTACTGGTAACTTCTTGCAGATTTTCACTCATTTGTGGCTCAGGTGTAGATTGCTGTTGTTCCTAAATCGTTGATGTTGCTTCATACATAATCTCATTTACCCTTTTTAATTGCTTGAATTTGTAGGGTGAAATTTGTCTTTGGTGGCACTGAATATTCGCGAGAGAGGATTGCTAAATGCAACCATAGTAGTGCCAGGCAGCTAGCCACAGATTTGGCTGTGATGGTTTTCTCCATGGAGGAGCTAGGTAAATGCATGCTGACAGGGACAATAGAAAACTGTGGACGTAAAGCCTGCGTTAGATAAGGGTAGAGTGGAATATATTATTGGTAAGTACATCGTTTTATCTTTAATTTGATAACTTTGATTTAGCTAATATCCTGCTTGTTACTGCAATGACTTCATTTTAAGTCCAAAGCCATTTAATAGAAATGTATATCCCTACTTGGCCTCATTTTCACTATGATTATTATCCTATTGCGGTATCTTGTTAAATTTTTATGATCTAAAAATGAAATTTTCCACAGTCCATCTTGTAAACTGAAGGCACTTCCCCAACATGGAATGACCGGATGAAATGAATGTTATTCCAGCAATAGTTCATTTAAAAGCATTGTAGTAATTCAAGCTTTGATGTAAAATTGCTGCATGATTCCTGTGTTGTTTTGAATGCTCCCTTGAAATTTGTGTTTTTTTTGCTTGCAGCTCTTGGAAAATAATTTTCTGCAGTGTTTATTGTGCCACATTCACAGCTTTCACCATAAACTCTAAGATTATTAAGAGAACTGGTTTTATTGTAATTTAATGGCATTAATAAGTCATATTCAGTTTATTTGCCCAGCCAAAACAAGTTTTTGACTTGTAAACAGGAAGTTATTCATGATTTCTTTTTGTATGTATTAAAATCTTAGAGGGAGGATGTTGTCATATCTCAAAGGTTGGCATTGCTTGTTTTTTCCCCCTCTCGGAGATGGAGTGATGGAAGTGTAACATGTGAACTGTATCGTGTTTGAAATAAATTTGGCTGTAAACATTAAGTTATAACAAATTACTCTTTACCATGTAGTTTATTTATTTTACAGGTAACTTATTTGAGTCGTGTTGGGGGAAATCATCTTGCAGATGTAACAAAAAGAATGTTAACACGGTTTATTATATCGCCTGGTGTGTGGAGTTAGCGTGTTTCAGTGAAAGTCTTCCTTGGTGGTGGTAAGGTAACATTTTTTATTTCTTTTTATAAAACCCTCCTGTTGGTACGTAATGAGCGCAAATCTCTCTTGAGCAGGCCAAAAGGCATCTTAAATGTTATTTTTCATTTCGGGACTTATTTTTCCACATTTGGTATTTATGAATTATTCGGCATTCCTATCGAATTTTGCCTGTAAACCGTGTTTCAAACCTCAATATTGTATCCATTGAGGCACCAATGCGCTATATGAAAAACAATACACTCCATGCAGTCTGTCAGTAATACTGCCTACTTCCCTGCATTTTTTATTTTGTTGCTGAGTAAGTCTGTGTGTCAATATTCTTGTTTTCATGTATTTATATAATTTTAAACAGCCTCTTGCCTGTCTTTATGAAACATTTTATAGTATATTTAGCATAACCACCAGTTCTAGGTGTATGATACACACAAAAAATAAGGGTGATAGCTAACCTTAACAGTATATTCATTGCGGATGCAGTGCATAGGAACCAACCGTAAAAGGACGCCTCAGAGAAAGACATCGAGCTGGCCATCCCTTTGTTGCACCGGCACCCTTTTAGTCGCCTTCTGCGACAAGCAGGGATACTATTGGACTTTCTAGTCCCCATTCCCAGGGAATGATTTCCTAATGAGAATGACCAAGAACTTGCAACAATCAGAACAAAGTCTATTGTGCTCTCATCATGTTTGCTTATTCGCAATCCAATGTCAAAATTTTTTCACAAAGCAGAATACTGAATACTAAAATGTTTTGCCACAGGTTATAGCAGTGTAACACACTGATGTTCCTATAGGAGGGTGGGAGAAGCAGTGTAAACCCAATAGCTATTTAATTAACAGTTCAACCATTGCATGGTATGCTGTGCTACTAAGTTGTAATAGTAGTTCAACCATTGCTACAGTATCCACCAGACAGCATAGAAGACCCATCTTCAAAGCACTGGATACAATCATTCAACTAATTTGTGTCACGCAATGCTACCCCTTAGTAATGCATATTCCCTCCACAAAGTTCAGCCACCATCAGCAATCCACTTGAACCAAGAATATTCACCTTCATCACTGTAATAACTTACTACTGCCCACGATGAATTCTGAATCAGTGATGGCATTGATAAGGATTAAAAAATGTTGCATTGCGAATGAACTGCACTGCAACAAAGACAGTGAGGTGTGGGTGAGAGAAAGTGATTTTTCTCAGATCTAGGCGATAGCAACAAAAATAAAATATTTCTGTTAGGATGTAGATGAATAAGTGATTCTTGGTTTTAATGTTGGTCTTGGCTTGGTTTTTTCATTGATCATGTAGTAATAACAAATCCTTATATTTCAAAACAATATGCCTAGAGAAAACGACAGAATGACTGATGACGAGAGTGAAATGCAAGTTATAGAAGAGGGAAGTCCTCCTACAACATCACAGGCCGCTGTAGTTCTTGGGGCAAAGAGAAAACTGGTAGATGCAGACAACGAAGAAAATGAAATCACAGAAGCCAAAAGAAGGAAGATACCATTAGATGAAGCCATGAAGTCAAGATGTCTCTTTGCTTTGAAGGAGTTTTTTGTGGCTTTAGCTAACACATTGGCTGCAAAGATTACGGGAATAACCGCCAAACAGTTGCAAGTTGACTTGACTTTTGGAATCAAGGCAGCAAATGCATTGTTCACTGTCGCTAAAATAGTGAAACTTAAGGCACAAAAAGCCCAGTCACCCCTTGAAGAGAAAGCTGCAGAAGGGTTTGTTTTAGATGGTCATAAGATAGAGTTAGCCACCCTCGTGGAGATGTTCACAAATAGTTGTGCTGCTGCGGGACTGGAGGTGGAAACCGTGGATCAAAACAACCCAAATTGCTGTTGGGGAACCATGATGCCTTTCATCTCCTTCTTTACAGGCTTCGGTCTGAGGATGAAAGAATTGAGAATTGGCCATTCTAAAATGCCTATCTCTAAAGACAAGGAAGTCTTAGTAGCTGATTATGGGCTTGGAGGCCGCCATCATGTCATGCTTGAAGGGGTAACTTACCCGCCTGAAAAGCGAGCCGCCATGGCGCAGAGCTTAGGAGCCTTCACATCAGTACTGTTAATGTTAAAGACAACGGGAAAATATCAGAAAAAGTGGAAAGCAGCAGTTGAGCGAGCATTTTCGCACATTCCCAACATCAGAAACATAGTGTTGCAATTAGAGCAGGCAAAAGTTGCTAAAAACATTGCAGGTCTAATAACTGCTCTAGCAGATCTTAGCCTCATTGTTGGTACCAGAGCTCAAACTAGGATCTTTTTCCCCAGCAATGCACTTTACAATCTGAGGTTTGATGGAGATAAAATGCTCCTAGATGACATAAACGTATCAGGAGTGAAGTCTTACAATTGGTACAAGAAACTATTGAAATTGGAATTCAAGATAAATCTAAATTTCAGCCCTGAACAAACGGCTCAAATTGTCTTCCACTGTATGTTTGGGACATATAAGGAAGATCTGGGTACTCTGAATGACATTACTGGGTTAAATTTCTATAAGAGAAAAGATCTTGGAACAGGGTTCCAAAGAACAGGTGAAGCTAAGAAAGTTGCTTTCAAGATGGTACATTTCAAGTATTATTCAAAGATGGCTGGTGCTGCCCAGACGTCCTTGCTCTCAAGTGGAACTCAACAAATTATCCACGCCAATGCTTTTTCAGGAAAACGAAAAGTCAAGCTCCTAGACCAATTCTTCACTAATATGAAGTCAGAGCTAGACACTACGGGGACTGCAGCTCTCAGCGTTAATGAGCTTATAGGTGAATTGAGGGCTCTCACAAGAAAACTTTTGGAGAAGCTGGACAGAGATCAGAGAGTTTTGGATTCTGGAACGTCATTGTGGATGAAGGTCGGAAGTGATGGAGATCTTACAGAGTCAGATTTCATTGCAGGGACTAGTGGAGTATTCTTTCTTTCAAACTGAATTGTCCTCACTTTCTCGGTGGCTCGAGTGGTCTTTCTGTCTCTTGATTTTTTTTAGTGAAATTTCCTAGAGAGTAATGATATTTAATTTCATAACGTAAAAAAAACCTTGAGTTTTCCCATCTGATACCAAGATGTTCAGGTTGTGCAATTGTCCACACCTTCAGCTCATAAAGCAGACCAAACTACTGCTATTAGGCATCTAGAAGGTATGAAGAGCAATCTGTTTTCATTTAACTAACCAAAGGACTTCCGTAGTTTAATAATGGATTTAAATTGCAGACATTTCTGAACATTTTTGGTTGGATATCAGGATGGCGATATTGATGAGTAAGCCAATAATTTCATGTGAAATACATACAGGAACGTAACTTAAGCAAATAATTTTGACTAATAGATTGTACATTCATGCCATGATAAAGTAATGCAACATTAAGAGGTAAAAATTGAATATTTGTTTTATTTCCTTCCTCATGAGCCAGCACAAAAATTGTGGGGTGCTTAGGACACGCGAGGACCTGGCTTACTCAAGTATATACTATCTCTTCATATTGTAATTCAGTTCTACCCTGCATGTTAGGAGTGAGTTGGATAATTAAATGTTTTCTTGTATTTCCTGTTTCAATGACTACGATCCATTTCAATTTTTTTTACTTTTAAAATTCAAAAGAAGATAGTAAGATCTATGCATAATGATAAGTTCAGGAGCAGACCTCTTTTTAAAAAGTTAGAATTGCTTATTGTACCATGTATGTATATTTGATGTACATGGGTTTTTACAAGGGAAAATTTATTTTTATTAGTGAAAAACATGTGCAGCCAAGAACCTAATACTAGACAGGTAACTGATCTACATGTTCAACAAAATTGTAGTCCCTTCCTTGGGACCCAGAATTGTGAATTATATTGCAGAATGCCCTTCCAGTGCATCTAAAAACACTCCAACAGTCCAAATTTAAATGCCAGCTAAGGTCATTCCTATTGCCAAAGTATTTTTGCAGTGTGGTGGAGAAATTCTTGTAGTTTTAATGTTAGTAATTTTTTGTTGTGTAACAATTTCATCTTAATTTTTACCTGTCAATTATATCCTTGTAATGTCTTCAGGATGGGATAAATAATTATTTCCAATTTTATTACTATGGAACCATAACTTTCATAGTTATTGTGATTCCGACCCTTTTAGTCGCCTCTTACGACAAGCAGGGATACTGCGGAGGTATTCTCGAATCCCCTCTCCGCAGGGAATACTTTCCTAAACAGCTACTATTAAATGCTTGTAATACTGAAGAGTAATTCTGATGGTTTTTTTCTTCCAAGAATAACTTATAAGCAACCTAGGTCTTTGATTGTGAAACTTCGAGAATAAAGGAATAATATGAAGTTGCTAATTCACAATCAACATTTTCATTACAACTGAAAGCAATGTTGCACATTAATTGCATATATTCTTCCAAAGTTAGGAGAAGTGTGACTGCAACGTAGAGGTAAATTTACTGTATTCCAGTATATGCAGATTGTACAAAAATTAACGTTTTAAGGATACTAATTTGATGGCCCACTGTGGTGCAAGTATAGAGAATATACACTTTCACAATCGAAGACCATGACATGATCACATCAACAACCTAATTTAAATGACATTCTACCAATTAATAAAATTCTTACCTGCATACCTTGAAATTGCTGGGGTAATACTTACTGAAATTTACATTGGTAGAAGTCATCAAGTAAAATAAAGTAGTTGACACACATGTAAGTATTGCAACACAGTTACAAGCAATGTGAAGATAATGAGATTATTTAGCAAGAGCAGAAACAAATGAGAGATTAATCTTTATTTATCACAATCAATCGAAATTTTGTCAGCAAAGTTTACCAAAGGTTGTTTCACATTTTTTAGTGATTCGGGTAAAATAGTTAAAATTCAGGCCACTTTATTTCTTTCAACAACTATTTCACTCATTGCTTTCCTATTCCTGAGGTGAGATTTGTTAGGTAAGATACTTTAACAGTGAAATACACAGGTGGACACCATGGGTTTCACCTCTTGATGCTTAGTTGTGTGCAGGGCAGATCCGGACTGCTTTCTTGCCATTAAATCCAGTCTCTTCTGTGCCTGGATTAAGATGTCTCATACTTAAGTACTTCTGGGTTAACATCCATACATCACTTCACAGCCTTGAGCTGAGCCTCTGGGACTCTTGAGGCATGGATCTCTTCAGAGTATCCATACGTTGTTTGGGTAGACAGAGCGAAGAGATTTCCAGTTGTCCTAGTTTGCCTCTGCTCTGCCCTTTACATATCTTAAGAAATCCATCTGGAACAGTCAAGTAAAGAATATCTACATGAGAATAATTGGAAAAACAAACTGGATAAACTTAAAAACTGCCGCATAAAATTATATATATTGGAAATGATGATTAAGATAATAATACCTATTAAGCATATTAGGAAATTTAATATTTTTATAATGTGGGTATACCACAGTTCTAAATAGTTAAGACCCTAGAGGCAATTCCACAGCTGGCACTGATGAGACTACATAACCACTAACCACTTCTAGCCATTGCCTAGAGATGTCACAGCATTTTGCCGCCTCTTATTAATGGGAGCAGTGGGAAGGGAAGTGGATGAACAAGAGACTGTTCAGGCTTACTGAGGGTAGAGATTATACCAGAGGTTACATAGGTCAAATTCCAATGCAGCAACGCCACTTCGGTCTATACCATATATGTATTCTCCAGTACATCTGTGGAGCATTGCAGAAAACGAGAACATACTTCTTATGACCAAAGCCCTGGTACACCAATGCAGCTGCCAAAAAACTATTAACCAAAGTGAATCTCTAAAGCACCATGTTGTGCTGAAGGATATGCATCAAATTTGCAGATAAAAATGGTGTCTTGCAAAAAAATACCACCTTAGAATATGAAGTCATCGCTGAGAGAATCATTGCATCTACAAGATGGTTGGTGGAATTACGGCAGCTGCAGGATGGAGAATGAAATGTGCTGACATAGAGATTCAATTTTTATGTACATAGTACCTTACTACCATGCAAACATTATTGATGAATTAAAACAGAGAAATATTAAGAGAGACTATCCCCACTTAAATGAGAGACAATACTATGAATTATCAACCAGTCATGAACAAACAAATGCATAAAATTCAACAAAAATTTAATACACTTGATAAAAATTTTTAGTAGCTTACACACACAACACGTTAACATATTAGAGTTGAAAATAAGAGATGGATTTACCAATTGAGGCTTTTAAACATGAGTGCATTATATTTAAAAATCCAATTGAACTGGGTACATGCCTGCACTTCCTTTCAGTTTCACCAACTGGCAGGATCCCCAACCACGCATGCTCTCATGTCACCATAACTCAAGACCCCTTCTAAAAAAGGCCCCATTCCCCTAAAAAATGCTTTTCCCGTTAACATTCACGAAAACACAGAAACCGGAAATCAAAGATTGAAGGAGAATCTTCCACCCCACGACGTGACAACAGAGCTCCACTTTCCTATGTAAAAAATTGCTGAAATGGGTAGATAGGCTATACTAGTGTACTCCAACAAACCTCCTTCGAGAGCCCATGCATTGATACATGATGCCATGTGCTTCTCATTACAGCACTCACTGGCAGAATGTCATGTAATGATATATTTGCCATGCTAAAATAAAAAAATATGTTTCTCGCTGTTATGGCTTTTAATTTTTTTAATACATGCATTAAGTACTACTGATTCATAGTCCTGAACAAAACATTCACCACCAGCCATGCAGAACTGCCACGAATTTCAAAAAATGCCAAAATGATATCAAATAACTCATACAAGAGATCAGGGTAAGTTGATATGATATGAATAAATTGTACAATAGCATAATCCAAAGAACTTCCTTTTTGGAGCTCATGCATTAATGTATCATGCAAGGTACCTCTCATGAAGGCATATGGATTGCCGCTATTAAACTAAAATAAATCTATTTTGTAATGATGCTGTCAGAGTGCAAATTAAATTATAATTTAGCGACTTCTACAATATTTTCAATGCCACTTACTCATTAAAGCCTAGATGTTATCACTGTCTTTGATAAGGAAACAGCTATGGTGACATTGACCAAAAACGAAACACTGTGGAGACGGAAAATGTTTTCAAGAATCGTAATGTACAGTAATATCCATCACTTCCTGAGTTTAAATAACCACATAAGGAAATGCAAATGCTTAGTTGGTATAATGATGTGTTATGCAAGGACAATAAAATTATTTAAATGTAAGCTTTTACAATTGGTATGAAAATAATAGTTATGGTGTACAGGTGAGGTGAGGTGAGGTGTACGCTTACAATTAGTGACGTAATTTTTTGAAGCACCCTTACATGGCTGAATAAAGGAATATATTGTATCCCTGAATCAATGCATCGACATGAAATTAGTCTAAATGCTTTTGATTCCAAATACAATGAACACATTGATGCCAAAATATTTCCTCTAGATACGAAGAAAATCAGCAGTTCATTTAATGGTAAAGAAGTTTCGAAAATATAGTGAACACTGCCTTTGCATGTGTTTATGGCACTTAATGTTGAAAAACCCTGTGTAATAAACATACATTGTTGAAAAAACTGTTGATTCACTTCCCTCGACTACCAACAGCATATGTTACCACCTATTCCCTGGTTATTCCACATTACCTATCGAGGTTACCAGGCAAATGCTTCCTGATCTTATCCAGGGAATTACCCCAACGGAAAAGAAACCCCCTTTTACATGCTGACTATGAAACTGTTAAAAACCATGTGTTTTTACTCCTCACCAAAATATTTATGAGAAAGCGCATGCCTTCCTGGTTAAGGTGGATAATGTCCGGCCCCCTGCAGTCTCTGCATCCCATCCAGCTATTAATTACGGAGGTTATGTATGTAAGAACATATGCCCAATAGGTGAAGATATAGCATATATATAAATATATTAGTACGACATTTGTGAGCTTACAATTCAAAAAACTCCTCCCTCACCCTACAATCCCAAAGAAAAGGTGTGATGAAGTCGATCACCTGAAATCCACCAAAGAGATTTGAAATCACCAGAATGGGAAATCACTAGAAAAGGAAATGAAATCACCAGAATGAGTATCATGTTAATGCATGAACGAAATGGCAACTGTAACACAAATGAATAATTGACATAATTATGAATCAAGTGAGTGGAAAACATTGTCTTACTCTCCCTTTTTAGTGTACATCAGTTGATGGCTACTAAATGATGCCCATGTATTATGTTTCCCCATTGAGCTGGAGTGGGGATCGTGCTTAATACAACCACCCTCAATGTCAAGCAATGAGTCCTGAGAAGTATCCAATGGAAATTACTCATCAGCTGGTGAATTCTTACGTCCCTCCCCAAGTCATTGGATCCTATTGATAATATAATTGGAGAATAAAAGCATCCAACATCCAGCAAAACTCTCCACAATTTCCTTGTGCTCTGGCCCGATACGCAAAGTCCAACGGCAGCGGGACAACCTATGAGCAAATGAAGCATTTAATATAGAAGACAAGTTGCATTAAGGATTCGTTGACAAGAGAAAAAATTCTCCTGCCTCTCTCAAGGTGGTACCCCAGAAGAGACACCCACCACACAAAATGGCTGTCTCCCACCTTTATGTGCCCGTAAATCTCAGGTCTATCCATGGAGAATCAAAATCAATGACATATGGAACACTAGCGATTGACTATGAGAAGGCAAGTGTGACCACGATAGGCAGGGTGAAGATCAGCCAAACACCTCCCCCTTCCACGCCTCATAAAAAACACACCAACAATGTACTCGGTTGAAAATCAGGACGACCTCTGTCTCTCATCTCCCGATTGGCATAACTAGCTACTCTCAAGTTCAAACAGACAACCAGAGAGAAATAAAAATGTTAGCGACCTCTGCATTATTTCCAATGCCACAAACACATTGGTGGCAAAATGCTCAATGTGAAAACGCGTATGAAGACATTGAATGTAAAATGAACACCATGAACATGTGTAAAATGTTTATTATTATTTAGTAAAATTTAGTAAAATTACCCCGATTATGATTGAGGACATTTTTACTAGATGGATTGTCAAGTGAATTCAATTATTACTTGCATGGGAGGGAGGGCAAATTTAATAATGGGTACTCTATATTTATTTATATTATTATTTATAAATATGACTGACTTTCTCATTAATGTAAACCAAATTTTTACTTTCAATTTAATGCACAGTTAGGTTTGAAATTGGCTCAAATCAACCCACCATCCCCTTCTTAATCACTAATTTAGTAACATTGAAATAGGAATGACACCACCCTTTCGAACACATTTTAAATCTTTAGTTATGCATGGTGTTTACCACTCCATTGTCTTGGGGGAACCTTGAAAACCTTCCGGCTAGCGGGTTATTTTCCTGGATATTTTTTTGCAAACCTCCGTGAATGTTGACCACCTTATGACGTCAGGAGGTTAACAACTTAACAAAATGGGTACTAAGTGTACTACACAACTCACTTGGTCACCCTTTGGTCGGGGACATTTGTTTCCTTGAAATATCAAAGCATGTCTTTATGACCTTTTACTCCCATTATGACCTATGGAGGTCAAAAAAATCAACAATACTGTTAAATGAACTGCAACACTGTCGTAAGAACCCTTAAAAACCCATGGGTCGACACGCTGGTTGCCACGATGGCCCGACATTTTCCTCTAAGATCCTTGACCCCCATTGTGACCTCCTAAGGTCAAAAAATCAACAATACTGATAAATGAACCGCAAAAATGACCTAAGCACCCTTTAAAACCTGTGGTTCGACACGTGGTTGTCTCGATGGCCCGACATTTACCCCTATGACCTTAGACCTCAGTGTCAGCCTTCGAGGTCAAATACTGGATAAGACTAGCATTTGGACAATACCAATGACTTGTGCACCCTTTAAAACCCATGGATAGGCACCTTTGATGGTATGCTATTCTTTTGCCACCCTTATGTCCTTGACTGTGACCTTATTGGGTCAATAGTTGAATTTTCATGAACAAAAGTGTTATTTTCGGTTTCCTCGTGTCCGAAAACCTAAGAATTGACATCCTGATCAATGAAATTCAGACTTTTTTCTATCTCGATTTTTTTAACATTGAAAATTTTTGTTTGGGCTCACATTATAAAGTCAAAATATCAAAATTCTAAAAATTTTCTTGCACTCAACAAAACTTTGGACCTTTCCCCATAAGTATGCATATTTTCACGAATATTGCTGGAGTGAAGGTTACTAAAATTAGAGATCAAAAATGACACACGACCATAGGGACAGTCTGTACAATAATATAAATCTAGGAAGCAAGATGTATAGATCAAAATTCCTGCAAAACATTTTGAGGGAGTTGGTAGTCATTTTTAAGGAGAAGATCGGAAACAAAATGATCTCAAATGAGCTGAAAAGAAAGACAGCTTATTTCAAGGATTTATCAACATGTGAAAGTGCTACAAAGCGAAGACAAGAAAGAAGTGGTAGATGTATCGTATCACTGCAGAATAAAGACATTAAAACAAAACTGTTCTGTTGCTCGTGCAATAATTTGATGTGCGTGAGCAATATGATTTATACTTCCAAGGACTGTAAAAAAAATTCTAAGGATCACTGATGAGGAAAATAAAGTGTAAAAATATCAATATGTGTTTATGCTCATTAGGAACCTACACTACGAAACTTTGATAATTTACGGAAATATGAGTCAGCACACGGCAGAAAAGGAATACCGTGCTTATGCCATGATAACATTATTCACAGTGCATATTGAATATTCTGAGGAAGTAGTTATTGTAGGAGACAAATGAGGATTAGGTTATAGGGGGGAACACCACCCCCAAGTACAATCTCAGGATAATCCAAGTATCATAAGGTACATATTGGAAATGTGAACAAATATTTCTCAGATGGAACACCGGGTCACAGTGGTCATTGTTTCAGACATGTCAACACTATAATCCAGCATCGTTTTTCTGAAGAAATGTTAGTCACCTCTGCCGTGAGGATGACACTCTACCTTCAAATTTAAACTGCAAGTAAAAATTGATTTAAATCATAATAAGTACTAACAGACAGTTAAAACTAAACTCAAACTTAAATTTTTCCCTTCTATTAGATTCCTTCACTATAAAATCTAATTCCATTTGTTCATCTTTATTGTATTGCATTTGGGCACTGATAATAACCATAATTAAATAGTTTACTCTTTTATGGGATGACCCATTGTAGATTCAATGATGCTATGCTAAAAAAATACATTAATCCTAGTAATTCTTTCAAATAAAATATTGTCTAACCCATTTTTTCCAATGTTCTATGTGGTGTCAGGAGCACCGTACTCGAGTAACCTTGATCAGAAAACTTGCATGAGTTATTAACGTTATAATGAGCTAAAACTAAAACCAGACCAAACTGTCTGTGATAACTCAAAGAAAACAGAATTCAAGACATTTGTTTCACTCAATTCAAATATCAAATTTACGGGTTATATTTGTAAAAATTAATCAATTCATGTATTTTGTTGAATGCTAAACATTTTTCACTGCTCTGTCGATCATTGTCAAGGTCCTTTCATAACATTTAATATTAATAATCACCAGCTTTAATGCTCCATTAAGTTTTGATATTTAATTGAATTGCTTTTCCGTAAATTTTGCACGTAATACTTTGATGCAGTCACTAAGCATAATACTTTGCCCGTCATGACAAGTGATTCATCAAATACAAGATTTAGTTACTTTTTCAATCCATTGCTATAACCTGTTCAGCCCACAAATACAAACATTTTGCTAAATTTTCATTCTCGTTGATAAGCACTTGAAAGTATCAAGGCCGGGCTACATGGTAAATCAACACAAACAAGTTAATACCTGCTTGCGTGAATGATTTCACAGGGCTTACAATGAAAAAAGAATCAATCACACTAAAGAAATTTCCACACAAAATTTTGTAAAATTTTTCAGACAACATTCTGCGTCCAAAATATGACAAATAAATTTGAAATCATTGAATTTGATGAGCTTTTACAAGCACAGTGGGCATATATTGGCAGGTTGGCCACTTCCAAAGGCAACCTACGAAAGGAATGAAAACATATGCAAGAGATTTCAGACTTGTCATGGAAAGCATGCCCATAGAATGGAATAAAACAATAACTAAGGAAATCAATAAAATGTAAACCGTCACTTACTCCTAAGTCGACAAAATCATACAAGGCATCCCCTACAGTTATCTGGCCTGCCACATTTGAAGTGAATATGTTGTAATAATAATCACTTTCTTCACGCTAAGTCTGCACAGGGGTACCCTCGGAATGGGGAATTCTACTAAAAATAAATGATTATGCGATAAAAAAATATCCTTCGTGCTGTAAATTAAAGTGAAAGCAGTTCTTCTCTAAGCTGCATATTTTTTTGTAGAATTTCACTATGAAAATTATACATTCATCTTGCGCTCAAAATGACCCATTGCCATGTTGGCTGAGTGTGACACCAGAGGCCAGTAAACAATAGGTTTAAGTGGTGCCAGTAGACTATTTGTCCAAGTTTTAGAAAAACCTACGTATCTCTCTTTACAATTAATTTTTTATATGTCAATTCCATCATCAGTCATGTGAAATATTTATCCTGAATAATTGATAGGTTTAAAGAATGTAAGCAAACTGGAAGATGCAGCACCATCTTGACAAATAGCGCTTATTACTTTCTCATCCTCCTCATCCACGGCGATTTACACAGTATAAGCTTATTGTTGTCACTTAATGTACTGGTGTCACCTTAGCCTCAACAGTGCAAACGTTCAAATTTATTAACACTTGAACCTAACAAACTGCTGAAACACGGTATGTCTCTCTTCCAGACCTTAGGAATGCTCAGTAAATCAGCATAAAATATGATCCATTGTATTTCTCCAAAACGTTACCATCACATATTCCAATATTGCACCAAGTACACATTAAAAGCAATGAGTAAATGACAGTAGTTAAATGAGACACAAAACAAGCTTTAGATTATTAGCGAATGAAATTATTGATTTAATTTATGTTACATTTCAATTTTGCAGCTTCTCAACTCCGCACAAAGAAATATACATTACTGGAGAAGAAATAAGTTGCCATGAATTAATCTACCTTCAGAAAGTTCCCAGGATGCGTCTTTACGAAGTCGGAGTAAACCATTACACAATACAAGCACCGTAAAATCTTTTGAACAATTCACATGTTTTCACACACCCTTCACGTTCTGAATCAGTATCGTCGTAGATGTTTGTTATCATCGTTACTGTTTTGTTATTGCCACAGAACGAGTCTGCTAACTCGCATTCTGATATCACAGGGCATTTTTGTAGCACGAAATAATTTGATAATTGTTGTGAACTTTGAAGCTCTCCAGCAACAAGAATATTGAGAATCATGAATTATTTATAATGCATATATATAATTTATACGCAAAAATATTATTTGCATACAATATAAAACTTTAACTAACTTAAGCTAAACTTGAAAAAAATTAGCTTCTTAATTTTAGGAGAGCACCCCATTCCTTTGTATAGACTACGGGGAATTCCCAATGGTAATACTTGTGTTTTTCACTGCAATAACTCATTCAACCTGTAAACCAGTTCACTCCACAAACAAATCATCCACAAAATTCTCAGTGTTTTACAAATTTCTAATATATTACGTTCATTTCTATGACGTCGACCAACGCAAAAACTTGAGAATAACTAAGTAAATGGGCGTAAAAAGTTCACATTAACATATGACCTCAAAAATAAATCGAATTTCAACGAAAAAGACAGCAAATACTTTACACGAACTCCATGCTCATTGACGCCTTAGCTCATAACTGACCAGGCTAGCAAGGTTTAGTTTAGACACCAGACTTCATATGCGTATTGCACCACTAGAGGTCTACGTATGCAACAGGCTTACAATCGAAAAGTGAGGTATATCTAACGATGAGTGAAATATTATTGAGGTGCATTGCATTTTTTTAAACATGGATATTTTAAAACTTTTTTCATTCGACATTAATTAGATTTTTTACCGTTTTTCATACTAAAAGACCATACACGAAATGTGAACAAGTGGCAGCTATGAAGTATCTCTTGGATTCAGTGACTGATAGATGAACTATCACAATTGTTCCTTCAACAATGTCATTCACCACTAATACTTATAACTGCCCACAAAGACAGGCATTAAAATAAAACTGCAAAATATCGCAAAATATACTAGAAAAGAAGACTTTCCCGTTTTAGTAGTTCATTGCAATCTGTACACCAACAATTATTTTCATGTACTCCAAATTAAATAAACAAAATTGATATGTAAAAAAACCACATCCCATCAGTAAATTAGCTTCAAAAATGGGCGCAAATATGATTCTAGAAATAACCTAAACTTTGAGTGAAACACATTTAAAAACAATTTTCCATGAACTCAAAATTAATTAAACAAAATTGATCAATAAAATAAAACACATCCCATTCTCTAATCCATGAGTCTGATTGCAAAAAAAACTTATATGCACAAATAATTAGTGTTTCCATAAAGAAGACAAAAAAATATATCATGAGAATCAAAATCATCACCTCATATTTTTAACACCTGTTTAAACCACACATAAACATATACAAGTTATTTATTGAATGCATGAACGACTTTAGCGGACCAGAATGGAATGTGTACATATGCGTTGACCATATCAGAACAGGTTCTTTTTTCTATTCATGTATTCACACAGTTCTGTGGTTACACGATGCATTTTTGTTTACATTCATGGGTTCATATAGTTAGATAATAACTAGAATAGGTATATGAATGGAGTTTGAACACCTTTAATCAAGAACGGTAAGGCAACCATCTCTACTGATTTAATTATATGTATACCACACTTTTATTTTTGACAGCACCAATATTATGTACACAAAACATTATTAAACAAAAAATTATTCAAATGAAAATTTTTATTCGCGAGCACATAATTTTTTTATAAACATCTAACATATATAATTTTAGCAAATATAAAGTTATCAAATCAATCAATTACGAATCAAATATAAAAATGCATTCGTATATAATATTGCCACATAGTAAAGAACAAGTACACTAAATAGCCAGGTGTATCAACTCACTTTTCTCGACTTGTTTTAAAATATTCAAATCGATTTGTTGAAATGCCTCTTTGGATATTTTTTCAGCTGAACTATTCTGTTGTAAAACCAAAGAGGAGGTGAGAAGCAAAAGAAATACATCGAAAATATATTCCACAAAATAATTCACGTTCATTGATACATATGTGTTTTCAGTTGGTCATTGGTAAATTGAAATTATTCACTTTTATGACTGATTTTCTGACTTTTTATGACTGTAATCACTTAGTTATACCACAAGAAAAAGCGACTTCGGCCGTCACAATTGAGGTACCAACTGCGAGTTACTTAATACCTCGTCAGGATTCGGAAACACTAAGCGGGAAATTGGACATTTTTCACTGCACCGTCGATCATTGGTGAGGCCCTTTCATAACATTCAACATTGTTAACTAACAAATGTAATGCTATATTAAGTTTTGATCTCTAATAAGAAGTGCTTTTCAGTAAAATTTTCATGAAATAAATTGATGCAGTCACTAAGCATTAAGGCCTGTTTACACGATGCATTAAAAGGTAGGAGTTAATGTACGTTTTCGTGAATTATATTTGTGGACCAGAACGGTACATATACGAATGCATGAACAAAATTAGAACAAGTCCCATTTTCTGTGCATGCATTCGAACAAGTTGGGTGGTTACACGGTGTATTTTGGCGATCATACATTTAGAGATTAACCCGTACGTGTTAATGTACCGTATAAACAAATACTTTTCCCGTCATGGCAAGTGAGTCATCAAATACACGATTAATTACATTTTCAAGTTATTGCTATTATATGTTGATACCACAAATACAAACATTTGGCAAAAATTTTATTCTAGCCCACATGAACTTTGAACTATTAAGGCCGGGCTACACGGTAAGTTAACACGAACAAGTTAATATCTGGTTACGTGAATGATTTCACATTATTTGAAAGTTACACGAGGCTTCCAATGAAATAAAATAAGATGCACTCACCCTGAGGTAATTCCTACACGAGAGTTTTCTCAGTTCTCCGTCCGATTTATGACAAATATTTATGAAATCATTGAATTCGATGAGCTTTTTCAAGCACAGTGGGCTGGCAGGCAGGTCATCTCCAACAGGAACCTACGAAATGAATGAAAACATATGCGCAAGAGATGTCAGTCTTGCTGTGGAAAACATGCTCATATACAACGGAATAAAACAATAACTAAGGAGATCAATAAAATGTAAACCCTCACTTACTTGTAAGTCAACAAATTCGCCTAAGGCATCCTTTCCAGTTATCCTGCAATTGAAAAGAATATGTTGTAACAATAATCATTTTTCTTCATGCAAAGTCTGCACGGAGTACCCTCAGAATTCCTTTCTGAAGACTCAGCTAAATTCCCAGCGGTAATACTTATATTTTTACAGCAATAACTCAATCTATCTGTAAAACCAGTTCACTCCTCAAAAATCATCCACACAGCACTCAGTGATTTACAAATTTGTAATACATAACGTTAATTTCCATGACTTACGATAACGCAAAAAACTTGAGAATAATCCAGGAGAATGGCTTATAAACTCACATTGACAAGGACCTCAAAAATATATCGCATTTCAACAGAAAAGACATCAAATATTTTCCACGAACTCCATGCTCATTGACGCCTTGCTGTTAACTGACCATGATAGCAAGGATTAGCTTACATACCGGATTTCATTTGCGTATTGCACCGCTAGAGAATTGCGTATGCAGTAGGCCTAAAATCGAAAAATGAAATATTTCCAACAATAAGTGATATATTATGCTAGTTTATTACAGTATTTGAATAAAAAAAATATTTTTAAACTTTTTAACTCTACATTTAAGAATTTTGAACTCTTTCTCATATTTAAAGACTGTAGATGTAATCTGACCTGGCGACTTGTGTTACCTTGGCCCACAGTTTTATCCCAACAATCTGCAGTGATGCCAACATTTAGCTTAAAACTCAGGTCACGGTATCACTGTACTATATTTACCATAACTCACAAATGCGTCCATTGACATCGCTGGTTTTTTTATATATGGCAAACAAGACATCATTACTTAGTACTATATACAGATATTCCGCGAATCGTCCCTGATTTAAAAGTTACAAGACCTGCAATACGTAGTAATTTCTCGCCGCGAAGCTGAGACTCGCCGGAAGGTATACCTGTTTAAAAATCATCATTACTCTGTTATGCGTCCATTCATCTCTTTGGTTTTTTAATATATGTCAGAGAAGACATCAATACTTAGTACTACACACAGATATTCTGCGAATCGTCCCTGATTCACAAGTTACAGGACCTACAATACGTAGTAATTTCATGCCGCGAAGCTGAGACTCGCCGGAAGGTATACCTGTTTAAAAATCATCATTACTCTGTTATGCGTCCATTCATCTCTTTGGTTTTTTGATATAAGCCAGAGAAGACATCAATACTTAGTACTACTAACAGATATTTCGCGAATCGTCCCTGATTTACAAGTTAGAAGACCTGAAATACGTAGTACTTACTCGCCGCGAAGCTGAGACTCGCCGGAAGGTATACCTGTTTAAAAATCATCATTACTCTGTTACGCGTCCATTCATCTCGCTGGTTTTTTGATATATGGCTGACAAGACATCAATACTTAGTACTATATACAGATATTCTGCGAATCGTCCCTGATTTACAAGTAAGAGGACCTAAAATACTTAATATTTTCTCGCCGCGACGCTTTGACTTGACCGACGGTATGAGTTGATAATATTCATCATTACTCTGTTATGCGTCCATTCATCTCGCTGCTTTTTTGATATGTAGCAGACAAGACATCAATACTTTGTACGATACACAGATATTCTGCGAATCGTCCCTGATTTACAAGTTACAGGACCTACAATACGTAGTAATTTCTCGCCGCGAAGCATAGACTCGCCGGAAAGTATACCTGTTTAAAAATCATCATTACGCTGTTATGCGTCCATTCATCTCTCTGGTATTTTGATATATGTCAGACAAGACATTAATACTTAGTACTGTATACAGATATTCCGCGAATCGTCCCTGATTTAAGAGTTACAAGGCCTGCAATACGTAGTAATTTCTCGCCGTGAAGCTGAGACTCGCCGGAAGGTATACCAGTTTAAAAATCATCATTACTCTGTTATGCGTCCATTCATCTCCCTGCTTTTTTCATATATGGCAGTCAAGACATCAGTACTTAGTACTACACACAGATATTCTGCGAATCGTCCCTGATTTACAAGTTAGAGGGCCTACAATACTGAATATTTTCTCGCCGCGGCGCTTTGACTTGACCGACGGTATGAGTTGATAATATTCATCATTACTCTGTTATGCGTCCATTCATCTCGCTGCTTTTTTGATATGTGGCAGACAAGACATCAATACGTAGTACCATAGAAAGATAGTCCGCGAATCGTCCCTGATTTATAAGTTACATGACCTGCAATACATAGTATTTTCTCGCCGCGAAGCTGAGACTCGCCGGAAGGTATACCTGTTT
Organism: Ischnura elegans; assembly: GCF_921293095.1. NCBI lineage: Eukaryota > Metazoa > Arthropoda > Insecta > Odonata > Coenagrionidae > Ischnura > Ischnura elegans. The sequence continues at coordinate 3,895,275 of NW_025791660.1, read as the reverse complement.
AAAAATAATCATTACTCTGTTATGCGTCCATTCATCTCTCTGGTATTTTGATATATGTCAGACAAGACATTAATACTTAGTACTGTATACAGTTATTTCGTGAATCGTCCCTGATTTAAGAGTTACAAGGCCTGCAATACGTAGTAATTTCTCGCCGTGAAGCTGAGACTCGCCGGAAAGTATACCTGTTTAAAACTCATCATTACTCTGTTATGCGTCCATTCATCTCTATGGTTTTTTGATATATGTCAGAGAAGACATCAATACTTAGTACTATACTCTGATATTCCGCGAATCGTCACTGATTTATAAGTTACATGACCTGCAATACATAGTAATTTCTCGCCGCGAAGTTGAGACTCGCCGGAAGGCGTACCAGTTTAAAAATCATCATTACTCAGTTATACGTCCATTCATCTCTCTGGTATTTTGATATATGTCAGACAAGACATTAATACTTAGTACTGTATACAGATATTCCGCGAATCGTCCCTGATTTAAGAGTTACAAGGCCTGCAATACGTAGTAATTTCTCGCCGTGAAGCTGCGACTCGCCGGAAAGTATACCTGTTTAAAACTCATCATTACTCTGTTATGCGTCCATTCATCTCTTTGATTTTTTGATATATGTCAGAGAAGACATCAATACTTAGTACTATACTCTGATATTCCGCGAATCGTCCCTGATTTATAAGTTACATGACCTGCAATACATAGTAATTTCTCGCCACGAAGTTGAGACTCGCCGGAAGGTATACCAGTTTAAAAATCATCATTACTCTGTTATGCGTCCATTCATCTCGCTGCTTTTTTCATATATGGCAGACAAGACATCAATACTTAGTACTATATACAGATATTCTGCAAATCGTCCCTGATTTACAAGTTAGAGGGCCTGCTATACGTAGTAATTTCTCGCCGTGAAGCTGAGACTCGCCGGAAAGTATACCTGTTTAAAACTCATCATTACTCTGTTATGCGTCCATTCATCTCTTTGGTTTTTTGATATATGTCAGAGAAGACATCAATACTTAGTACTATACTCTGATATTCCGAAATTCGTCCCTGATTTATAAGTTACATGACCTGCAATACATAGTAATTTCTCGCCGCGAAGTTGAGACTCGCCGGAAGGTATACCAGTTTAAAAATCATCATTACTCTGTTATGCGTCCATTCATCTCGCTGCTTTTTTCATATATGGCAGACAAGACATCAATACTTAGTACTATATACAGATATTCTGCGAATCGTCCCTGATTTACAAGTTAGAGGGCCTGCTATACGTAGTAATTTCTCGCCGTGAAGCTGAGACTCGCCGGAAAGTATACCTGTTTAAAACTCATCATTACTCTGTTATGCGTCCATTCATCTATCTGTTATTTTTATATATGTCAGACAAGACATTAATACTTAGTACTGTATACAGATATTCCGCGAATCGTCCCTGATTTATAAGTTACATGACCTGCAATACATAGTAATTTCTCGCCGCGAAGTTGAGACTCGCCGGAAGGTATACCAGTTTAAAAATCATCATTACTCTGTTATGCGTCCATTCATCTCGCTGCTTTTTTCATATATGGCAGACAAGACATCAATACTTAGTACTATATACAGATATTCTGCGAATCGTCCCTGATTTACAAGTTAGAGGGCCTACAATACTTAATATTTTCTCGCCGCGACGCTTTGACTTGACCGACGGTATGAGTTGATAATATTCATCATTAGTCTGTTATGCGTCCATTCATCTCGCTGCTTTTTTGATATGTGGCAGACAAGACATCAATACGTAGTACCATAGAAAGATAGTCCGCGAATCGTCCCTGATTTATAAGTTACAAGACCTGCAATACGTAGTATTTTCTAACCGTGAAGCTTAGACTCGCCGGAAAGTATACCTGTTTAAAACTCATCATTACTCTGTTATGCGTCCATTCATCTCTCTGGTATTTTGATATATGTCAGACAAGACATTAATACTTAGTAATGTATACAGTTATTCCGCAAATCGTCCCTGATTTAAGAGTTACAAGGCCTGCAATACGTAGTAATTTCTCGCCGTGAAGCTGAGACTCGCCGGGAAGAAAACCTGTTTAAAACTCATCATTACTCTGTTATGCGTCCATTCATCTCTTTGATTTTTTGATATATGTCAGAGAAGACATCGATACTTAGTACTATACTCTGATATTCCGCGAATCGTCCCTGATTTATAAGTTACATGACCTGTAATACATAGTAATTTCTCGCCACGAAGTTGAGACTCGCCGGAAGGCGTACCAGTTTAAAAATCATCATTACTCAGTTATACGTCCATTCATCTCTCTGGTATGTTGATATATGTCAGACAAGACATTAATACTTAGTACTGTATACAGATATTCCGCGAATCGTCCGTGATTTAAGAGTTACAAGGCCTGCAATACGTAGTAATTTCTCGCCGTGAAGCTGCGACTCGCCGGAAAGTATACCTGTTTAAAACTCATCATTACTCTGTTATGCGTCCATTCATCTCTTTGATTTTTTGATATATGTCAGAGAAGACATCAATACTTAGTACTATACTCTGATATTCCGCGAATCGTCCCTGATTTATAAGTTACATGACCTGCAATACATAGTAATTTCTCGCCACGAAGTTGAGACTCGCCGGAAGGTATACCAGTTTAAAAATCATCATTACTCTGTTATGCGTCCATTCATCTCGCTGCTTTTTTCATATATGGCAGACAAGACATCAATACTTAGTACTATATACAGATATTCTGCGAATCGTCCCTGATTTACAAGTTAGAGGGCCTGCTATACGTAGTAATTTCTCGCCGTGAAGCTGAGACTCGCCGGAAAGTATACCTGTTTAAAACTCATCATTACTCTGTTATGCGTCCATTCATCTCTCTGTTATTTTTATATATGTCAGACAAGACATTAATACTTAGTACTGTATACAGATATTCCGCGAATCGTCCCTGATTTAAGAGTTACAAGGCCTGCAATACGTAGTAATTTCTCGCCGTGAAGCTGAGACTCGCCGGAAAGTATACCTGTTTAAAACTCATCATTACTCTGTTATGCGTCCATTCATCTCTTTGGTTTTTTGATATATGTCAGAGAAGACATCAATATTTAGTACTATACTCTGATATTCCGCGAATCCTCCCTGATTTATAAGTTACATGACCTGCAATACATAGTAATTTCTCGCCGCGAAGTTGAGACTCGCCGGAAGGTATACCAGTTTAAAAATCATCATTACTCTGTTATGCGTCCATTCATCTCGCTGCTTTTTTCATATATGGCAGACAAGACATCAATACTTAGTACTATATACAGATATTCTGCGAATCGTCCCTGATTTACAAGTTAGAGGGCCTGCTATACGTAGTAATTTCTCGCCGTGAAGCTGAGACTCGCCGGAAAGTATACCTGTTTAAAACTCATCATTACTCTGTTATGCGTCCATTCATCTATCTGTTATTTTTATATATGTCAGACAAGACATTAATACTTAGTACTGTATACAGATATTCCGCGAATCGTCCCTGATTTAAGAGTTACAATGCCTGCAATACGTAGTAATTTCTTGCCGTGAAGCTGAGACTCGCCGGAAAGTATACCTGTTTAAAACTCATCATTACTCTGTTATGCGTCCATTCATCTCTTTGGTTTTTTGATATATGTCAGAGAAGACATCAGTACTTAGTACTATACTATGATATTCCGCGAATCGTCCCTGATTTATAAGTTACATGACCTGCAATACATAGTAATTTCTCGCCGCGAAGTTGAGACTCGCCGGAAGGTATACCAGTTTAAAAATCATCATTACTCTGTTATGCGTCCATTCATCTCGCTGCTTTTTTCATATATGGCAGACAAGACATCAATTCTTAATACTATATACAGTTATTCCGCGAATCGTTCCTGATTTACATGTTACAAGACCTGCAATACGTAGTAATTTCTCGCCGCGACGCTGTAACTTGACCGACGGTATTAGTTTATAATATTTATCATTACTCCGTTACTGCATAGGTATATTCTGCGAATTGTCCCATATATTCTAGATGTAGGACCTACAATGCCTTGTAATTTCTCGACATAAATGAAGACAGAAGTACTTGGTACCATACACAGACATTCCGCGAATTGTCCCTTATTTTCTTGTTTTAGGTCCATTATACGATAACTTCTACTTTCTTTGGGTATTTCCGTGATCGTTATGCTATCTTAGCCATGGGTCTTTTTCCTGAAAATGGTATGTTCTTTCAGGCATACTTCGTCTTTAACAATAGCCTCTCCCTAGCCTTCCATCGCTCCATGGGGGCAGTAAGCGAAACGCCCCGTGGTGACCCTACCGTGCTTCCGTGATGGGGCGTGTACGATGGGAATATGTTCCTTGAGCTCCTCTTGGATTAAGAAGTTGGCGGCGAATGACGCACAAAAAGCACAGAGATAAGGCTTGAAAATTGACAATGAGAGAGAACTCCTGAGGAATCCCCTCATCGTTAGGCCGCTCCTCCCCCACCTATCCCATTCTCAAAGTGTCCTTGACCAGCATAGGAAGAAATACGTGAGGAACGGACGGGATGACGAGGGTGGGGTTGCATGAGGTGAAAGGGAGTATTTGCTAGTGCATAGGAACAACAGTTAATGGATCTTCTTTCGTCCTGGCGTAGACGATTCGGGCATTAGGTAATGGATTCCTGGAAATGAATCCCACTCTTTTTCAACCCCATAAGGGAGGATTTACGGTGATGTGTCTCAGTGACCATTAACCAGTGTGTGCATTAATATCTTCCTGGAATAGAGTGTTTGCAATGGTCGCATTTCCGCAGATACGAAAAATCGCGATCCATGGCAGTAATATTTTTTTTTTGTAACTGTTTCTTACAAAGGTTTTCTTTGCTTCCTCTCAGGTTGAATGCTCTGCATATAATCGCATTTCCTGGGGAAAGTTTATAAAAATGTTGGTTCGCAAATTTTAGAGGAATGCTCGAAAAATTTATTCATAATTTAAAATACAAATCCATGCGTTGATTCATGCGTAAAATGGGTTTTGTTAAAAGAATATTAGGAAAGTGCGACGACAAAGTGAGAGAAATTAGCTACTTTTCCCTCGTTAGACCACATTTGGAATACGCTGCCAGTGTTTGGGACCCTCATGAAAAAGGCTTAATAACAGAGTTAGAACGCGTGCAAAGAAGAGCTGCCAGGTATGTGAAAGGTCGTTACGATAGTCTTGTTAGTGTAACTGACCTCTTAGATAAACTCGGATGGGAATCTCTGTCGGACCGTAGATTGAAAAATAGACTAAACCTTTTAGATAAATTCAAGAGCAGTGTCTTTTCTGACGAAGTTAACCATATCTTGCGGACGCCAACGTACTACGGAAGATCAGATCATATAAATATAATAAGAGAGATAGATTGCAGAACAGACAGATTCCGAATGTCATTTTTTCCACGATCAATAAGAGATTATAACGGCAGCAATAGAGCGCGTAAATAGATTGCATGACTTGTAGTGTAGCCTACTAACCTATGTGAAATTCGCGGCGAGAAATTACTATGTATTGCAGGTCATGTAACATATAAATCAGGGACGATTCGCGGATTATCAGAGTATATTACTAAGTATTGATTTCTTCTCTGCCATACATGAAAAAAGCAGCGAGATGAATGGACGCATAACAGAGTAATAATGATTTTTAAACAGGTATACCTTCCGGCGAGTCTCAGCTTCGCGGCGATAAAATACTACGTATTTCAGGTCTTGTAACTTATAAATCTGGGACGATTCGCGGAATATCAGAGTAAAGTACTAAGTATTGATGTCTTGTCTACCATATATCAAAAAAGCAGCGAGATAAATGGACGCATAACAGAGTAATGATGATTTTTAAACAGGTATACCTTCCGGCGAGTCTCAGCTTCGCGGCGAGAAAATACTACGTATTGCAGGTCTTGTAACTTATAAATCAGAGACGATTCGCAGACTATCTTTCTATGGTACTACGTATTGATGTCTTGTCTGCCACATATCACAAAATGAGCGAGATGAATGGACGCATAACAGAGTAATGATGAATATTATAAAGTCATACCGTCGGTCAAGTCAAAGCGTCGCGGCGAGAAAATTTTAAGTATTGTAGGTCCTTTAACTTGTAAATCAGGGACGATTCGCAGAATATCTGTATATAGTACTAAGTATTGATGTCTTGTCTGCCATATTTGAAAAAAGCAGCGAGATGAATGGACGCATAACAGAGTAATGATGATTTTTAAACTGGTATACCTTCCGGCAAGTCTCAGCTTCGCGGCGAGAAGTTACTATGTATTGCAGGTCATGTAACTTATAAATCAGGGACGATTCGCGGAATATCAGAGTATAGTACTAAGTATTGATTTCTTCTCTGCCATATATGAAAAAAGCAGCGAGATGAATGGACGCATAACAGAGTAATGATGATTTTTAAACAGGTATACCTTCCGGCGAGTCTCAGCTTCGCGGCGATAAAATACTACGTATTTCAGGTCTTGTAACTTATAAATCAGGGGCGATTCGCGGAATATCAGAGTATAGTACTAAGTATTGATTTCTTCTCTGCCATATATGAAAAAAGCAGCGAGATGAATGGACGCATAACAGAGTAATGATGATTTTTAAACAGGTATACCTTCCGGTGTGTCTCAGCTTCGCGGCGATAAAATACTACGTATTTCAGGTCTTGTAACTTATAAATCTGGGACGATTCGCGGAATATCAGATAAAAGTACTAAGTATTGATGTCTTGTCTCCATATATCAAAAAAGCAGCGAGATGAATGGACGCATAACAGAGTAATGATGATTTTTAAACTGGTATACCTTCCGGCGAGTCTCAACTTCGTAGCGAGAAATTACTACGTATTGCAGGTCCTGTAACTGGAAAATCAGGGATGATTCGCGGAAATTCTGTATATAATTCTAAGTATTGATGTCTTGTCTGACATATATCAAAATACCAGAGAGGTGAATGGACGCATAACAGAGAAATGATGATTTTTAAACTGGTATACCTTCCGGCGAGTCTCAGCTTCGCGGCGAGATATGACTACGTATTGCAGGTCTTGTAACTTGTAAATCAGGGACGATTCGCGGACTATCTTTCTATGGTACTACGTATTGATGTCTTGTCTGCCACATATCACAAAAAGAGCGAGATGAATGGACGCATAACAGAGTAATGATGAATATTATAAAGTCATACCGTCGGTCAAGTCAAAGCGTCGCGGCGAGAAAATTTTAAGTATTGTAGGTCCTTTAACTTGTAAATCAGGGACGATTCGCAGAATATCTGTATATAGTACTAAGTATTGATGTCTTGTCTGCCATATTTGAAAAAAGCAGCGAGATGAATGGACGCATAACAGAGTAATGATGATTTTTAAACTGGTATACCTTCCGGCAAGTCTCAGCTTCGCGGCGAGAAGTTACTATGTATTGCAGGTCATGTAACTTATAAATAAGGGACGATTCGCGGAATATCAGAGTATAGTACTAAGTATTGATTTCTTCTCTGCCATATATGAAAAAAGCAGCGAGATGAATGGACGCATAACAGAGTAATGATGATTTTTAAACAGGTATACCTTCCGGCGAGTCTCAGCTTCGCGGCGATAAAATACTACGTATTTCAGGTCTTGTAACTTATAAATCTGGGACGATTCGCGGAATATCAGAGTAAAGTACTGATGAAGTATTGATGTCTTGTCTACCATGAGTAAAGTACTGATGAAGTATTGATGTCTTGTCTACCATATATCAAAAAAGCAGCGAGATGAATGGACGCATAACGGAGTAATGATGATTTTTAAACTGGTATACCTTCCGGCGAGTCTCAGCTTCGCGGCGAGAAAATACTACGTATTGCAGGTCTTGTAACTTATAAATCAGGGACGATTCGCGGACTATCTTTCTATGGTACTACGTATTGATGTCTTGTCTGCCACATATCACAAAAGGAGCGAGATGAATGGACGCATAACAGAGGAATGATGAATATTATAAAGTCATACCGTCGGTCAAGTCAAAACGTCGCGGCGAGAAAATTTTAAGTATTGTAGGTCCTTTAACTTGTAAATCAGGGACGATTCGCAGAATATCTGTATATAGTACTAAGTATTGATGTCTTGTCTGCCATATTTGAAAAATCAGCGAGATGAATGGACGCATAACAGAGTAATGATGATTTTTAAACTGGTATACCTTCCGGCAAGTCTCAGCTTCGCGGCGAGAAATTACTATGTATTGCAGGTCATGTAACTTATAAATCAGGGACGATTCGCGGAATATCAGAGTATAGTACTAAGTATTGATTTCTTCTCTGCCATATATGAAAAAAGCAGCGAGATGAATGGACGCATAACAGAGTAATGATGATTTTTAAACAGGTATACCTTCCGGCGAGTCTCAGCTTCGCGGCGAAAAAATACTACGTATTGCAGGTTTTGTAACTTATAAATCAGGGACGATTCGCGGAATATCAGAGTAAAGTACTAAGTATTGATGTCATGTCTACCATATATCAAAAAAGCAGCGAGATGAATGGACGGATAACAGAGTAATGATGATTTTTTAACAGGTATACCTTCCGGCGAGTCTCAGCTTCGCGGCGAGAAAATACTACGTATTGCAGGTCTTGTAACTTTTAAATCAGGGACGATTCGCGGACTATCTGTCTACATAACTACGTATTGATGTCTTGTCTGCCACATATCCAAAAAGGAGCGAGATGAATGGACGCATAACAGAGTAATGATGAATATTATAAAGTCATACCGTCGGTCAAGTCAAAGCGTCGCGGCCAGAAAATATTAAGTATTGTAGGTCCTTCAACTTGTAAATCAGGGACGATTCGCAGAATATCTGTATATAGTACTAAGTATTGATGTCTTGTCTGCCATATATGAAAAAAGCAGCGAGATGAATGGACGCATAACAGAGTAATGGTGATTTTTAAACAGGTATACCTTCCGGCGAGTCTCAGCTTCGCGGCGAGAAGTTACTATGTATTGCAGGTCATGTAACTTATAAATCAGGGACGATTCGCGGAATATCAGAGTATAGTACTAAGTATTGATTTCTTCTCTGCCATATATGAAAAAAGCAGCGAGATGAATGGACGCATAACAGAGTAATGATGATTTTTAAACAGGTATACCTTCCGGCGAGTCTCAGCTTCGCGGCGATAAAATACTACGTATTTCAATTCTTGTAACTTATAAATCTGGGACGATTCGCGGAATATCAGAGTAAAGTACTAAGTATTGATGTCATGTCTACCATATATCAAAAAAGCAGCGAGATGAATGGACGCATAACAGAGTAATGATGATTTTTAAACAGGTATAACTTCCGGCGAGTCTCAGCTTCGCGGCGAGAAAATACTACGTATTGCAGGTCTTGTAACTTATAAATCAGGGACGATTCGCGGACTATCTTTCTATGGTACTACGTATTGATGTCTTGTCTGCCACATATCACAAAAGGAGAGAGATGAATGGACGCATAACAGAGTAATGATGAATATTATAAAGTCATACCGTCGGTCAAGTCAAAGCGTCGCGGCGAGAAAATTTTAAGTATTGTAGGTCCTTTAACTTGTAAATCAGGGACGATTCGCAGAATATCTGTATATAGTACTAAGTATTGATGTCTTGTCTGCCATATTTGAAAAAAGCAGCGAGATGAATGGACGCATAACAGAGTAATGATGATTTTTAAACTGGTATACCTTCCGGCGAGTCTCAACTTCGCGGCGAGAAATTACTATGTATTGCAGGTCATGTAACTTATATATCAGGGACGATTCGCGGACTTTCTTTCTATGGTACTACGTATTGATGTCTTGTCTGCCATATATGAAAAAAGCAGCGAGATGGATGGACGCATAACAGAGTAATGATGATTTTTAAACAGGTATACCTTCCGGCGAGTCTCAGCCTCGCGGCGAAAAAATACTACGTATTGCAGGTCTTGTAACTTATAAATCAAGGACGATTCGCGGAATATCAGAGTAAAGTACTAAGTATTTATGTCATGTCTACCATATATCAAAAAAGCAGCGAGATGAATGGACGGATAACAGAGTAATGATGATTTTTTAACAGGTATACCTTCCGGCGAGTCTCAGCTTCGCGGCGAGAAAATACTACGTATTGCAGGTCTTGTAACTTATAAATCAGGGACGATTCGCGGACTATCTGTCTACATAACTACGTATTGATGTCTTTTCTGCCACATATCCAAAAAGGAGCGAGATGAATGGACGCATAACAGAGTAATGATGAATATTATAAAGTCATACCGTCGGTCAAGTCAAAGCGTCGCGGCCAGAAAATATTAAGTATTGTAGGTCCTTCAACTTGTAAATCAGGGACGATTCGCAGAATATTTGTATATAGTACTAAGTATTGATGTCTTGTCTGCCATATATGAAAAAAGCTGCGAGATGAATGGACGCATAACAGAGTAATGATGAATATTATAAACTCATACCGTCATTCAAGTCAAAGCGTCGCGGCAAGAAAATATTAAGTATTGTAGGTCCTGTAACTTGTAAATCAGGTACGATTCGCAGAATATCTGTATATAGTACTAAGTATTGATGTCTTGTCTGCCATATATCAAAAAAGCAGCGAGATGAATGGACGCATAACAGAGTAATGATAAATATTACAAACTAGTACCGTCTGTCAAAATACCGTCGTTCACGTCACAGGGTCGCGGCGAGAGACTGTGCTCTTGTGGGTTGGTATGAATGCGTGGGTTGGGAAAACTGTGGGCCAAGGTAACGCGACTGACCTGGCGGACGCCGAGGTTGGGCTTAAATTTAGTTTCCGGCCAGGTGATTGAATAACCTTTAACCAAACATTTTTACACTACAATAAATCGAAAATGTGATGAATTTTAAATGAAATGGTCCTTTATTTTTTGAAATGGAAAGAAAATACTCTTTAAACACGGATGTTTGGCCTGCTCTATAGGTGTGCTACTGGCGGATAAAATGGCAACTAGAAAACATCGGTTCTATACAGAGGTTGATTGTATAGTCATATAATAACAAGTGATCGTTGTGGATTAAACTTGTCGTGGATGCTTGTCCAAAGAATTTACAATTGTGTCATAAATTGTTGAAAAATTTCTCAATCCAAGCTATTGAGTCGTGATATATCTTTCCGTCGATTCATCAATTGTTGGATTTCGTGTTCCTTTCGTTTAGCATTCTAAAGTATTATATTTTCACTCATCATCTTAGTCGATGTAGTTTCCTTGTTGGAATTTGTGATATTTGTCAATACTGAGTAGATGATTTCTTTGACGATAAACCTGATTTAAAAAGTGAATAAGATTTTGAATCGAAAACATGAGTCGTACCATCGGGATTTTCACGGAATCTTCAGATAGGAATCCAGAAATAGACCTTTGCAGACTTTGTAGGGAGAAGCATGATTGTTTTTACAGCATATTCACTTCGAATGTAGCGTACAATATAACTGTGAAGGATGCCCTACATGATTTAGTTGGCTTACAAGTAAGTGGCACATTAAATTTTATCGATTTTATTTAAAATGGTGCTTACTTCATTTCATGTTTTCATTCCAAACTCTATTGATGTGCAACTTGTTTATTAAATTCTCAGATTACTGTCGGAGATGGCCTGCCCACTACCATGTGTCCACTGTGTTTGAAGAAACTTACGGAATTCAGGGTTTTCAAAAAGATTTGTTTAGAATCAGACGCAGTTCTTAGAAAAAGTTGCTTCAGGGTGAGTACTTATCGTAATTTCTTATTTGAAGACTGGTGTAGTATAAGTATTGCAGAGTTAAAGGTGAAACTCTTTGGTTTATGTAGACAAAAGTAGGAATCAAGAATGATATATTTTGCGAAACGTTTGACGGAAAAGTGTAACAAGTCCAATTTCCCGTAAATTTGGTTTTTCCCTATCCGTCAATCGTTGGCAAGGTCCTATTAATGTTGCTGTTTGTGTTACAATGGGGACGATTGAAGACATTTTGTCATCTAGTGAAATTAAGTGTGTGCTAAACTACGATATCCAGGAAAGAATGGCATTCAAACTCACCATTTATCAACTCAAAAAGGCAATCTACCCACTGCGCTATGCCACGCTACCTTTTTAAGTAGGTATTTGATTAGGTAATCGGAGCATGTTAAAGGGAACAAAAAAATCCCTGACGATTTGCTGCTAAAGATTAAAGTGTCAGAGACCCAGAAATTGGTTTGTCTATGCGTTGTCAAATAAAGTCACAGTTGCACGCAAATATATTACCTTTCTTTAGCTCGGGGCCCATTTCTTACCTTTAACTATGATCTCATGAGGCTATGGTTATGTATAACTAAAAATATCTTTGCGAAGTTTCGGAAATTGATTGTTTATTTTCGAGTCATCTTGTATGAATAGATGGTGGTTACAATGAAGGCAAGATTGGCAAAGTATTAGAAATTAATTTAAGTGCGGAAAAATTAACCCAGAAAACATTTTCATCAAAAATGTAAAATTAGAAAGAAAATTAGGAATTTTGATTTGGTATATCTTTTCTGTATTTGTTAAGTTTATTTTTATTTAGTTTTCTATTTTCCAATATTGGAATACAATTTTTATATTTGCATCAACTTTGATTATTTCAATCACAGCATATTTGTCTAGAACCATTTCTGTTAGTGCCCTTTTTAAAATTATTTGCGTTTTACTTGTAAAATCAGTTTTTTACACAATCTTTTAGATAAACTCTATTTTGTTTCTTAAAGTACATTATAAAATTTGAAAGTTCTCTATAAATTTAGTGATTAGCAAGTTTAAATATGACCTCAGCATAAACAAGTTCAAAGGTTACCTGTGTTAGGATATATATTTTTTAGGTACTGAGATGTTTATCCTTCATAACAGTCTTCAAAATCTTTGCAAAGGATATGGCATGCAGAAGCTTAGTCAGGAGTTACGCCAGGCCAGATTCTCTTACTCCATCATGGCCGGCGTTTCTATTTCAATGAGTTGTCCTTGTGCACTCATGACGATGGACAGCTCGTACATTGGACCCAGTGGAATTCCCATGTTAACTTTAACGATTTTATATACAGGGAAAACCTGTGATAATTCTTTTTATGATATGCATACCTGGCAAAGTTTTTGCATTCTTAATTTTTTTTGGGGCTATCGGTGTAAATAAGGGCTATAAATTCATACTCTGAGTAGCTTAATTCTTACAATATATTTTAAGGTCTATTCTCTTGAAACATTTTTTAAATTTGTTTTGATAATGTTTTGTGTACTGATCGCATGATATTTGGAATGGGATGCTGTTTTAGTTTGTGGATCAATTTTGCTCAATGAGTTTGGAGTGTGTTGACAGAAATATTTTCTTTGTGCATAAGGTATAATTAATGCTTTTTAATGATTTCTTTAATACCTTTGTATTTATGCAGATTACTGTGGTGAGAAACATTGCCACCTAACTGTAGAGTTAAGGATTTAGTTCGTGATGTGTATTTATTTTGTATTTTAATGGTTGATGTGATTAATAATTTATAATTGTGGTTGATTAATGAGGCTCTGTCCACCACATGATAGAAATGTAGGTATTAGAATATCTTGTGGGTGAGGTGTAAAAGGAAGGATGTTGTCCATTTCTAGCTGCAGTTTTTTCCCATCATTGTGGCAAAGCTTGAATACTGGAATGGTTTAAGTGTTCATCTTTTGAGGTTATGCATGAATGAAGCCACTTTTCAATGTATTCACATGAGTGCAACTGCTGATCTGCCAGACCATGTAATATTGAATTCAACAAATAATAATAAGATGGTTCAATGTCTGGGGAATTTGGTGAGTGAATTCAGCCTTTGCATTTGAGTGTTTCCAGTTAGGTTTTAATATTTAATGTTCTAGGCGTTGTGATGTGAGGTTTCGTGCTGTGGAATTACTGTTGAATAATTGAAAACACAATTTCCTCGCTTGACACTAAATTCCTAATGCATGCAATCCCTTGGAAATGGCTTGGTGGGCAACTACAAATACAAAGCAGTCACTTCTTGAGTATGGCATTGATCATCTTTGAGCAATGCCTCCAATTGATTTTCTCTGGAGGTTTTTGGCCTTTCTTTACATAGACAGTTGTCATCATTGAAATGATTGTCCTTGAAGCAATGATACCAATCGTGTAACAGTGTTTCTTTTATAGCAGTATCTCGGTCAACTTTATTCTGCTCTTCTCTCAACACTAAGTATCTGATGCTGTGACATATTCATCATGGTTATTGAGCAGTTTGTTTACCTAATGTCTAAGCTTGAGTCATGATTATTCTGGTAGTTCAAAATTGACCAACAATCAGTGCTATAGCCATCTATTGACAGGCAGTAGGAACTTTGTTTCGAGAATAATACATAATTGCTGTGTGATTGGTTTCGCATGTTTTAAGGATAATAATAACAGGGTAATTTAAAAATCCATTTCATGAAATAGTTATGGAAGAGAAGATGATTTTGAGGTCTGTTTTCTTTCTCCATAAATATTACACCTTGTATTCTCTTCTAGAGTTTATATTTGAGTATTAACAGGAGGTATAAGAGCATAATAGGAACATTGAAAACAATCTCCACTTGTTTTTTATATGGCTCTACCCTTGAGAAAAGAATAAATAGTGATATTGGCCAGGTAACAGCTACTACTACAAAAATGATAATTGCAGAAGCAAATTGAGTGCAAGAATAAGAAACTTGATCAATTCATTTTCTTAACTGCAAAAAATTGAATCTTCAGTCTCTCTTTTGATTTCTCATGATTTGAAAAAAAAACGGAAAAATAATACATCTGAATAATCTCCATTCTCTGTCGTGTATTATGCTGTGAAGGGGCAGCTTCCATGGTCCCTAAGATATGTAGAAAAGACACTGTGTGAACCTGGAATATCAGCGATCTTCCTGTTAATTTTTTTTAGTTTGTGCTGTAGCTTTTCAGTATTTGATTACCAGGCATGCAGAGACCAAGCTATTTTTATATGATAGCAGAGGCAATACGTGTAACATTTTTCTCCGTAATGCTTTGAGTACCCCATGTATGTGTTTTAAAGAGATAAAGGTTTATCCCTGTTACTTTTTCTGCAGAGTTTTGAAGGAGGAGGGACAGAAGATGAGGAGTCGGAGCCTTTTGTGGAGACTAAGGACTGCATTCAAGATGTCATTGAAAACACTTCAGAGTTCGCATGCTCAGCCCAAATGACTGAAGTGTACATTCCTGTGCCAGACTGCTTATTGCCCAGGGACGATAAGTTGGTAAGTTATAATCTCATTTACAGTGAACACTGAGTCTAATCACCTTCAGTTATACAAATTTCTCGGTTGTATGAGGAATGGGGGTGTGTCTGTTATAAATTTAAGAATTTTGGTGGGAAGTCACTGGCATAATGCAACCTTCAGATGTTGTTCTTTCTAGTAGTGACACATGAGGCAGGAAGTGGAAACACACAATTTTTTTTCGTGCAAGTCAACAGCAGTGGTACAGCATTGATAATCTGTTGACAGAAATGTCTCTTATCCCATGGAGTATAATTTCGGAATCCCTTGTCAAATCTCTGTTCAAGCCATTAGTGGTGGCTATTGCAAGGCTGTCTCTCATGATTGCCCTGTATTTGTTCAAGCCATCATCCTCCATTGTTTCAACTGAGGAACCAGCATAAACTATTGTGGATCCTTTTTATAAGCCTAGGTGAAGAAATGATGAAGACAAATCAATTTTCAGTGGAACCTCAATGTATCGTTCCCACTGTGGTGCCCTTAATGTAAGTGGCCAATACTCTCATTAAAATCATGTGCTCTTGGCAGCATAGCTCCCTGCTCCCTAGTTGAGCATTAATATTCTTGAGTTTGATCTGTGAGTTGCAAGATTCTCATGAGTATTTTGGCCAGCTGGAGTGGTCTCAATTAAAAGAGGAGTTTTCATTATCGACTGAGGGAATTATTGTTTTGCTTTTATTGAGTGACGCCCATTGTTCTCTCCTAGTTTCACGTGAAGGATGAGAAAGAAGACCCTCTGAGTGAAGGGAACTCTCCTGTTCTCGACACGTCACATCCAGCTGGAATTTTAAGTGATGCCTCTGACCCATTGGCCACTGTTGACCTGGTGAGTGTACTTTTGCCAAGTGTAATTTAATTTTTCTCTGGCACAATGTCATTCCAATTTGCATTATTCCTAAGACCTTTCTGCAGAAACATACTGCATTTTGCCTTGCCTGTTCAATCATGAACAACTACAGAAGAGCTTTCATGTTTGAATCGTTTAAATTAAATATAATGAACAGATTTGGTGTATTTTGCCAAACTGGCTGCTCAACTTTGCTTGCTGAGCAAGTAAGATTTCTATCATCTCAGCACTGAGCAGTCATTTGTTATGTGATCGCACAAACAGTTTCATTTCCGTTTGCCATGGAGTGGAAGGGGGGATGTTAGGAATCGAGAGTTAAACTGAATACTATTGACTTACGTTCAGTGAAACAGATTGACCATGACATCATAATGTAGCTGCTAGCTAGATTCAACTACATAACTCGTATTGCTTATGAGAGAATGATGTTCATAGGAATCAAAATGTTGCAGAATTGGATTTTGTGATGAAAGTGAAGAGGAATTTACTGTGGGGATGATGGATATTTTAGACCTTGTTTACCATATTTGAATTGAGTGTTGGGCATCGGCAATGCTAGTCGATTGCCAAAAGGTATCAATTGTTAGTGATGTTAACTATTTCAAAGCTGACCATGTGAAACTCAAAATCAACCCCCTGTGCGGCTTCCGTTTTTCCCTCTCCTGTCGACTGCACAGCGGGATAGATATGTGATGCTTGTTGCATAAGGTCGGCTTCTTCCCCGCGCCACTGTTTTCTTTCATATTTTTCTGCACGTTGTGTCCAAAAAATACAAGGAAAATGAATTGGTAATGTTCTAATGGTATTGCCAGTGGTATGTTGCCACTGCCATGGATAATTTGTGGCTCAGATGGATGTACACCCATGCCTCGTATAGCGCAATAAAAATCCAGTATAGCCTAATCAAAAAACTTTATCGCTCTCATGATAACACGTGAACTTGCGCTCAGTGCTCACGAAAGTGATATCATTTTATGCATTTTACTAATATTGCTTGCCTCAAATCTTCTTTGTCCCTATATTAATTGAAATCCATTGCTGTGCAATGGACAAAAGCATTACTCATCATTGGATTTAGATAGTTGGCCTACCAAAGTAATTTATCTCCACTCTTTAACAGAATAACAATAGTTAATTTAGATCATTAATTATGCGTGGAGCTAGTGGAAATGAGTTTCTTTAAGCAATACGGTATGAGATGTAATTTTTGCCATCATAGGTTATCGGGCGATTGACTTCCAGGTAGAGGATCTATGCTAAAGACTTCGAGGTCATTGGTATTTACGCAGGAGAAATGGAGTGGTGGCCGAGTTGTGTATGAATAGTATCAACACATAAAGGGTCTGCATTAGTTTCAAACACAATCGCATCATTCCCTCCCAGCAGTCGTAGGACCTTTGTGACACAGGAATACTGTGCTGCAGTGGGTGATTTTGATAGAGCCATACAAAGGGAAAACCAAGAGAACAATGGCCAAATATAGGAATGCGGGTAGAAAAATCAAGAAGTTATCATGAAAAACCATTTACCTAGAATAGAAATTGAAAGAGGTGAATTGCTTTGAAAATAGAGATCATCGAAGGAATATTGCATGGAAGTTTAAACTCACAATTATCTCTTAACTGTTCTGCAGCTGTAAATTTTGAAGCCACCAATTATAAGTATGTTCCGTACTTAGAATCTGATGCATTGTTTCCTTACCTCTGTATTTGTATTCTCAGTTGTGAGTAGAACATTCTTTTTTGGAGAATGCTCCTTGTGCCTTTACTATTCCATTGTCTATTTCTTTCATGCTTCTTCCATCAATGGTAGCTAGACTTTCTGTGGCTTATAAATGAACTGGTTACTCTGCTTTGTGTAGCTTAGCATATAAGTCTGTTTGTAAGGTTATGAAACATGAAAATCGCATATTATTGAAGCCATGGTAAGTAGTGTATTTATACTTTAAAGTGGTGATGTTATCATTTGTTTTTTATATTTTATCACGGATATATTTCTTTTCCACCTGAAACAACTTCACGTGTTTGAAAGCACTGTCTTATGCCTTTTGAGCTAATAAGTTGTAAATGGTTCAGTTATTTCCGGGAAAGCTAATGATGTTCAACTTGAAATGAATTGCAAATTTTTATTTAGTCCCTGGATGTAAAATTCCTCAAGAAAACACCACTTATGATTAGGGATGTGAATTTTTTGATGGTTTGAGAGGGAGAAAAGCAGTACTTTGAAATTGGAAATTCGGTTGTTTCAAATAGACATTTCGGTGTTTTCTCAAAAGCTGCAAGTTTGAATATATACTTACGTTAGTTTTTATTTCAAAACCTAGAAAAGGGACAGTACCATTGTTTAACTGAATATATCTTGGTTAAGTGACACTTCCCTTGTGGCTGTGTTATGACTGCAGACAATCACCTCAGTGGTGGAACCGGGAAAATCGATTTAAGTCAAAAATTAAGCTATAATGCCTGTCGGTAGTGAAATGGGGAATGTGATATGTATAAAAATTGCATGCTGTTTAGTGTGGCTAGTAGGCTTTAATTCTTTCTAATAAGTAAATTTCAATCTAAATTACTTCTTTTACAAATCCCACGGGATCGAGAATAACATAGGTAATGCTGTAGAGTCAAATAAAGCCCGGAACTCCAGTAGCTTGGTTACAGCATGGGAAGCTGCACTGGACAGAACTGCACTCATTTAGCCCCTACCGACTCCCCTTCCACAATCCTCTAGTAGTTTAATAATATTGCTCCCGTAACTCCCTCATACAATGAGTTCAAGTGCTTGCTGAATTACCCTTAGCTGCCCATCTAGAATAGGTACAGCTGGCTGTGAGTGTCCCTCCAGAGATGTGATCATTTCAACAATGTGTTTGCCATGTTCTGTGATGAACATAGCCTGTATTTGGATTGATTCCTAGTCTTCTTCTGAAATACTATGAGAAAAATCAACCCATCATTGTCACGTGTCATGTTCCCACTGTGCATAAACCCTACAATGACCTTTTGCATGTGTTGCAAAATATGCCACAGATTCACACCAGGAGCTCCACCTGGTTAAAAATGGCTGAGGAAATAGTGGCACTTGCTGATTCGGGGTAGGCTGTATTCAGATATGTTTTCTATAAAGGTGCTTCCTTTTTCATGTGTTAAGGAATGGCATCCTCACTTTGGATACTGCTTGATGCAAAATATGCAGATCTTTTACAAGAGTATACAGTACTAAATTAAGTTGATGGCCCCAGCACTGAATAATCAGAACAATGTCTGACAACAAATCCTCCATTGCATGAAAACATTTTGTCATTTAGCGAGCAGAGTCTGACACTAATGCTGTTACATTATCGAGTGGTATTTCATATTTCTTCAGTGTGTCTAAAATTGCTCTTGAACATGTTTTTGAATTAGCTGTTTCCAAAGTACACACGTCACCAACTACAATGTCCAAGGCACTATCAAGAAGTTCAACAATTTTTAGCAAGATCACAAAAACATTTTCTTCTCTCTTTTCCTTTGTTTTATCACAAAAAAACTATCACCTACTTGTCCTTCAGTTGAGTCTTCATGTTGGCCTGTCTTTGTATTTTAGATCAGGAATGTATTTGTCCCTAAGTTGGCAAATGTAGGTAATTTCTCCAGCACCAGTAGTGAAGTAAAATTATTCACAGCAGTAAATAAAACGTTAGTTTTCCTATTGCTATGGAAAGGATTAGAATGCTTGGACTAGAATTACAAAAAGCTGCTGTACTCGTATACTTGCCCTCAACGAATTCATTCGAAAATAATTAACTCTAGCGGGTGTAACTTTGTGGAAATCCATAATCGCAGGAATAGAAGGATCAACAACTTTCCTTTTTCCACATGGTAATTCTTTGAGACCAACCATGGTTTCGTTACAGCAACCTTGATAATTTCACGCTGCAACGAAACCATGGTCGGTCTCAATAAATCACCATGTGGAAATAGGAAAGTTGTTGATCCTTCTATTTCTGTCGTTCAAAAATGACTTCATGTGCTCATTTTCCAATTTGTAGAGAAGAATGTCAGCTTTGAGAAAGTTTCATACTACCCACTTTCCAAAATGATAAGCAATTTGGTTTTTCATGGCAGCAGTTGATGCAGAGAGTGATTGATGTTTGTAACTTTAAAGAATATCCATACTTACCAAATTTGGCAGCAGTTAGATGCTTCGAAGATTTCCAACGTTTTTCAATCGAGTCTTTCCTTTCCCAAGCTACCTGACAATTGCAGAATTGGAACATTGCCATACTTTTATCGATACAATAAAATTCATCCTTTGGTTACTGAAATGCCCTGTCTCTTTTGCTTAATTTTTCATTCTGCACTACAATAACTCGTCAAAATAACTAGAATATCTGAGACACCAGCAGCAATATTTGACAATTGCCGCTGAAAAGTCAGTTATTTGACAGACATAGCTAAAAGGTAGAGATCCAAACAGCAGATATTCAGGCACGTGCAGTCCATGGGTGCATTCATCAGGCTAGCGCCGGGCTAGCGGACGGTTCTACTCTGGATTTACCACTGACATCTGATTTTAATGCTCACGGAGTGACAACAGTTCTAGGGGCATGCTTCAGATTCCTCTACTAATATAATATTCCATTTGTGATGTTGATAAGAAAAAATGTCATACATTGCTCTTCTGTTGTTCAACTGAGAGAGAAAATAGATGGTTATTCCCTCAGAGTAAGGATGTGAGATTGCCACATATTGCCTAGTATGGCAGCAAATCGAAAACACGCGATGCTATCCTCCCGCGATTGTATCGCAACATTAGTTATGCTATGAGGAACTGCACTCGTCCACATACCTAAGGAATACTCCCACTTGTGTTAATTTTAATCGAATTGAAACCATTCCGTGTAATGTAATGCTTTTTCCTGTGATTGAAATTACAGTTTCAAAATTTTCCCCAAAAAAATAAAAATTCGTATTTTGGGACACAATTTGCAACATTTCGTGAGTTCAAAAGTCATATCCCCAGTCACTTTGAGGTATATTGTAATGTCTTACCTCAACCAGGACACTTTGTGTCTAAATACGTAGAATTCATGATGGCAAAATTTTCCCATCCCTACTCATCAGTTGTCCATGCAAAGTAAATGAACCTTCATATTTTCCCATTGAACCTATGCAAGCTTTGTGCTATAAGGAGTTCTAGCAAGGATAATCTACAGATTTCTCTTTGTTGTTAACTCAGAATGGCCTTCTGTTACATCTTGTCTGAGGAAGTTTAATTTATTATTCAAAATGTTTGATGTCTCTAAACTGAATTATAAACCAAAATATACACTAAATTTATCCTCCATTTTTGACCCTATATTTTCATGAATGTATGTTATTACCTATGAGCTATGGATTCTCATGCAAAGTTCTTTCATAAAATAAGTTACTGTTACGAATAAGATTTTATCTGGAGTTCTGCATCTCCAGAAACGATTGCCCTGAGGATCATCAGGTGGCTTTTGCAGGGATTTTGCGATGAAAATAAGAAGTAATAGTTATATAGTAAAGTGGCAGTTTTAACAAAATAATTATAAATATTATAAATTCCTGACATTAATTACCTTAAGGCAGCTTGCAGGTAATATGAAGAATACATCCATTTGAAACTAACTTTAATTTTATTCATATGAGAAATTCCTAAAAGTTTTATTTTAATATTTCTGTGTGTCAATCATTTATGATGATGATTGGTGTTTATGTTGCAGCCCAATACCTTAACTGCTTCCCAAGGCGAAAAGGTGGAAGCTCAGGGCAGGGGAGCCATGGTGGCAGACCTGGATTGGACGCTGGTCGGGGCAAAGGAGGAACCATCTCCAGATGAGAATGCCCAGGTATGTATGGAATTATTATTATGGAATTCAATTAATTATTGAAGGATATAGTGGGTAAAAATGTTTATCATGGAAACTGCGAGGACATTGTAATTTTTATGTAGGTTTAAAGGTAACCTATTTGATTCAAAGTTACTAATTACTCGAATAAGTTTTCTTATCATAAAAAAGCTGGTTTTTCCTTTTTATGTTGTTCATTTGTGTAGTAGTTTTCTTGCCTTATACATAACTATATAAAATCCTGGGACCGATAAACGTAACCTCATTAGCCCTCCAGTGGGGAAGTGTGGCACCTCGGTGGTCCAAAGTGTTTCATACGTGTGCTGTTATTCTTGTGATGACAAAAAATACCTGTGATTTTCAGAAGCTACCCATTATTTTGGTGTCAAATGCCTTTCATAGATGCTTGTTAGTAACTGGTTACCGTCCAACATCGCACAAAAGAAAGTAGGAATGTATTGGCCACAAGCTAAAAGTGTTTGGCACGTTTATGCTACTTTTATTGGTACCTCAGTAAGTGGCCTACATGTTTGCCCTCATCGCAAACCTTGCTGCGCCTTTTTCAATGACGTATTTTTAAGGCCTTTGCAATGCTGAACACATCCCTGCACTAGCAGTTTTTCCGTTGAATGGGCCTTAATTTGGCTTTAATTCATATATTTTCATGTGTTACTTTACACAAGCCGCGTATAGTTCCATAATATCGCACTACTCAGCGTACCGGTCAGTTGGGGTAGTGGTTAGCATTTAGGCCTTCCACTCAGGGGACCAGGGCTCAGGGCTTCGTCATGGCTATATATTTTGTTGTCTTCATTGTGATCATACGGCGTCAACTTTTTCATTAATTTTAATTGCGACATACATAGACATGAGACTAGTTTTTTATCATCATAATGGCGTTTAGGTATTTATGTACTGTCATTTCCAATACGGAGAAGTGAGGGCTCCACTTGCTACTCTCCTCAAAAACATACCGAAAGATTGACGGGCTATGACAGTGGCTTTTCTCGAAGAAATGACATTTATTGGTGGGCCTCTTGTTATTATATTGGAAGGGCTACAGAAGATTTTGGGAAGTGGCAAACACAAGACTCATTTGGTGTAATTGTTGCCTTTAACCCTCTAGCGGGCGCGACTGTTATTTCTACACAACCGGGAGAATGGCATACTTTGCCCACGTTATGTGCACACATGATAACACTCGATTTTAGTTTAAATTAATCTTTATTTCTATATAGTAGTTAAATCTTGTACATTATCTTGTGTGATACAGATATGAAGGTACGCAGGTGGTACACGGCTGGTCACGTGGCGTAATTTATACGCCACGTGTGATGGGTTCCTCTTCGTGATCCTAAAATATTAGCTTCAATACCTCAAACTTTGAAAACTCACAATAAAGACAGTCAAAGTACATAGTAGGAATGCCCGAGACCATTCTAGCCCAGAATATACGTGCAATGTTGAAATCCTTGGTTTTCGAGGATTGACGTATTTTATATGCCAGCACGCCCGGTCCAGGGCCATCAACTTTTATTTCACCCTATTTATTAGTTGAAATTATTTTCCTTTGCTAGTGTAGTCATCGTATCTCCGTGTTTGAAATGACACTGCTTAAATACATAAATGCCATTATGATGATAAAAAAATAGTCTCATGTCTATGGTTGTCGTAATAGGGTTGTTCACCAATTATTTTACTGTCTTAAATGAAAGTACACATGGAGGGGATACTGGCAGCAGTTTCAGCGCTTTTATATTAAAAAATTTAACCCTTAAAAGGCTAAGCGAAAAGTGTGGAATACAAGGATCAGCTCAGCTTGATACAAAATATACTCATAGGTACAATTAACATATTTTACAGTGTTATCATAGTTAATATGCATTAACTCTTACCTTGCACGCTTGACTCCTTGAATTTCCAGAGCGCTAAAAATGTCATCATTAGATATATTTTCTGCGTATTTAGATTTTTTCTTGCCTTGACCACTATTTATTGAAAAAAATTGAAAATGAAAAATGAGCATCAGGCACATATTAGGTGCAGTATTAGAATTAGCCCCCACAAAACCACAATCCGAAGGCATTTCTCACCATGGCATCCACAAATTCAAGTATGGCTTGGATAACGGCATTCACTGAAAGCATGTAGTCAGCGAAGTAGCTGTGTGTGACGTCAGAGCCATTCCTGCAAAAAATATAATTTTGGAGATTTTTAATATTTTGGTAAGGATTGGACCAACGTTAAATGTTTTTAGCTTTAGTAGTGTATTGCTTATTATAATTTGGCTCTCTCTAATTTGTAATAAATCTGTATATAGCTTTGAACTGGCATAAAATTTGAGGATAAATAACCTATTGTTTTATCCTTTGCATTATTGCTCACCCTTAGATGCAATCAAAATAGCTCTATGAGTATAAATATTTTTCTACCAATGAACGTGCCTTCTCATTGATTGACTCAGTTCCCAACAAGCAAGTAAGGTATCTTATTTAAATTTTAGTTGTCTTATGTTTCAAATAACCCCCTAATAGGCTACACAGCAATGCTTCCTCGGCGAAAACTTCGTACCTCCACTAGCCATTGCCAGAATCACTTCAAGACTAAGTGGCGATATCTACTATCTAACGCAAAACCCGGAATACCTAAGTAACTAACCTATCATTAACAACTTTAAAAAGTATTAAACTAATAATGCGTGCAAATAACCAGTTAAATGATTTAAAAAATGATCTAACAAAACTAGTACACTAGTAAAATGCTAACCTACTTAAAGAAGAATGACAATGACCCTTAAAACTGAATGAGCTATTCTAAAAACTAGAGAGATTATCAACAAGATACAGATTACTAAAATTTTCAATCAACAACCGCCTAAGACTACGGAAAATTAAGGTAATAATAAATTAAAATCCTAAAAAAGAGGACCACACGAGCCTGGTAACTAATCACTTAATAAATAACTTAAAATGGTATACTAACTCAGCTAAAACTATGCTACGATGTAATTAATTATCTCTAATACGACTAAAAATTAAATTATAGAGATTAAAGTCAATGAAAGAGATTTTAAATCTCAAAAAACTGCTCAACGCCACTGAATCTCAACGTGCTTCTTCTGAATGCTAATAGGGGTATCCCTCAACCAGTACTTGCGAATTTGGCCGCTAGATAGCGTCTCTCTTGTCTGGAATCTCGAATTGCAGAAATTTTTTCACCACTATGAATTGTTAGCCAAAACTCACCTTAGCATCTACTTGAATGTGTAATTTCGTTTGAGGTTAACAACCCTATTAAAATTATTGAAAAAGGTGGCGCTGTATGATCACAATCAAGACTAAATATATTGCCATGATGAAGCCCTGGTCCCCTGTGTGGTAGCCTGAAATGCTACCACTACCCCACCTGACCCGTCTGCTAAGAGGTGAGATATTATGGATCAATAGGCGGCTTGTGAAAAGTACAGCATGAAAATTAATCAATAGCAGCCAAACTAAGGCCCATACAACAGAACCACTACTAGTTCAGAGATGTGTTTACCATTCCGAAGGCCATGAAAAATACGGCATTGAAAAAGGCGTAGCAAGGTTCGTGGTCTCCCATTGCAAGTTAGGCTTACCCACGAGTATTTGCAGGCAGTCTTACCTATTCGATTCAAAGTTACTTATAACTGAAAAGAGTACATATTCTTATCTCAAAAAAAGTCATTTTTTTCCTCTTCATTTTGTATTTAATTGTTGTAGTTTTCTTGCCTTGTATTTTTCTACGTGAAATCTTGGTACCGATAATGCAAGTATCAATATGATATTTCTTTTACTACAAAATATCCTGCGACCAATAAATCATACCTCATGAAGATGTTTTTTTACAATATGAAATCCCAGGACTGATAATTCATAGCTCATTAAGAAAATCAGGTCTCACATTTCAATCAAACTCTGTAGTGTTGTAGTTCATAGGGACCTGTCCTCAAATATCCTCCCATGTTGGGTTATATAACCAATGGTTTTAAAAGTGGAATGCAGTTCAACATTTATATACCTAATATGTATATTCCCCTAGAAATGTTCTCCTTTCAAGTAGCAGTGGTAGTGTGGTGGTAATGGTGTTTGTCTAATATCTGGAGGTCCTAAGTTCTACATTAGCATGCAGCACTCTTTTAATAATTTGTTTCTACTTTTCACTTTACAAAGTTGTACAAAAGCCTGCTGTACATCATTATTTCCATGATTTTCACTGAAGAATATAGTTTTCTGTGTGGACATCTTTTTCTGCAATATAGAAGCATCAGATTTTATCCCATTTTTTCACACGGATGCCTAGTTTCCATTACGTTATTTCAGTTCATTCATTGCCAAAGAAACATTAATTATTATATGGTATCACATGAACTAAATTACATCCATTGCAGAGTTATCTAATGAAGATAATATTACAATGCAGGCGGAACATAAATCAAAGACTGTTTACATTCATGGTTAAATAAAAACACAGTACTATTCCACAACTTTATATTTTTGCAGTCTACTAGTTTCAACGTTACAACGTCATTATCAAGACTAACTGAGAAAAGCATACAACATCCAGCCTTATTTATCCAACAATAATGTGAGGGAAGGAGGAGGGGGGGGAACTAAATAGGAGGAGCATTGAGCATTGTTGGTTGGATAGGAGGTTCAAAACAAAAAGTATAAAAGCTTGGGGAGGTGGGGGGGGCAGGCAGATAAAAGTCAGGTGGTAACGAGGTTAATGAGAAGTTACCACCTGACTTTTATCTGCCTGCCCCCCCCCCACCTCCCCAAGCGTTTATACTTTTTGTTTTGAACCTCCTATCCAACCAACAATGCCCAACCAACAATGCTCAATGCTCCTCCTATTTAGTTCCCCCCCCCCTCCTCCTTCCCTCACATTATTGTTGGATAAATAAGGCTGGATGTTGTATGCTTTTCTCAGTTAGTCTTGATAATGACGTTGTAACGTTGAAACAAGTAGACTGCAAAAATATAAAGTTGTGGAATAGTACTGTGTTTTTTATTTAACCATGAATATCTCATCGTTCCACCAAGTAACGCCTAAATCTGTTGATTTTATTCGACTGTTTACATGTTGAAAAAAATGGAATAATATTTAATTCCCTTAAGTGTCGAAAATATTTTTATTTTGTAAGGAAAAAATTTCTGCGGAATTCCAAATTTTGATTAAATGTGGTGTATAAAAAAGTTTAAATCAATCCTTTCAAAAAAGGTCCTGAATCTTTTTTCGTGCATGATTAATATCTTGATGATTACTTCCAGCCTACTTTAAGTGAGGATGGGGACCCATTTGAGAGTTCAGCTATTGCCCATGAGTCTGCATTTGGTGAGTACTCTTATGGGTTGCAAATAACTCTTTACTTGGAGGGATTGATGTTAATGTGGAGGATGTATATGTTTATGCTTTTATTTAGCCAACTTTTACTGTGACTAGAGCAATTATTGAAAATTTGACAATGTCCCATAAGTCCACAATGGAAGCCATGGATGAGTGCTTTTAAGGGCCTCAAATAGTTGCATACAAGTAAGGCTTAGGTCACTTTCAGATGGCACGGTGCTGTGCTTTAATATAATCTAATGTCCCTACCGATGCCTTCATACCAGTCAAATCATGCGGTGTTCTCCAATGTTTTAAAATATTCAAATCGATTTGTTGAAATGCCTCTTTGGATATTTTTTCAGCTGAACTATTCTGTTGTAAAACCAAAGAGGAGGTGAGAAGCAAAAGAAATACATCGAAAATATATTCCACAAAATAATTCACGTTCATTGATACATATGTGTTTTCAGTTGGTCATTGGTAAATTGAAATTATTCACTTTTATGACTGATTTTCTGACTTTTTATGACTGTAATCACTTAGTTATACCACAAGAAAAAGCGACTTCGGCCGTCACAATTGAGGTACCAACTGCGAGTTACTTAATACCTCGTCAGGATTCGGAAACACTAAGCGGGAAATTGGACATTTTTCACTGCACCGTCGATCATTGGTGAGGCCCTTTCATAACATTCAACATTGTTAACTAACAAATGTAATGCTATATTAAGTTTTGATCTCTAATAAGAAGTGCTTTTCAGTAAAATTTTCATGAAATAAATTGATGCAGTCACTAAGCATTAAGGCCTGTTTACACGATGCATTAACAGGTATGAGTTAATGTACGTTTTCATGAATTATTTTTGTGGACCAGAACGGTACATATACGAATGCATGAACCAAATTAGAACAAGTTCTATTTTCTGTGCATGCATTCGAACAAGTTGGGTGGTTACACGGTGTATTTTGGCGATCATACATTTAGAGATTAACCCGTACGTGTTAATGTACCGTATAAACAAATACTTTTCCCGTCATGGCAAGTGAGTCATCAAATACACGATTAATTACATTTTCAAGTTATTGCTATTATATGTTGATACCACAAATACAAACATTTGGCAAAAATTTTATTCTAGCCCACATGAACTTTGAACTATTAAGGCCGGGCTACACGGTAAGTTAACACGAACAAGTTAATATCTGGTTACGTGAATGATTTCACATTATTTGAAAGTTACACGAGGCTTCCAATGAAATAAAATAAGATGCACTCACCCTGAGGTAATTCCTACACGAGAGTTTTCTCAGTTCTCCGTCCGATTTATGACAAATATTTATGAAATCATTGAATTCGATGAGCTTTTTCAAGCACAGTGGGCTGGCAGGCAGGTCATCTCCAACAGGAACCTACGAAATGAATGAAAACATATGCGCAAGAGATGTCAGTCTTGCTGTGGAAAACATGCTCATATACAACGGAATAAAACAATAACTAAGGAGATCAATAAAATGTAAACCCTCACTTACTTGTAAGTCAACAAATTCGCCTAAGGCATCCTTTCCAGTTATCCTGCAATTGAAAAGAATATGTTGTAACAATAATCATTTTTCTTCATGCAAAGTCTGCACGGAGTACCCTCAGAATTCCTTTCTGAAGACTCAGCTAAATTCCCAGCGGTAATACTTATATTTTTACAGCAATAACTCAATCTATCTGTAAAACCAGTTCACTCCTCAAAAATCATCCACACAGCACTCAGTGATTTACAAATTTGTAATACATAACGTTAATTTCCATGACTTACGATAACGCAAAAAACTTGAGAATAATCCAGGAGAATGGCTTATAAACTCACATTGACAAGGACCTCAAAAATATATCGCATTTCAACAGAAAAGACATCAAATATTTTCCACGAACTCCATGCTCATTGACGCCTTGCTGTTAACTGACCATGATAGCAAGGATTAGCTTACATACCGGATTTCATTTGCGTATTGCACCGCTAGAGAATTGCGTATGCAGTAGGCCTAAAATCGAAAAATGAAATATTTCCAACAATAAGTGATATATTATGCTAGTTTATTACAGTATTTGAATAAAAAAAATATTTTTAAACTTTTTAACTCTACATTTAAGAATTTTGAACTCTTTCTCATATTTAAAGACTGTAGATGTAATCTGACCTGGCGGACGCCGAGGTTGGGCTTAAATTTAGTTTCCGGCCAGGTGATTGAATAACCTTTAACCAAACATTTTTACACTACAATAAATCGAAAATGTGATGAATTTTAAATGAAATGGTCCTTTATTTTTTGAAATGGAAAGAAAATACTCTTTAAACACGGATGTTTGGCCTGCTCTATAGGTGTGCTACTGGCGGATAAAATGGCAACTAGAAAACATCGGTTCTATACAGAGGTTGATTGTATAGTCATATAATAACAAGTGATCGTTGTGGATTAAACTTGTCGTGGATGCTTGTCCAAAGAATTTACAATTGTGTCATAAATTGTTGAAAAATTTCTCAATCCAAGCTATTGAGTCGTGATATATCTTTCCGTCGATTCATCAATTGTTGGATTTCGTGTTCCTTTCGTTTAGCATTCTAAAGTATTATATTTTCACTCATCATCTTAGTCGATGTAGTTTCCTTGTTGGAATTTGTGATATTTGTCAATACTGAGTAGATGATTTCTTTGACGATAAACCTGATTTAAAAAGTGAATAAGATTTTGAATCGAAAACATGAGTCGTACCATCGGGATTTTCACGGAATCTTCAGATAGGAATCCAGAAATAGACCTTTGCAGACTTTGTAGGGAGAAGCATGATTGTTTTTACAGCATATTCACTTCGAATGTAGCGTACAATATAACTGTGAAGGATGCCCTACATGATTTAGTTGGCTTACAAGTAAGTGGCACATTAAATTTTATCGATTTTATTTAAAATGGTGCTTACTTCATTTCATGTTTTCATTCCAAACTCTATTGATGTGCAACTTGTTTATTAAATTCTCAGATTACTGTCGGAGATGGCCTGCCCACTACCATGTGTCCACTGTGTTTGAAGAAACTTACGGAATTCAGGGTTTTCAAAAAGATTTGTTTAGAATCAGACGCAGTTCTTAGAAAAAGTTGCTTCAGGGTGAGTACTTATCGTAATTTCTTATTTGAAGACTGGTGTAGTATAAGTATTGCAGAGTTAAAGGTGAAACTCTTTGGTTTATGTAGACAAAAGTAGGAATCAAGAATGATATATTTTGCGAAACGTTTGACGGAAAAGTGTAACAAGTCCAATTTCCCGTAAATTTGGTTTTTCCCTATCCGTCAATCGTTGGCAAGGTCCTATTAATGTTGCTGTTTGTGTTACAATGGGGACGATTGAAGACATTTTGTCATCTAGTGAAATTAAGTGTGTGCTAAACTACGATATCCAGGAAAGAATGGCATTCAAACTCACCATTTATCAACTCAAAAAGGCAATCTACCCACTGCGCTATGCCACGCTACCTTTTTAAGTAGGTATTTGATTAGGTAATCGGAGCATGTTAAAGGGAACAAAAAAATCCCTGACGATTTGCTGCTAAAGATTAAAGTGTCAGAGACCCAGAAATTGGTTTGTCTATGCGTTGTCAAATAAAGTCACAGTTGCACGCAAATATATTACCTTTCTTTAGCTCGGGGCCCATTTCTTACCTTTAACTATGATCTCATGAGGCTATGGTTATGTATAACTAAAAATATCTTTGCGAAGTTTCGGAAATTGATTGTTTATTTTCGAGTCATCTTGTATGAATAGATGGTGGTTACAATGAAGGCAAGATTGGCAAAGTATTAGAAATTAATTTAAGTGCGGAAAAATTAACCCAGAAAACATTTTCATCAAAAATGTAAAATTAGAAAGAAAATTAGGAATTTTGATTTGGTATATCTTTTCTGTATTTGTTAAGTTTATTTTTATTTAGTTTTCTATTTTCCAATATTGGAATACAATTTTTATATTTGCATCAACTTTGATTATTTCAATCACAGCATATTTGTCTAGAACCATTTCTGTTAGTGCCCTTTTTAAAATTATTTGCGTTTTACTTGTAAAATCAGTTTTTTACACAATCTTTTAGATAAACTCTATTTTGTTTCTTAAAGTACATTATAAAATTTGAAAGTTCTCTATAAATTTAGTGATTAGCAAGTTTAAATATGACCTCAGCATAAACAAGTTCAAAGGTTACCTGTGTTAGGATATATATTTTTTAGGTACTGAGATGTTTATCCTTCATAACAGTCTTCAAAATCTTTGCAAAGGATATGGCATGCAGAAGCTTAGTCAGGAGTTACGCCAGGCCAGATTCTCTTACTCCATCATGGCCGGCGTTTCTATTTCAATGAGTTGTCCTGGTGCACTCATGACGATGGACAGCTCGTACATTGGACCCAGTGGAATTCCCATGTTAACTTTAACGATTTTATATACAGGGAAAACCTGTGATAATTCTTTTTATGATATGCATACCTGGCAAAGTTTTTGCATTCTTAATTTTTTTTGGGGCTATCGGTGTAAATAAGGGCTATAAATTCATACTCTGAGTAGCTTAATTCTTACAATATATTTTAAGGTCTATTCTCTTGAAACATTTTTTAAATTTGTTTTGATAATGTTTTGTGTACTGATCGCATGATATTTGGAATGGGATGCTGTTTTAGTTTGTGGATCAATTTTGCTCAATGAGTTTGGAGTGTGTTGACAGAAATATTTTCTTTGTGCATAAGGTATAATTAATGCTTTTTAATGATTTCTTTAATACCTTTGTATTTATGCAGATTACTGTGGTGAGAAACATTGCCACCTAACTGTAGAGTTAAGGATTTAGTTCGTGATGTGTATTTATTTTGTATTTTAATGGTTGATGTGATTAATAATTTATAATTGTGGTTGATTAATGAGGCTCTGTCCACCACATGATAGAAATGTAGGTATTAGAATATCTTGTGGGTGAGGTGTAAAAGGAAGGATGTTGTCCATTTCTAGCTGCAGTTTTTTCCCATCATTGTGGCAAAGCTTGAATACTGGAATGGTTTAAGTGTTCATCTTTTGAGGTTATGCATGAATGAAGCCACTTTTCAATGTATTCACATGAGTGCAACTGCTGATCTGCCAGACCATGTAATATTGAATTCAACAAATAATAATAAGATGGTTCAATGTCTGGGGAATTTGGTGAGTGAATTCAGCCTTTGCATTTGAGTGTTTCCAGTTAGGTTTTAATATTTAATGTTCTAGGCGTTGTGATGTGAGGTTTCGTGCTGTGGAATTACTGTTGAATAATTGAAAACACAATTTCCTCGCTTGACACTAAATTCCTAATGCATGCAATCCCTTGGAAATGGCTTGGTGGGCAACTACAAATACAAAGCAGTCACTTCTTGAGTATGGCATTGATCATCTTTGAGCAATGCCTCCAATTGATTTTCTCTGGAGGTTTTTGGCCTTTCTTTACATAGACAGTTGTCATCATTGAAATGATTGTCCTTGAAGCAATGATACCAATCGTGTAACAGTGTTTCTTTTATAGCAGTATCTCGGTCAACTTTATTCTGCTCTTCTCTCAACACTAAGTATCTGATGCTGTGACATATTCATCATGGTTATTGAGCAGTTTGTTTACCTAATGTCTAAGCTTGAGTCATGATTATTCTGGTAGTTCAAAATTGACCAACAATCAGTGCTATAGCCATCTATTGACAGGCAGTAGGAACTTTGTTTCGAGAATAATACATAATTGCTGTGTGATTGGTTTCGCATGTTTTAAGGATAATAATAACAGGGTAATTTAAAAATCCATTTCATGAAATAGTTATGGAAGAGAAGATGATTTTGAGGTCTGTTTTCTTTCTCCATAAATATTACACCTTGTATTCTCTTCTAGAGTTTATATTTGAGTATTAACAGGAGGTATAAGAGCATAATAGGAACATTGAAAACAATCTCCACTTGTTTTTTATATGGCTCTACCCTTGAGAAAAGAATAAATAGTGATATTGGCCAGGTAACAGCTACTACTACAAAAATGATAATTGCAGAAGCAAATTGAGTGCAAGAATAAGAAACTTGATCAATTCATTTTCTTAACTGCAAAAAATTGAATCTTCAGTCTCTCTTTTGATTTCTCATGATTTGAAAAAAAAACGGAAAAATAATACATCTGAATAATCTCCATTCTCTGTCGTGTATTATGCTGTGAAGGGGCAGCTTCCATGGTCCCTAAGATATGTAGAAAAGACACTGTGTGAACCTGGAATATCAGCGATCTTCCTGTTAATTTTTTTTAGTTTGTGCTGTAGCTTTTCAGTATTTGATTACCAGGCATGCAGAGACCAAGCTATTTTTATATGATAGCAGAGGCAATACGTGTAACATTTTTCTCCGTAATGCTTTGAGTACCCCATGTATGTGTTTTAAAGAGATAAAGGTTTATCCCTGTTACTTTTTCTGCAGAGTTTTGAAGGAGGAGGGACAGAAGATGAGGAGTCGGAGCCTTTTGTGGAGACTAAGGACTGCATTCAAGATGTCATTGAAAACACTTCAGAGTTCGCATGCTCAGCCCAAATGACTGAAGTGTACATTCCTGTGCCAGACTGCTTATTGCCCAGGGACGATAAGTTGGTAAGTTATAATCTCATTTACAGTGAACACTGAGTCTAATCACCTTCAGTTATACAAATTTCTCGGTTGTATGAGGAATGGGGGTGTGTCTGTTATAAATTTAAGAATTTTGGTGGGAAGTCACTGGCATAATGCAACCTTCAGATGTTGTTCTTTCTAGTAGTGACACATGAGGCAGGAAGTGGAAACACACAATTTTTTTTCGTGCAAGTCAACAGCAGTGGTACAGCATTGATAATCTGTTGACAGAAATGTCTCTTATCCCATGGAGTATAATTTCGGAATCCCTTGTCAAATCTCTGTTCAAGCCATTAGTGGTGGCTATTGCAAGGCTGTCTCTCATGATTGCCCTGTATTTGTTCAAGCCATCATCCTCCATTGTTTCAACTGAGGAACCAGCATAAACTATTGTGGATCCTTTTTATAAGCCTAGGTGAAGAAATGATGAAGACAAATCAATTTTCAGTGGAACCTCAATGTATCGTTCCCACTGTGGTGCCCTTAATGTAAGTGGCCAATACTCTCATTAAAATCATGTGCTCTTGGCAGTGTAGCTCCCTGCTCCCTAGTTGAGCATTAATATTCTTGAGTTTGATCTGTGAGTTGCAAGATTCTCATGAGTATTTTGGCCAGCTGGAGTGGTCTCAATTAAAAGAGGAGTTTTCATTATCGACTGAGGGAATTATTGTTTTGCTTTTATTGAGTGACGCCCATTGTTCTCTCCTAGTTTCACGTGAAGGATGAGAAAGAAGACCCTCTGAGTGAAGGGAACTCTCCTGTTCTCGACACGTCACATCCAGCTGGAATTTTAAGTGATGCCTCTGACCCATTGGCCACTGTTGACCTGGTGAGTGTACTTTTGCCAAGTGTAATTTAATTTTTCTCTGGCACAATGTCATTCCAATTTGCATTATTCCTAAGACCTTTCTGCAGAAACATACTGCATTTTGCCTTGCCTGTTCAATCATGAACAACTACAGAAGAGCTTTCATGTTTGAATCGTTTAAATTAAATATAATGAACAGATTTGGTGTATTTTGCCAAACTGGCTGCTCAACTTTGCTTGCTGAGCAAGTAAGATTTCTATCATCTCAGCACTGAGCAGTCATTTGTTATGTGATCGCACAAACAGTTTCATTTCCGTTTGCCATGGAGTGGAAGGGGGGATGTTAGGAATCGAGAGTTAAACTGAATACTATTGACTTACGTTCAGTGAAACAGATTGACCATGACATCATAATGTAGCTGCTAGCTAGATTCAACTACATAACTCGTATTGCTTATGAGAGAATGATGTTCATAGGAATCAAAATGTTGCAGAATTGGATTTTGTGATGAAAGTGAAGAGGAATTTACTGTGGGGATGATGGATATTTTAGACCTTGTTTACCATATTTGAATTGAGTGTTGGGCATCGGCAATGCTAGTCGATTGCCAAAAGGTATCAATTGTTAGTGATGTTAACTATTTCAAAGCTGACCATGTGAAACTCAAAATCAACCCCCTGTGCGGCTTCCGTTTTTCCCTCTCCTGTCGACTGCACAGCGGGATAGATATGTGATGCTTGTTGCATAAGGTCGGCTTCTTCCCCCCGCCACTGTTTTCTTTCATATTTTTCTGCACGTTGTGTCCAAAAAATACAAGGAAAATGAATTGGTAATGTTCTAATGGTATTGCCAGTGGTATGTTGCCACTGCCATGGATAATTTGTGGCTCAGATGGATGTACACCCATGCCTCGTATAGCGCAATAAAAATCCAGTATAGCCTAATCAAAAAACTTTATCGCTCTCATGATAACACGTGAACTTGCGCTCAGTGCTCACGAAAGTGATATCATTTTATGCATTTTACTAATATTGCTTGCCTCAAATCTTCTTTGTCCCTATATTAATTGAAATCCATTGCTGTGCAATGGACAAAAGCATTACTCATCATTGGATTTAGATAGTTGGCCTACCAAAGTAATTTATCTCCACTCTTTAACAGAATAACAATAGTTAATTTAGATCATTAATTATGCGTGGAGCTAGTGGAAATGAGTTTCTTTAAGCAATACGGTATGAGATGTAATTTTTGCCATCATAGGTTATCGGGCGATTGACTTCCAGGTAGAGGATCTATGCTAAAGACTTCGAGGTCATTGGTATTTACGCAGGAGAAATGGAGTGGTGGCCGAGTTGTGTATGAATAGTATCAACACATAAAGGGTCTGCATTAGTTTCAAACACAATCGCATCATTCCCTCCCAGCAGTCGTAGGACCTTTGTGACACAGGAATACTGTGCTGCAGTGGGTGATTTTGATAGAGCCATACAAAGGGAAAACCAAGAGAACAATGGCCAAATATAGGAATGCGGGTAGAAAAATCAAGAAGTTATCATGAAAAACCATTTACCTAGAATAGAAATTGAAAGAGGTGAATTGCTTTGAAAATAGAGATCATCGAAGGAATATTGCATGGAAGTTTAAACTCACAATTATCTCTTAACTGTTCTGCAGCTGTAAATTTTGAAGCCACCAATTATAAGTATGTTCCGTACTTAGAATCTGATGCATTGTTTCCTTACCTCTGTATTTGTATTCTCAGTTGTGAGTAGAACATTCTTTTTTGGAGAATGCTCCTTGTGCCTTTACTATTCCATTGTCTATTTCTTTCATGCTTCTTCCATCAATGGTAGCTAGACTTTCTGTGGCTTATAAATGAACTGGTTACTCTGCTTTGTGTAGCTTAGCATATAAGTCTGTTTGTAAGGTTATGAAACATGAAAATCGCATATTATTGAAGCCATGGTAAGTAGTGTATTTATACTTTAAAGTGGTGATGTTATCATTTGTTTTTTATATTTTATCACGGATATATTTCTTTTCCACCTGAAACAACTTCACGTGTTTGAAAGCACTGTCTTATGCCTTTTGAGCTAATAAGTTGTAAATGGTTCAGTTATTTCCGGGAAAGCTAATGATGTTCAACTTGAAATGAATTGCAAATTTTTATTTAGTCCCTGGATGTAAAATTCCTCAAGAAAACACCACTTATGATTAGGGATGTGAATTTTTTGATGGTTTGAGAGGGAGAAAAGCAGTACTTTGAAATTGGAAATTCGGTTGTTTCAAATAGACATTTCGGTGTTTTCTCAAAAGCTGCAAGTTTGAATATATACTTACGTTAGTTTTTATTTCAAAACCTAGAAAAGGGACAGTACCATTGTTTAACTGAATATATCTTGGTTAAGTGACACTTCCCTTGTGGCTGTGTTATGACTGCAGACAATCACCTCAGTGGTGGAACCGGGAAAATCGATTTAAGTCAAAAATTAAGCTATAATGCCTGTCGGTAGTGAAATGGGGAATGTGATATGTATAAAAATTGCATGCTGTTTAGTGTGGCTAGTAGGCTTTAATTCTTTCTAATAAGTAAATTTCAATCTAAATTACTTCTTTTACAAATCCCACGGGATCGAGAATAACATAGGTAATGCTGTAGAGTCAAATAAAGCCCGGAACTCCAGTAGCTTGGTTACAGCATGGGAAGCTGCACTGGACAGAACTGCACTCATTTAGCCCCTACCGACTCCCCTTCCACAATCCTCTAGTAGTTTAATAATATTGCTCCCGTAACTCCCTCATACAATGAGTTCAAGTGCTTGCTGAATTACCCTTAGCTGCCCATCTAGAATAGGTACAGCTGGCTGTGAGTGTCCCTCCAGAGATGTGATCATTTCAACAATGTGTTTGCCATGTTCTGTGATGAACATAGCCTGTATTTGGATTGATTCCTAGTCTTCTTCTGAAATACTATGAGAAAAATCAACCCATCATTGTCACGTGTCATGTTCCCACTGTGCATAAACCCTACAATGACCTTTTGCATGTGTTGCAAAATATGCCACAGATTCACACCAGGAGCTCCACCTGGTTAAAAATGGCTGAGGAAATAGTGGCACTTGCTGATTCGGGGTAGGCTGTATTCAGATATGTTTTCTATAAAGGTGCTTCCTTTTTCATGTGTTAAGGAATGGCATCCTCACTTTGGATACTGCTTGATGCAAAATATGCAGATCTTTTACAAGAGTATACAGTACTAAATTAAGTTGATGGCCCCAGCACTGAATAATCAGAACAATGTCTGACAACAAATCCTCCATTGCATGAAAACATTTTGTCATTTAGCGAGCAGAGTCTGACACTAATGCTGTTACATTATCGAGTGGTATTTCATATTTCTTCAGTGTGTCTAAAATTGCTCTTGAACATGTTTTTGAATTAGCTGTTTCCAAAGTACACACGTCACCAACTACAATGTCCAAGGCACTATCAAGAAGTTCAACAATTTTTAGCAAGATCACAAAAACATTTTCTTCTCTCTTTTCCTTTGTTTTATCACAAAAAAACTATCACCTACTTGTCCTTCAGTTGAGTCTTCATGTTGGCCTGTCTTTGTATTTTAGATCAGGAATGTATTTGTCCCTAAGTTGGCAAATGTAGGTAATTTCTCCAGCACCAGTAGTGAAGTAAAATTATTCACAGCAGTAAATAAAACGTTAGTTTTCCTATTGCTATGGAAAGGATTAGAATGCTTGGACTAGAATTACAAAAAGCTGCTGTACTCGTATACTTGCCCTCAACGAATTCATTCGAAAATAATTAACTCTAGCGGGTGTAACTTTGTGGAAATCCATAATCGCAGGAATAGAAGGATCAACAACTTTCCTTTTTCCACATGGTAATTCTTTGAGACCAACCATGGTTTCGTTACAGCAACCTTGATAATTTTACGCTGCAACGAAACCATGGTCGGTCTCAATAAATCACCATGTGGAAATAGGAAAGTTGTTGATCCTTCTATTTCTGTCGTTCAAAAATGACTTCATGTGCTCATTTTCCAATTTGTAGAGAAGAATGTCAGCTTTGAGAAAGTTTCATACTACCCACTTTCCAAAATGATAAGCAATTTGGTTTTTCATGGCAGCAGTTGATGCAGAGAGTGATTGATGTTTGTAACTTTAAAGAATATCCATACTTACCAAATTTGGCAGCAGTTAGATGCTTCGAAGATTTCCAACGTTTTTCAATCGAGTCTTTCCTTTCCCAAGCTACCTGACAATTGCAGAATTGGAACATTGCCATACTTTTATCGATACAATAAAATTCATCCTTTGGTTACTGAAATGCCCTGTCTCTTTTGCTTAATTTTTCATTCTGCACTACAATAACTCGTCAAAATAACTAGAATATCTGAGACACCAGCAGCAATATTTGACAATTGCCGCTGAAAAGTCAGTTATTTGACAGACATAGCTAAAAGGTAGAGATCCAAACAGCAGATATTCAGGCACGTGCAGTCCATGGGTGCATTCATCAGGCTAGCGCCGGGCTAGCGGACGGTTCTACTCTGGATTTACCACTGACATCTGATTTTAATGCTCACGGAGTGACAACAGTTCTAGGGGCATGCTTCAGATTCCTCTACTAATATAATATTCCATTTGTGATGTTGATAAGAAAAAATGTCATACATTGCTCTTCTGTTGTTCAACTGAGAGAGAAAATAGATGGTTATTCCCTCAGAGTAAGGATGTGAGATTGCCACATATTGCCTAGTATGGCAGCAAATCGAAAACACGCGATGCTATCCTCCCGCGATTGTATCGCAACATTAGTTATGCTATGAGGAACTGCACTCGTCCACATACCTAAGGAATACTCCCACTTGTGTTAATTTTAATCGAATTGAAACCATTCCGTGTAATGTAATGCTTTTTCCTGTGATTGAAATTACAGTTTCAAAATTTTCCCCAAAAAAATAAAAATTCGTATTTTGGGACACAATTTGCAACATTTCGTGAGTTCAAAAGTCATATCCCCAGTCACTTTGAGGTATATTGTAATGTCTTACCTCAACCAGGACACTTTGTGTCTAAATACGTAGAATTCATGATGGCAAAATTTTCCCATCCCTACTCATCAGTTGTCCATGCAAAGTAAATGAACCTTCATATTTTCCCATTGAACCTATGCAAGCTTTGTGCTATAAGGAGTTCTAGCAAGGATAATCTACAGATTTCTCTTTGTTGTTAACTCAGAATGGCCTTCTGTTACATCTTGTCTGAGGAAGTTTAATTTATTATTCAAAATGTTTGATGTCTCTAAACTGAATTATAAACCAAAATATACACTAAATTTATCCTCCATTTTTGACCCTATATTTTCATGAATGTATGTTATTACCTATGAGCTATGGATTCTCATGCAAAGTTCTTTCATAAAATAAGTTACTGTTACGAATAAGATTTTATCTGGAGTTCTGCATCTCCAGAAACGATTGCCCTGAGGATCATCAGGTGGCTTTTGCAGGGATTTTGCGATGAAAATAAGAAGTAATAGTTATATAGTAAAGTGGCAGTTTTAACAAAATAATTATAAATATTATAAATTCCTGACATTAATTACCTTAAGGCAGCTTGCAGGTAATATGAAGAATACATCCATTTGAAACTAACTTTAATTTTATTCATATGAGAAATTCCTAAAAGTTTTATTTTAATATTTCTGTGTGTCAATCATTTATGATGATGATTGGTGTTTATGTTGCAGCCCAATACCTTAACTGCTTCCCAAGGCGAAAAGGTGGAAGCTCAGGGCAGGGGAGCCATGGTGGCAGACCTGGATTGGACGCTGGTCGGGGCAAAGGAGGAACCATCTCCAGATGAGAATGCCCAGGTATGTATGGAATTATTATTATGGAATTCAATTAATTATTGAAGGATATAGTGGGTAAAAATGTTTATCATGGAAACTGCGAGGACATTGTAATTTTTATGTAGGTTTAAAGGTAACCTATTTGATTCAAAGTTACTAATTACTCGAATAAGTTTTCTTATCATAAAAAAGCTGGTTTTTCCTTTTTATGTTGTTCATTTGTGTAGTAGTTTTCTTGCCTTATACATAACTATATAAAATCCTGGGACCGATAAACGTAACCTCATTAGCCCTCCAGTGGGGAAGTGTGGCACCTCGGTGGTCCAAAGTGTTTCATACGTGTGCTGTTATTCTTGTGATGACAAAAAATACCTGTGATTTTCAGAAGCTACCCATTATTTTGGTGTCAAATGCCTTTCATAGATCCTTGTTAGTAACTGGTTACCGTCCAACATCGCACAAAAGAAAGTAGGAATGTATTGGCCACAAGCTAAAAGTGTTTGGCACGTTTATGCTACTTTTATTGGTACCTCAGTAAGTGGCCTACTTGTTTGCCCTCATCGCAAACCTTGCTGCGCCTTTTTCAATGCCGTATTTTTAAGGCCTTTGCAATGCTGAACACATCCCTGCACTAGCAGTTTTTCCGTTGAATGGGCCTTAATTTGGCTTTAATTCATATATTTTCATGTGTTACTTTACACAAGCCGCGTATAGTTCCATAATATCGCACTACTCAGCGTACCGGTCAGTTGGGGTAGTGGTTAGCATTTAGGCCTTCCACTCAGGGGACCAGGGCTCAGGGCTTCGTCATGGCTATATATTTTGTTGTCTTCATTGTGATCATACGGCGTCAACTTTTTCATTAATTTTAATTGCGACATACATAGACATGAGACTAGTTTTTTATCATCATAATGGCGTTTAGGTATTTATGTACTGTCATTTCCAATACGGAGAAGTGAGGGCTCCACTTGCTACTCTCCTCAAAAACATACCGAAAGATTGACAGTGGCTTTTCTCGAAGAAATGACATTTATTGGTGGGCCTCCTGTTATTATATTGGAAGGGCTACAGAAGATTTTGGGAAGTGGCAAACACAAGACTCATTTGGTGTAATTGTTGCCTTTAACCCTCTAGCGGGCGCGACTGTTATTTCTACACAACCGGGAGAATGGCATACTTTGCCCACGTTATGTGCACACATGATAACACTCGATTTTAGTTTAAATTAATCTTTATTTCTATATAGTAGTTAAATCTTGTACATTATCTTGTGTGATACAGATATAAAGGTACGCAGGTGGTACAGGGCTGGTCACGTGGCGTAATTTATACGCCACGTGTGATGGGTTCCTCTTCGTGATCATAAAATATTAGCTTCAATACCTCAAACTTTGAAAACTCACAATAAAGACAGTCAAAGTACATAGTAGGAATACCCGAGACCATTCTAGCCCAGAATATACGTACAATGTTGAAATCCTTGGTTTTCGAGGATTGACGTATTTTATATGCCAGCACGCCCGGTCCAGGGCCATCAACTTTTATTTCACCCTATTTATTAGTTGAAATTATTTTCCTTTGCTAGTGTAGTCATCGTATCTCCGTGTTTGAAATGACACTGCTTAAATACATAAATGCCATTATGATGATAAAAAAATAGTCTCATGTCTATGGTTGTCGTAATAGGGTTGTTCACCAATTATTTTACTGTCTTAAATGAAAGTACACATGGAGGGGATACTGGCAGCAGTTTCAGCGCTTTTATATTAAAAAATTTAACCCTTAAAATGCTAAGCGAAAAGTGTGGAATACAAGGATCAGCTCAGCTTGATACAAAATATACTCATAGGTACAATTAACATATTTTACAGTGTTATCATAGTTAATATGCATTAACTCTTACCTTGCACGCTTCACTCCTTGAATTTCCAGAGCGCTAAAAATGTCATCATTAGATATATTTTCTGCGTATTTAGATTTTTTCTTGCCTTGACCACTATTTATTGAAAAAAATTGAAAATGAAAAATGAGCATCAGGCACATATTAGGTGCAGTATTAGAATTAGCCCTCACAAAACCACAATCCGAAGGCATTTCTCACCATGGCATCCACAAATTCAAGTATGGCTTGGATAACGGCGTTCACTGAAAGCATGTAGTCAGCGAAGTAGCTGTGTGTGACGTCAGATCCATTCCTGCAAAAAATATAATTTTGGAGATTTTTAATGTTTTGGTAAGGATTGGACCAACGTTAAATGTTTTTAGCTTTAGTAGTGTATTGCTTATTATAATTTGGCTCTCTCTAATTTGTAATAAATCTGTATATAGCTTTGAACTGGCATAAAATTTGAGGATAAGTAACCTATTGTTTTATCCTTTGCATTATTGCTCACCCTTAGATGCAATCGAAATAGCTCTATGAGTATAAATATTTTTCTACCAATGAACGTGCCTTCTCATTGATTGACTCAGTTCCCAACAGGCAAGTAAGGTATCTTATTTAAATTTTAGTTGTCTTATGTTTCAAATAACCCCCTAATAGGCTAGACAGCAATGCTTCCTCGGCGAAAACTTCGTACCTCCACTAGCCATTGCCAGAATCACTTCAAGACTAAGTGGCGATACCTACTATCTAACGCAAAACCCGGAATACCTAAGTAACTAACCTATCACTAACAACTATAAAAAGTATTAAACTAATAATGCGTGTAAATAACCAGTTAAATGATTTAAAAAATGATCTAACAAAACTAGTACACTAGTAAAATGCTAACCTACTTAAAGAAGAATGACAATGACCCTTAAAACTGAATGAGCTATTCTAAAAACTAGAGAGATTATCAACAAGATACAGATTACTAAAATTTTCAATCAACAACCGCCTAAGACTACGGAAAATTAAGGTAATAATAAATTAAGATCCTAAAAAAGAGGACCACGCGAGCCTGGTAACTAATAACTTAATAAATAACTTAAA
This sequence comes from Ischnura elegans, assembly GCF_921293095.1. Classification (NCBI taxonomy): domain Eukaryota; kingdom Metazoa; phylum Arthropoda; class Insecta; order Odonata; family Coenagrionidae; genus Ischnura; species Ischnura elegans. The sequence goes on along the minus strand of NW_025791660.1, from coordinate 3,851,511 downwards.
ATGGTATACTAACTCAGCTAAAACTATGTTACGATGTAATTAATTATCTCTAATACGACTAAAAATTAAATTATAGAGATTAAAGTCAATGAAAGAGATTTTAAATCTCAAAAAACTGCTCAACGCCACTGAATCTCAACGTGCTCCTTCTGAATGCTAATAGGGGTATCCCTCAACCTGTACTTGCGAATTCGGCCGCTAGATAGCGTCTCTCTGGTCTGGAATCTCGAATTGCAGAAATTTTTTCACCACTATGAATTGTTAGCCAAAACTCACCTTAGCATCTATTTGAATGGGTAATTTCGTTTGAGGTTAACAACCCTATTAAAATTATTGAAAAAGGTTGCACTGTATGATCACGATCAAGACTAAATATATAGCCATGATGAAGCCCTGGTCCCCTGTGTGGTAGCCTGAAACGCTACCACTACCCCACCTGACCCGTCTGCTAAGAGGTGAGATATTATGTATCTATAGGTGGCTTGTGAAAAGTACAGCATGAAAATTAATCAATATCAGCCAAACTAAGGCCCATACAACAGAACCACTACTAGTTCAGAGATGTGTTTACCATTCCGAAGGCCATAAAAAATACGGCATTGAAAAAGGCGTAGCAAGGTTTGTGGTCTCCCATTGCTAGTTAGGCTTACCCACGAGTATTTGCAGGCAGTCTTACCTATTCGATTCAAAGTTACTTATAACTGAAAAAAGTACGTATTCTTATCTCAAAAAAAGTCATTTTTTTCCTCTTCATTTTGTATTTAATTGTTGTAGTTTTCTTGCCTTATATTTTTCTTGCCTTGTATTTTTCTACGTGAAATCTTGGTACCGATAATGCAAGTATCAATATGATATTTCTTTTACAACAAAATATCCTGCGACCAATAAATCATACCTCATGAAGATGTTTTTTTACAATGTGAAATCCCAGGACTGATAATTCATAGCTCATTAAGAAAATCAGGTCTCACATTTCAATCAAACTCTGTAGTGTTGTAGTTCATAGGGACCTGTCCACAAATATCCTCCCATGTTGGGTTATATAACCAATGGTTTTAAAAGTGGAATGCAGTTCAACATTTATATACCTAATATGTATATTCCCCTAGAAATGTTCTCCTTTCAAGTAGCAGTGGTAGTGTGGTGGTTATGGTGTTTGGCTACTATCTGGAGGTCCTAGGTTCCACATTTGCATGCAGCACTTTTTTAATAATTTGTTTCTACTTTTCACTTTACAAAGTTGTACAAAAGCCTGCTGTACATCATTATTTCCATGATTTTCACTGAAGAATTTAGTTTTCTGTGTGGAAATCTTTTTCTGCAATATAGCAGCATCAGATTTTATCCCATTTTTTCACACGGATGCCTAGTTTCCATTACATTATTTCAGTCTATTCATTGCCAAAGAAACATTAATTATTATATGGTATCACATGAACTAAATTTTATACATTGCAGAGTTATCTAATGAAGATAATATTACAATGCACGCGGAACATAAATCAAAGACCGTTTACATGTTGAAAAAAATGGAATAATATTTAATTCCCTGAAGTGTCGAAAATATTTTTATTTTGTAAGGAAAAAATTTCTGTGGAATTCCAAACTTTGATATAATGTTGTGTATAAAAAAGTTTAAATCCTTTCAAAAAAAGTCCTGAATCTCTTTTCGTGCATGATTTATATCTTGATGATTACTTCCAGCCTACTTTAAGTGAGGATGGGGACCCATTTGAGAGTTCAACTACTGCCCATGAGTCTGCATTTGGTGAGTACTCTTACGGGTTGCAAATAACTCTATCCTTGGAGGGATTGATGTTAATGTGGAGGATATACAAGTAAATGCTTTTATTTAGCCAACATTTACTGTGACTAGAGCAATTATTGAAAATTTGACAGTGTCCCATAAGTTCACAATGGAAGTCATGGATGAGTGATTTTAAGTGCCTCAAAAAGTTGCATACAAGTAAGGCTTAGGTCACTTTCAGACTTTCAGGACAGTAAAGCACAGGTGCTGTGCTTTAATATAATCTAATGTCCCTACCGATGCCTTCATACCGGTCAAATCATGCCGTGTTCTCCACTGCGCCCATTTCTATCCGACCAGGCACTGCAGCATCAACAGCGTCAACTGGTCATGAAACTCAGACCGCTTTCAGATGAGAAAACTCTGGATTTCCTTGTGCCATGCGGAGAATGAAGGAATGTGAAATGTCCTCTCTTCTGAAATCGGCCTTATTTTGACTGATTCAAAAGGATGAAGAACCTGAATTAGTCATTCATCCATATTTCCTGTTGTCTTTATTTTAAGTGGTAATTGGATAGGAAAGAAGTTTTATGTTAACTTTCTTTTTTGTAGTCATTTGAATCGTTTTTAATGGTCTTCCCTAACAAAATATTTTTGTTTCACTGAAATTGTTGGGTATGTAAATGAGCAATGGCTAAGAATTTTTTCTTTATTTTCTCTATTTGGCATTTTTGACAGTTAAAGAGTCATATTAAATGAATAAAAAGAATGCTGCCTTGCTTCAACCAAGCTTTGAGACTAGTTTATTGAAAGAAAAAAATTTACTCGTAGTAGCCACGCACTTTTTTCCAGAAATGCAGGTGAAAAGGGGGGATGTGCGAATCCTCAAAATTATTTACCCAAAAAGCCAGAATGGAGCATTTTGTTTCAGAATTGAGTATGAAAAGTAAATTTCAGGGTTGATTGAAAATTTAAACATGGAATTTGGTCAAATGAGGGCAAAAATTAACTTTGCTTTTGGACCATTTTAAATTTGTGGGAAAATTAGCGAAAATCTTTTAAATGAGTGCATTCCTATTCACCCTTTTGTCCTTTGGATTAGCAATGGTGCTTTGTTAGGTTTTACTGACAACTAGGCATGAAGCTTCCTTGGAGGAGAAAATATGGTTGACATAATATTAAATTTAGAGGTATGCTCCAGAAATGAAATCAGTATGGCTAAGAAACAGCCGATTTCTTGATATCAGTCTAATAATTCTACATTCAATCTGCATGATAACCTGAAAGGCGTGTGGTAGGGGGTGTTAGGACTTCCGCTGTTCTTACACAAAAAGTTGATGCTCTATGGGAATTAGGACTAGCGTTTATTAAAATCTTTTACGGCTCGGGGGAAAAACTAATTCCCGTATCTGCCCGTTCCGCAAAACAACTCTTTTAATTTATCGCTTCTATCGGACCTGGAAATATAGTGGGGCTCTAGTATATTGTCCTCCGTGTCGCTTTTAAAGAAATCAAAAGTCAACTGTACAAGAAATCTAAGCCTAGCACTCAGCCTTCGAGTCTCCAGCGGCTAAGTCCAATTCACATAACATCTGGGTAATGCTTTCTGTACAAAGATAGCAGTTTTTGACGAACCACACAGCCTTCCTTGGTATTTTTTTCGGTTTGCTGATTAAGTCTTTCTTCGCCAGATCCCATACGCTTGTTGCATTATCGAGGTGCGGTCGGACGAGTGCAAAATAGCACCTTTCTTTTACTTTCTCATCTGAAAATCTTCCCACAATACACTTGACAAATCCTTATTTCTTCAGGGCTATGCCGAAAGTATTTCTTATGTGTGTTCCCGACAATAGGTTAGAGGTTATCGTTTCTCCCACGTACCTCACTTTGTACGTTGCCTCTATGTTAATACCATCCACTGCATAAACATGGGTATGGCTGTGCAAATTCAGCAAGAAATGTACCGTCATGTATTTTCTCATATTACGTTCAAGTCCCCTCTCTTGGCTCCAGAAATAAACGTTGTTTGAGTCCAATGATAGAATTTCATAGAGTGATCACTAATTTTGCGACAGATGACAGGGTTGTCAGCAAATAAACGTGTTATATTGCTAATGCGGGAGCAGAGTTCATTAATGTGTATAATGAACAATAGGGAAGAAAAATCTTTTGTTCCCTTAGCCAAAATAATTGCTGAAAGAGAAAGGTCTTTATACGTTGGTGCAAAATAAAAAAGAAATAAGAGGTGAATTCGGAGAGAAATTTTCCCTTTCAAAGGCAGAGCAGGGAATTCATCTCTCTTTAGTTCCCAGAAGAATTGACGATAATGTCATACTGAACCAAAATAATAAATTAGTCCTTATTCTTTCTAAAATGCTTTATGATTCTTCCATTGTTGCTGAAAGGGATAGCCAAAATAAATCTGATATGCTTACATCCTACATCAACTAAAATTGACGTTGATCAAGTGGACATCTAATTCTGTGCAAAAACTATACGGCAGGACAGAATGCAAGATGGCAGCCTTTGGTCATTTTTTTTACTAATTATTGAAAATTTCTGATTTCATTGCCCTTGGCAGTTTAATGGTCCATTAAATATCTTCTCAAGTTATTAGGAGTGGTTTTCTGCAGAAGAAAGCTTGGGAAATGATTAAACTGTATGTACTGAAAAAGAGTGGAAATTCCACTATCCCAACACATATAAGAGCTCAGGCTTGCGTGCCATACTTGGAATATCTGCCCCCGGTTCTCCTCCAAACCATTGCTAATCTCATGACAGTTGGGTATATTTCACTCAAGGGAGTTTCTTTTTGCTGTTTGTTCATTGCTTTTATCTTTAAATTTTTAATTACCTCTATGAAAACTGATCTAGGAAAATTTCAAAATAATTTTTCTAGATACTCATCTGTAGTACCTCAAAATTTATTGTGAATGCCATTGTTAGGAACCTTTTTAATTTAGAAAATATTCACCAATCATTAAATATTCGATTTAAAAGAAAAATATTTTTCCCTTTTTAAAGGACCAATTCTGATTCCCAAAAGGGGTCTAATTTTATTCTTTTTCTGCATTTGGAAGTTATATGTGTGGTGCGTATGTGTGTGCTAAATTATTTGTATATGTTTCATTTTAATGCATGATTTAGTCTTTTTTGTTCTACTACACCCCTTTTGCCCTCGTCATTTTTATGCTATGTGTTCTTTTCCCCTCCATTCATTTACATCGAGTCTCTATTCAAGTCCAACTTGGGCAGCTATTGTTCCACGTGATTTGTGCATTTTTCCATCCATTCAATGAATTTTAGGTAGAAGATGTTGTATTCTTAAATTTCACGTTTGACTGTGCTATTTTGAAATTTTCTGCTAGGGTCCCCGGCTGCCGAAGAAATGCCCGAGCAAACAACATCAACTTCATATCTGCTTGCAGAAGGCAATCTAGGGAATCATTCAATTGATGAATGCATTGGTCCCACACCTTTGGTGACACAAATTGATTCCAAGGCTGGAACATCCCATGAAGAGATAGAGAAAAATCTGATAGATGAAGACTTGGAAAAATGTGGTGCTTCTGAAACTTATGAGATATCAAGTTGCTCAATTCCTGATGACAGACAATGTAATACCAAAGACATTGAATCAATTAAAAGCAGCAGAGGTGGAGCCGTAATGGCTGTTGTTGGGGAGAGAAGTGGTTGTGATGCACCAAATACCTCGCATAACCTTAGGTTTATCAGAATACGTAGAAATGACAGAAGTGGCTCTGAGACCATCGTGGGAGGCAACAACGAGGTTCTAAATTGCTTGATCGAAAATCCAGGGAGCAGTTACAGTTCAAACGAAGATTCGTATAATTGCTTCAACTGCAGAGATGTGTTCAACAACAAAAAGGAGCTAATGAAACACATGAAAATTCATTTTGTTGCTCGTAATTTTGATGCTGCAGCGGAATCAATCGCAGATGTGTCTCCGGAAGCACTACCATCAAGCGGGCACAGCAGTTCTTGCGAGCCTACCACCTCAAAGGCTTTAATTGGCCTGGATAGGAAAATACTAGAGCCTATGCGAAAAGAAAATGTTCTTATCAAGGAAACCAGTCGAGGAAAAGGGGATGAGAAAAACATAAGACGATTGACGAGAAGTTTCACTGTAGGAGAGAAATCAACTACACAGAGTTTATCTTCAAAGTCACCTAGCATTAGAAATCTACGCAATCACGTGGGTCCGAGAAAGAAAGAGAGACTGTATTCATGCAGGGAGTGCACTGAGTCCTTCACTCAGAAAAGGGACCTCATTGTACACAAACTTACACACACAGGAGGGAAAAGGTATTCTTGTAGCACTTGCTGCAAGCCTTTCACACAAAGAGGTCATCTCAACAGTCACGTGCTGACGCACGCAGTAGAGAAGCCTTTTATATGCAATGTGTGTGAAAAGCCTTTCTCGAGTAATAGCCACTTAGTTAGACATGTACGCACGCACACGGGAGAGAAACCGTATTCTTGTAGCATTTGCAGCAAGTGTTTTACTCAAAGAGGTCAACTCGACATTCACTCGCGAACACACACGGGAGAGAAGCCTTTTTCATGCAATGAGTGTGAAAAGTCTTTCTCGGATAAGAGCCACTTAGTTATACACATTCGTACTCACACGGGGGTTAAACCGTATTCTTGTAGCATTTGCCGCAAGTGTTTCACTCAGAAGAGTACTCTCGACAATCACTTGCGAACACATACCGGAGAGAAGCCTTTTATATGCAACGTGTGCAGCAAGGCCTTCATTCAGAAAAGTCAGCTCACCTCACACATTCGAAAACACACGGGAGATAAACCATTTTCTTGCGACGTGTGTGAAATGTCTTTCTCGGATAAGAGCAACTTAAACGCACATGTACGCATGCACACGGGAGAGAGGCCTTTTTCATGCAATGTGTGTGAAAAGTCTTTCTCGCATAAGAGCAACTTAGTTAGACATATTCGTACCCACACGGGGGATAAACCGTATTCTTGTAGCATTTGCCGCAAGTGTTTCACTCAGAGTGGTCATCTCGACAGTCACGTACGATTACACTCGGGAGAGAAGCCTTTTATATGCAATGTGTGCAGCAAGTCCTTCGCTAGGAAAAGTCACCTCACCTCACACATTCAAAGACACTCGGGAGAGAAGCCTTAATCTTGTAGCATTTGCTGCAAGCATTTCACAAAGATATGTTCTCTCGACACTCACATGAGTTTGCATACGACTGAGAAAGGCCTTTAATCATGACACGTGTGTGAAAAGTCTTCCTCGAAAAAGAACCACTCAGTGACACATTTTCGTATACACTCGAGAGAGAAGCATTAGTCGTGCAGAGTGTGCGAAAATTCTTTTCGCAGAAGAAGCTATGTGGTGGGACACATGCAAACGCACGCAGAAGAGAGATCTTTTTCACGCAGAATCCACAAAAATAATCTTTCACTCAGAGTCGTTCACTTAAGAGTCACATGCGAAACAACACGTAGGAGAAACCCTTCTCGTGCGGCGAATTTAAATTTCCATCTCGAAACAGCCTCTTAGTATAGACATGTGTACAAAAAAACCGAGAGTTGCTTTATTTCTGCAACATCCGCAGCAAGTCTGTCACGCCATGATGCGACCTAGTAACCCATTCATACACACACAGTAGATAAACTTTATCAATGTAACATTTGTTGGAAGTGTTTTGCAGTGAGTGGTTACCTTGACAGATATACATACATGCTCACACGTGTGAGCGCAGCCTTGTTTATGCATAGTCCGCATCACGTTCATCACTGCAAACAGTGGCCCTGACCACCACATGTGTAAACGTACAATTGTGATGTATTATTATTATTTCGTATTTTGCACCAAGTCTCTCGCTGTTATTTCTAATCCCAACCTCGACACGCTCTCCAAATGGAGAGACTATTCATGTTGTGTATGTTGCGTGGTTGCACTCTGATAAGTCACGTTTACGTATGCAACATTTTCTTGTGGACAGGATAATTTAAATAAATGTAACAAATGTTCCAATTAAACCTCATGCAAAGCTGCACGGAGGAGTGTAATCGTTAATTTTCGCCTGCACAACGGGAAATGAATGATGGTATTGTCCAGTAGGGATGATGAGCCCTCTACATGTTTCTATGAATGCGTGCCCAGTAATGTGTTTCTGGATTTTCATAATGAATATTGAAAGAGAGTAGTTGCAGAAAAGGGCACACCCAGGCTATAAGATTATGATGAAGCAGCCTACACTACACATTTTTGTTTAAACACGTCCACAGTATTCACTCCAATGTTTCTGGCCTTAAGTCCAGTCTTAATTGGCATCTTCTAATTGGTTCCGAATTTTCTTAGAATAATCATGTGTTCTTTGAATATTCTTTGTATAAATAATTATTCTTTTCCACATTTTGTAAATAATGTGATATCAGTGCACAATAAAAGGCTTATGGCCGAGTTTGTTGATTTAATGAATTCAGCATGTTATTTATTTTCATTGTTAAAATGTATGCAATTTTATTCCTATTTCTCTGTTTTCACTCGCGGCTGAGCGATTCGTCACGATTTGTCGGAATGCATTGTCAATAGGACAGCAAGGATAATCGTGGGCCATTAACCTTAGAACGGTGAAGTTGCGAGAAAAGGCAGCAATGGAGGTGGAAGGTGTACAAACATTGGCAGAGTAAATGGGGATGTTAACGGAGGGTGGGAGAGTAAGCAGAGGACAGAAGGTGGATGCTAGGTGACGCTGAGCGCACTTGCAGTGTTTGGTAGTGAGAAAATGATTCAGATGACACGTCGGACGCAGCCTAAAGTAGTACTACGGAGTGAGCGAGCAAGGGATTCTCCAATGTACAAACTTTGGCCGCAATCCGTTCAGCCGTATGGAAATGCATAGCAGGCAGCAAACAGACATCCTCTTTTACGTGCAAAAAAGATTAAGAGCATCCTGGCATTATCACATCGCCGAGGAATGCCACACGTTCCTCCTTCTCAGAAGTTAGGTCCACATTATTATAATTAGAATTTATGCTACTTTGTACACAAATGTGGTTTAACAATTTATCTGAGGAAAATAAAGAAAACGTCCAGTCTACTTTCAAATTTCAATACCTTTTCAGAATGAAGATATGCATTTTAGGTTAACTAGAGGTTTCCCCTTTCTCCACTCACAAAGATTACATGATGTTACATTAGAGGGTGACCTTGCATAATTTGTCACCTCCACAGATGCTATTGGGTGTTTATATTTATTTATTGCCAAGGCCAACAATCTTTTTATGGGAAGTTACTTACATTATGCTTACATTCCACTGTAAAATAAAATTAACGCAATTTTAAAATTAAATGTACTATACTTACATAAAAGTTTGTGGCCAAAATATTAGATCAGCCATATGTAGATAAGTAACGAGAATTGACCCCCGTGCATGGCGTCCGATATATCGGATAAGATAAAATTTATTAACATATTTAGAAAAAAATTCAATAAAAAAAGAATTTAATTACCCTGTGGGGCGACTGAAAGTTCTTTGAATGCCATATTTTACATAAATCCTTCTTAAGTCGATACATTCAAGTAGTCAGCTGAAATGTTAGCAGCGCAGTTAAGACTGAAATCCATGTCAACTTAATATAGTATCACTATTTAGCGCATGTCAATTGGGGCCCAGAAAGAAATTATATACTGAGGTTCGACGAATCGGACGCTATGCACTAATAAGTTATACTTTAGGCCACGGAAACGTTTTTAAATGGTCTGCATTGTGATAGCGGGGATAACGTGTACCCTTTTTTCTGAACTGACGGCGGCTGACCGCGAGCTTGCTCGAAACCCACCCACTCTTCTATCCAATTACAGAAGTGCGACAGAAGAAAGTGTGTAGGAGCCCGCAGTCTCTCTCCGAACTCCGTGCAGTGCTGATCCCTCTCCAGCTCGCAATGTTGCCAAATCTAATCCGTTGGAACCGCACAGCGTTCGTCCTAGAACCTTCCACCGCTCCCGAAAGTACCGTTATTCCCAAGGCTGGCAACGCCGGCCGGCCGGATGGAGGAGAAAGGAGAAGTGGAAGGGTCAGCGCTTCTGATTGGCTACTTGCTATTTTCCACCCAGCCGCCATCAGTTGGGAAAAAGGGTATAGTGGCAGAGAGCACAAAGGCGTATTTCGAGGAATGGACACCCTCACCACGGGGAGCGCTGCCCGGATTATCCCTTCTCCGAGAGAGAAAGAGCTCCCATTTCTGCGAGGTGCATTCAAGACGAAATAATTCCAACGAATCCTTGCATTTCCTAGGAATTTATTTATCTTGCTGCTGTACGTTAGCCGGGGAAACTTATTTGAATGCATTGGTCTCTCCTTCTTGTACTATCGGTGGTGGGTCTTCCGTCTCTGCGTAATTACCAAGGACATAATATATTAATGGTCTGTCGTGAGGGGGTAGGGTGGGCCGTCCCGGATTACGAGAGTCCACCACCTGCTAGACACACGCCCGGGGTCGATGGAAAAATATCTTCCCCGCTCATGTCCCGCACACAGTGGCGGAAAATTTTTGACGCTCCCCCAGTTAAAGGTTTACAGCCACCGACTGCGTCCGCCGGGGATGCAGATGTTGTGTTGACATTTAGTCATAAAATTTAGCAGCGATTAAAGCAAGTTTATATGTCGAATAAGCAGTCATGGAGAAAATGCGGCAGTGATTCGAGTAGATATGAGCCTATCCCTGGGCAAGGCAGGCCTAGTAAATAATACACAAAGCCTTTGGAAATGCCGTGATTTGGCGATGGGAGGCTTCTAAGTATGCCTCGCATCATCTGGAGGAGAAGGCAGCGGCTCATCTTCATATGAGTAAAGGCAGGGGCCACGGTGGTCAGTACAGCGACACTCAGTTCACTGCAGGCGTGAGAACATTTACGTAAACGGCTGTAGTACTGCGATGAGGGAGGCAAGGAGAAACAACCACATTATTATCCCGAGGAGTCGCCGTCTCTCCAACGTTAAATTATCACTCACGATGGAATTCCCTAAGTCGAAACATTCCGGAGTCAAGTGCTCTTGCGGAGACTCGTGCATGTGCCAAACATCACGAGCCTCTGAATGAAATGAAGAAAAAATGAACTTGCATCTGAATAAAAGCTGAACCTCTGAATAAAAGAACACCAAAGAGCTGCCAAGAATAGATAATTTCGTTTATCTTCCATCGCCGAGCATGTACGGGGAAGGCCAATGCACATCGTGTACTTCGATAACTCACCACCAAACAGAAGCAATAATTTCCCCGGCTGATTAAAGATGCTATCGAAATAGCCAAAACACCAAGCTTCAACAGGGAGGACAGCTACTCGCTCTCCAACGCCTCGAAGAAACTCTTCCCCAAACCAGCCAATTGCCATAGATTGCCGCATCTTACCATAATCAAGCCTTATATAAGAATGCAAAACATCTGCATCCGACATTTCAAACCTGAAGACGCCTGCAGCAACGCTGGCGAAACTATCGTTGAACGAGGAATCGGCGCTGAGGGCAAGTCGGAAGCCAAGCTGCACCAAGAGGCTAATATTACTTGGACTGTTCTCTCCCTGTTACGGAAGCGGCTTTTTCTGCTCCTTACTTGTTGGACCACAGCCAGTAAAAAGGTGGGGGACTGCGCTGTCAGTTCGCTGCCTGTTTATTACTTTTGTTTTACCGCTGATATTTAACGTGTATGATATAAGTATATGTATTACTAACATTCTAAGGAAGAAAACTGTACATATCAATTTTCAATTGACCCCCCGGTTTGGAAGTTAGCAGAGGTGTGCGTTGTATACAACACATCCGTTAATTTTAGTGGTAAAAACAGCTTGTTTTCGGCTAACTACTAGTGATAGATGTGGCTTCCTTATATCAAGATTGTAGTTATAAGAACGAAAACTACGGTAATGTCAAGCGCTCAAATTAGGGAAACTTGATTTTACGCGCATAAAACGGATACTTTTGGGGAAAAAATATTAAGAACTGGAAATACTATGACGCCGAAGATTTTTTGTGACACGCCGACACAGAAATGAATTTTCTTTCGTGTGCTCTTTGTTACATTGAAGTTGACTGCTTCGTTTAGACGCTACAGCTCCTCAAACTCGGGTATCTTGCTTTTTTACAGACAGTACATGAGCTGGAAAATGATGCACGACCCTTTGAGAATAATGGTAATAGAATACACGGATCAGGACATTACATTATCTCCAGATCGCCCCGTGATTAGGAAGAGGAAAATTCTCGAGCTCCTGCAGGAGAATGAAGAATGTAGCCTGAGGAAGTGCAAATGGAGCATGCTATCCCCGGAAACAGGAACGAGGAGGCTGATGAAGATACATAATTCGAATGGATTGTTGCAAAAGGAGCGCATTCTTTCCAACACAAATGAGACCTCCACTTCCACAGAAAAGAGGGAAAACTTGAATGAAGTGCAAAAGCAAACATGAAAAAAATGGCTGTTCTCGAGCGATTGCAACTCCTCTAATCAAAGTTGAAAATAAGTCTGTTGCTCTGCCCATCCCTGCCTGTTTGTGATAGTGCCTCTATTGAAAACTTGGATTTATCATTTTGAGACAGTGTATGGAGATGTTCCTGAGAATATTCAGAGTATTGGTATATTTTAAGTGAAAAACATAGTACCTGGGTGTAATGTGCAATCCATCCAGACATTGTCCAAGTGTAATGTTGGCAGTTTTTTATTAACCCTAGAAGGGCACACTGGGGTCCGGTGGACCCCAGGAGTTTTTTTCATTGCTGTAACTTTTGTAATGCACAAAATATTGAAGTCTCATACCAATGTAAATTTCCTTTTATATGTTAGTAAAAGTTTCTAGTGTGTGGTGATTTTTTCAACGCGCTTATTGCTTTATAATTTAATATTGAAAATGGTCTGGGGTCCATTGGACCCCAGTGTGCACTTCATGAAATTTTTTTGAAATTGCGAAAAAAAATTAACACATTTTATTATTGCCTTTTTTGCTGCAAATACATTTGTTATAATCGTATTTATACGTTTAAAGTAATTAAAATGCCATTTATCATTTTTTATCAATTTGGGATATTTGAGGGCATCAACTTTTTTTGTGAAATTTCTTGGTTTCCTCTTTCGCAAATAATTTAGGAGTTTCGGAGTGTAAGACGTACGAACAAACTTCAATGGAATGGATTGTAGAGCAATAGTTTTGAACATATATTACTCATAATAGTAAACTATTCATCAATCATTGACGTTTGAAATTATTTGGAGATCGAAAGAGAGAGCGAAATTTGGTTTCGGATCTGCCTGGACCAAAAGGAGCAACGCACGACGTCAAAACTTCCCGGCAAGCTTGGAAATTACTGTTGGATAGCGCTTTACGAAATAAAATAATGACGCACACAAATGAGGAAACACAACGGCAGCGTCAAAATGTCACAATTCCTCAATCGTACCACGGTGATGTAGATGTTGAGGAGATGAGGCTTTGTTTGGACTTCTATGTTTTTCTGGGGTGCAGAAGACGTGCAACACAAATTTGTATGAACTGTGGTTAACTGAGTTTGGATCTACGTTGTATCAATGCACCATGTCTCTTCACCGATTCCTGTTTTTGCTGTCAACCTTGCGTTTTTATGATAAAAACACGAGAATGCAGCGCAGATCGATCGATAAATTTGCACAAATTCGTGAAATTTGGGAAGGGTTTGTAGATAATTGCAAGAAATATTACACTCCTCATTGCCCCTTTCGGATATATATATGAAAGGAAAGCCAGATAAGTATGGCATAAAAATTGTAATGATGAATGATTCACAAACGTTTTACATAGTAAATGCCTGTCCTTACATAGGAAAAGTAGTTACCAATCCAGATGAAACTGTTCCGACATATTATGTACCGACATTGTCAACACCAATTCATGGCACGAATACAAATATTACGTGCGACAATTGGTTCACTTCTGTTGAGCTTGTAAAGAAGATGCTAAAAGATTATTCAATAACGATGGTGGGCACCATTTGTAAAAACAAGCGTCAAATTCCGGTGGATTTTACAAGAAGTGCTGTTGTTCAATCTTCACGATTTGCCTTTGACCCTGGCATAACCCTGGTATCTTTCACACCGAAAAGAAATAAAATAGTGCTTTTGTTGTAATCTTTTCATTTGGATGATGCTATAAATGAAGACAATGGAAAGCCCGAGATTATTTGCATGTATAATGCTACTAAAGGAGGAACAGACACATTTGATCAACTGTGTCATGAATATACAACAGCCAGAAAAACCCATTCCATGGCCAATGCAGATTTTCTATGGCATGCTAGACCAAGCTGGTATAAACGCAATGGTTCTTGACTCTCATGTTGATAGTAATGAAAAAATAAACCAGAGAACATTTTTGAAAAACTGGCTTTGTCACTCATCAAACTTCATTTGCATCAACGGATTTTGAAAAAAAACCTGCGTTCTTCAATTAGGAATACCATTGCGGAAATTTTGAAAATTGAAATATCAGCAATTGATAAACCTGAAATACTTCAAAGCAAAATACGATGCAGCTTATGCCCAAGGAATAGAGACAGAAAAACAAGAATTATATGCTCATCGTGCCGCGCTCTGATGTGTGACGAGCACCGAAGTTATCTGTGTACTACCTGTACTGGAGTGAGAAATTAACAACAAAGCACTTTTTTCTAAAAATTTATATTTTACCTGTAAATAAACAATAGTTATGTACATTTTGGAGCAATAGGAAGTCCTGATGAAATTTGTGAAAAAATTAAAAAAAAAATTCACAGGAAAATTTTGTTGTTTTCAATTGTTAAAATTACTACGTTTTATGGAAAGAAAAAATATGAAACATTTTTTTAAATGAACTACACAATGTAATACTTAAGCTGTTAAAACTATTTGTCTGTACATCTAAAACATTCGTTAGAGTAAATAAAAGTAGGATTGGTGACTTTCTTAAAGAATTTTTATGTCTTTAGAATGAAAAATATTGTTTTAATTTCATTTTAATTTGTTTAAATAACTTATATTTTCATATAAGTGTAAAAAACACTTCTATTATTGATATTTACTATATTAATAGTAAAAAAATATCAGGGGGTTGAAATTAAAAAATTTAAAAGTTATGGGGTCCACTGGACCCCAGTGTGCACTTTATGATTGAAAAAAGAAGTGTGCACTTCTAGGGTTAATACCATATTTTAACAAAGAAAAATTAATTAGTTCGACAAATAAATCTACAACAGAAAGATGCTGAAGAAATTTGTGTCCTAGAAAATAAAGGCGAGGGACCCTCAAAAAAGATTATTTTTTCCCACTGTTGACCACTAACCTTGTCTTGTCCAAAAGCATTGATTATTCAAATGTTATTGTTTTCAAACCCTACCCTATTTGAGCATAAAAATTATATGTAGAACCATTTGCATGATAGTGCAGTAGTGGAAGCAGCAGGCGAGTTCTCTTTAGGATTAGCTGATAATTCTTACGATGGAGGGTTTGCTGTAACTGATCATGCCTCCCCCTAGATCTGCCTATGATGAGAAGTTTCGAATCCGCACGAAGTTTTTTTTCGGCTAAGGTTTCAAGCCAAATAGTTTTATTAACATTGCCACACCTCGCATACAGAAATCATCTTTGGATTTAATGTTATTGTTTCCAAACCGAACCTTGAAAATTGGATAAATCGAACAGCAAGGGACCAGTTAAAAACTTTGAATCATCCAAAAATTCGATTACAAGAGGCCCTTCATAAAAAAATCCAAAAAATTAAATTCTTCTTCCCAATCATAACTCACTCACTTATTGCCCTAGGCTTCGTTGAAAATCAGTGGGCACACACTTTTGGACTCCGAAAATATTCTGGATGGAAGCCGCACTCTATGAACAGCACTTGTCCATAACACCATCATCTTCCTCATCACCCCTAAACAAATGAGGTGCATATGTTCCAATGGAAACTGTCACCACCCTAATTCCAGGTATCCCAGGGAGGATTATAATTATGAATTATAATTCCTCAAGATATTCTAAAATAATGTTGTTATTGTAAAAATAACTGCAGAAATGGAGTGAGTATGTCAAAAAAAAATTTTTGGTGCAATTTTCAAAACAATCCTTCAAAAATCTGAATTTTTGTTCTACTTTGTCGCAATCCGGACCACTGTGCGCCGTTTCTACAGGGAATTGTAAGTTTCTAGAAAAAAAAGATCAGGTGTCGAGGAGGTGGAGTACGTCTGTGTGTGTAGCTGCACAAAGGGAAGATCTATATTTCATTGAGAAAGAATGTGGAAAACAGAGGAGAATGGTCGCGTTGAATTCTTTTTAAAAGAATTATTTCTCGCTGTACTAAAATTTCCGAATTAGCTCTCAGAAATAAAGTCTCACGTTTTAAAACTCACTTTCACAGGTAATTAGATTTACATAATAAACCCTTCGAGGAGTTTCATTGTCCGAGATAACCCATAAAAGTACTGAATCAATCGCAAAATATTTTTTATGCGAAATTGATGATAAAATTACAGATAATGTCCTTCGAAAAACCATAATATTGCTTGATGTTAGAAGTCATCAAATCCGGGGAAGGGGCTTGAAATTTCACGCACAAAATAACTTATCTGTTTGCGTATCATTTTATTTTACCTTTGAAGCAGCAAATACTGTTTCATATACTTTTATTCGTTGTTTTAAGGAAGGACCAAAGATTCAGTATTGTATTGTTGCTTGAATGCGTGCACCACAATCACCATGCAATTATTTGTACAAATGACAATAAAATGCGTCATCTTGAAAACAATATATCGCCAGCCATCGTTTCTCAGGGAAACATTTTTGCTTTCCAACTGCTTTGGAACCCTTTTGAAACACCAAAATCTATCATGGAAATGCTGTAGAACTCAATTTCCACTCATTTATACCAAAAATTGACAATATGAAGACGTTTTTAACTCATTTGTAATCACCTTTTTAACTCCTTTTTGCAAAGAGCATTCGTAAGACATTGCTTTCTACACGTTTGGAACTCCTTTTTAACGATTCGACAGGATTTCCAGACGTCATCATTCGTATTTTAACTGCTGTGTACTGAGAATATTCATGTGCAACTGCTTTCCATGCGTTTGCAACTCTTGTTTAATGACTCCAAGTGATTTATAGACGTCTTTATTTGTTTTTCAACTGTCTTCTACGCGCCAACACTACATGGGCAGGTTCAGTCTGATTCGTTTGGTCAAGAAAGCGAAAATTCTTTAATATATGCAATATAAATGCGGTAAGATAAGTGGTTAAAGAAATTGTAAGTCAGTTAATAGAAACAGAACTCTCAAATATTCACTCGAATGAGATTTAATAATAATTATTCTATTTTCCTCGTAGCGTAAATCGTATTTTTGGGGCAGTTTTGAAATGCGACAAGGTTATCTTCACTACATACCGAGAATCTTGGTTGCATAAATTAAGGTATTCAATTCAAGGAATTTATTAATTTATTGTTGTAAAAACATCAATGCTTTCGAAGTACATTTCGCACTTAAATGTTGAGTTTTACGGTACTTTTTGCAAATTTTTGTCAATTCTTCTTTATGTTTTAGAAGAAAGTAATATTTTGCATCGATTTATATACATAAAACAAACCGGTCGACGTATTGTATTCCCCATCCCCGGACAATATTTTATGCCCATCTTTTGTTCCGTATTTCAGGACTTAATTTACGCAAAAAATGAATTCCTCCTTAGAAAATCTGTTTCAATGTCGCGGTATTGAGACAAGTTCAGATACGCGGAAAGGTATTTTAAGCTTAACTCTTAAGTAGGCGCGTGGGGTCTTTAAAGACCCCATGGGTGTAGCAAACGCAATATTTTATAACAAAAATTGCTTTCGAAGTTGACCTTTTCAGTACCTTCCTAGGACACCTACATACAGCTGATAAATAAAAAACCTCTATTTTTTTAATGGATCAATTTCACGCAAAATAATATTTTTAAGCATTGGGGTCTTTTTAGACCCCACGCGCCTACCAACGTTACAAATGTAGTGTACCAGGGACGCCAGGTGGTGCGTTCGTCTTCCTTGTACGCTACCCTCCTCTCATTTCTAACTTAAGTGCTGGTCATGAGATCCTTACTTAACCTAATAGTGGGTTCAAATTTAATTAAGATGTAAGCAATGTGACGCTACGAAGGACTGCAACATTGAAGATGGAATGGTTAAGTTATATCCAGATCAAGTAGAACCTTGCGGAGTCAGAGGAACACCGCGCGCTCTTTCTCGTGTATTACAATTTATTCATGGAAGATTCAAAAGCGAGGAGGGATAAAATCAAACCAACACATTGTAGAAAATAGGTGCATTACTTTGAAAGAATCCCCTCACCCCATCATTCCCTCCTAACCAGCCGTAGGCTTTTAGATGACCCCCTCCTCCTCTGATTTAGTAAGGTAGTTTATGCTCGTACCCATAACTACTTCCTCTCTTACCGTGAAGAGAACGGTGCTTTGCAGGGGAAACACTTCTTGAGTGAACAAGAAAACTGTGACTGTAGTTGAAGCTTCCTCAGAGTAACTCGGGAACCCGCTGATGTTTCTTCTTCTATCCAGGGTACGTATATGAAGCGCTTGTTCATTTATGGTACTCTTGATTAGATTAAATAATATTGGCAATTTCCACAAAGAAATCTTTACTACGACCGATTTCGAAGTGATACTTCATCATCAGGAAAGATTTATTTGTGGCAAATTGCCAGTATTATTTAATTATTTTATTTCACCACATCACGCCTGAAGCGACTCTTTTTTACTCTTGATTAGACTCATTTTTTATTTGTGCTGTTTATTTGTTATCAGTTTCATGCCGGCATCGAATTCGACACATATCCTAAAAATATTTGAGTTTGCCCTCCGCGGACAAGATGAATGAGCAAGAGGAAGGAGAAAGAAACCGCATCCTTGACCTTCTTCGGGATATCCCCTCCGAGGATGAAAGAGATTCTACTGCTTCGGAGGAAGAGGATCATCTTGGTGAGTCGGAAAATGATACGGGGACAGAAGAAAGTGGTACATCTGATGATGAGGTGTGTAGTGTCAACGACTCTCCCAATAGGTCATCCTCATTAGATTTTATTGGAAAAGATAAGGTAACGCGTTGGAAAAAGCTTCCACCTTCACGCAGAGTTAGGACCCCACAAGTGAACATTGTGTCTAGTTCGTCGGGACCATTACTGCAGGCAAAAAATGCAAAAACCCCTATCGAATGCTACAGACTATTTTTAGATGATGCTACTGTAAGTATAGTGACCATATGCACAAATATTTACATCTCCCAGATTGCTTTGCTATTCAGTAGAGATCGAGATGCAAAATTGACTGATGAAGAGGAGATGAAGGCTTTCATAGGTCTTCTTATTTTGTCAGGTTCCATTCGTTCTGGACATCAAAATATCCGTGATTTATGGGATAGAGACGGGTTTGGAATCGAAATATTTTATACTGCAATGAGTATGAAAAGATTTTTGTTCCTATTGCGTTGCGTCCGCTTTGATTACGTAAAAGACCGACCACAAAGACGTGAGCATGACAAATTCACTGCTTTCCGTAATGTTTTTGAAACTTTAACCTCTAACTGGGAAAAATATTACAATTTAGGAGAGCTAAC
Organism: Ischnura elegans; assembly: GCF_921293095.1. NCBI lineage: Eukaryota > Metazoa > Arthropoda > Insecta > Odonata > Coenagrionidae > Ischnura > Ischnura elegans. The sequence goes on along the minus strand of NW_025791660.1, from coordinate 3,832,107 downwards.
TACAATTGATGAGCAATTGGTTCCATATCGAGGTAAATGTCCCTTTCGTCAGTTCATCCCAAGCAAGCCGGCAAAATATGGGATTAAAGTTTTTACTTTGACGGATGCCAGATCGATGTACACAAAGACTATGGAAGTTTATCTTGGAACACAACCAGAAGGACCTTTCCGCCTGTCAAATCGGCCATGCGATGTTGTGAAGCGTTTAGCGAAAACAATGGCAGGCACTGGACGAAATATTACAGCTGATAATTGGTTCAGGAGTATTCCCTTGGTACAAGACTTGTTAGAGAAAAGGATAACATACTTAGGTACCATGAGGAAAAACAAGGTTGAAATTCCGCCAGAATTATCTAACGCTAAGCAAATAGCTGTAGGAACTAGCATTTTTGCCTTTAAGAAACACTTGACACTCTTATCTTACATTCCGAAGAAAAACCGGAACGTTATAATGATTTCTTCTATGCATCTCGATGCTTCAATTGACGACAGATCAGGAGAAATGCGTAAGGCTGAAATCATTACTGACTATAATTATACCAAGTCAGGAGTGGACACTGTAGACGAAATGTGTGCGACGTACAGCACTGCGAGACGTTGCAAACGTTGGCCATTAGTTATGTTTTTTAGGATTCTAAATATCGTAGGCATCAACGCGCAAGTAATTTATGTGTCCAATAATGCCGAACGTAAGTTGGTTCGGCGGTTATTTCTGAGAGAAACTCGAGAATTCGAGTCAAGAACTCGTTCATGCACAGATTAGGAAAAGAGCAGCATGCAATTCTGTACCTAGATCTCTTCGTGAGAAAGTTTTGAAACTTTCAGGGTCAACATCTTCGGGGCACAGTGAGTTTGATGTGAAAATAAGAGCTAGGTGCACCATTTGCCCTAGAAATATGGACAAAAAACAAACCAATTTTGCAGCCGCTGTTCAAAAACTATGTGTTTAAAACATATGAAAACTGTATTCCCTCATTGTTTTGATCATTTAAATGAAAATAATAAATGACTTAGTTAAAAATTTTCATTGTTTTTGAAATTATTGCTGTAACCCTCCATATTGGTACAGAGTATAAAGTTTTATGTGCAGTATATAATTATATAAAGCCCTTCAAATTGCGATTTGAAAAAATATGTTCTAATAATTAAATAAATAAGAAAAAAATTGTTTACATAAAACATAATTCTGAACAATTGATATTTTGATTTGAATACATCTTTAGTCGATAATGAACTACTCCCTAGATGTTAAAGTATGATATTCAGAGATAAAAAAGTGAACATAATTCGACATAAACATTTGCTATATAATAACAATATAAATTATTTCTTACAGCAAAAATTATTAAAATAATGTCTTTAGAGAAAAATATGTTGCATTAAAATGTTATGTACCGTTTAAAACGTTTGTAAATGTTAAAATACATGAGTTATGTACCCGCACATAGTGAAATAAGCAAATAGAAGAAAAGAGATCATATTAATTAGCCCAACTAACAGGAAATGATTAAAGGTACTTACGTCGAATTATCCAACATTCAGCATATATCGTAAAATATAGCAGTGTAAAATAAACAAATTTGGTGTAGTTATAAACAATCCCGCATGGGGTATTAAAAGACCCCACGCGCCCACTTATGTCACAAAGTGAGGTGCGCCTACTTAAGTGTTGTACCGTATTTTTGGGGTAGTTTTGAAATGCGACAAGGTTATCTTCTATACGTACCGAGAATCTTGGTTGCATAAATTAAGGTATTCAACAGCGACTTCATGGCAAATGTCGTTAATAATGGTGTTTTTTGGCGTTTCCAAGTTGAATTTATTATTGTAAAAACATTAATGCTTTTGAAGAATATTTCGCACCCAAATGTTGAATTTTACGGTATTGTTGCAAATTTTTGTCAATAGTCATCAAAATTTTCGAAAAATTAGTATTTTGACCGTCGGTAGTAGACCGGTCGACGTATTGTATTCCCCATCCCCGGACAATGGTTTATGCCCATCTTTTGTTCCGTACTTCAGGGCTTTATTTACGCAAAAAATGAATCCCTCATTCGAAAATCTGTTTCAATGTCGCGGAATTGAGACAAGTTCAGATACGCGGAAAGGTATTTTTCCGCTTGTTGCATTGGATTTTCGGGTTTTTAACATGACGGTTTTCAAGAAAAAAATATCCAAAAATGGAGGTATTTCACTCAGAAATTAACACGCCAACCAAGTAAGACCGGAGTTAAGCTCTCGATGTGGAATTTCTTGACCACGAAATTAACTTTCCCCCTACTTCCGTATGAGTGCGAATTCTGCATTGTACTACTAAAATAGTTAAGCCATTACTCATGCAGACGTTCGCGTGACGTCAACCGGATTTCATTTGCAACGTGCATCTTGGGAAGACTACTGGATCTTGTGGCGAACAACTTTTGTTTAAAGGAAATTGTACCCAAGGAACTGCGATGTCTTTTTGTTCGGTTTCTGGCTGCAGCAATAGCTATCGCAAATGCAAAGGAAGTGTGAAATTTTTTCGTTTTCCCAAAGATTTTGAGAGAAGGAGAATTTGGATCCTCGCCTGCCGGAGACAGGTCTTAGTGAACGCAGAAACAGGTAAGATAGTAATGCAGATGGTTTTAAACCTATTATAAAAACTTTCGTTTTCATGATGAAAATAGTTTAACTTTAACCAATATTCCGTTTTCAAGTTTTGTGATTGTCAAATTAGCATAAAAGGAGCATAGTCTGGTGTTCAGTCATAACGTGGACTGGGTGAGGCATGTGCCGAAGAGATAAATGGAAATGATGGACAATCATCCTTTGCAAGCGGAAGTACTAAGGTAGATGGGTTCACTTAAAGACAAACGGGAAATAGATTTACACGTCGCACATATTTGAGATGACATAATTCCTCCACATTTTTCGAATATCATCTCAATAAAATCTGGTACCCTAAACTGAAGAAATCAACCCCATAATAATTAACTATCCCGACTCATAGTTCACATTTCTAATTCTCCGTATTATTCGTATTGTACTATCGTATTTTGAATGCCTTTTTTCTCATCACATCATGTCTTAGGACATATTGAAGCTAATTTATGATTTAATTACGCGAGCCTTATACATTCCTAGTTCACTTTGACATTTTTTTAAAGACGGCATATTTTATCATTTACATACCATAAATTTAAACACATTTGCCGTTTAGCATATATTTGGATGTAGCGATACATGATTTATAGAAGCTCACTCCAACTGCGCAATGGGGAATTTTCACATTTTTTAAAAACTCTGTCAAAATGTCGTAAACCTATAGGAAAAATTATCTACCGGAGAAATTTCATTGCAAGCAGTAGTTTTCGAGATATTAAAGGTCAAAATGGAGGAGTGGGGGTGCGAGCGAAAGTAGTGTCTCCAAGAGGAGTGACGTCATTTCTCCCCAAACAGAGTTGCTAACGTCCGAGGCGTGGAGTTAGGAGATTGTTGCGGCATGTCTATGCCAGGAAGAAGTTTTTTTACCTACGTGAAGTGCTTTTATGTCGAATTATAAATATTACGCGGGGCCTAGTTGTTCAAATACATGACGAAATTATTTATTAGATATATTCGTCGTTATATTAGATTATATTCGTCGTCTGGAATAATGAAGCGAGAAGAATGTAGTGGTTTAAGGTGATGAAGAGGAAGAAAGATCTGTCGACGAAAACGACGGAATTTGTTTGTAAAGATCACTTTAAGTAATTACAACAGAATTATGTTGAAAAATGACTTGAGCGTGTGGTGCGGAGGACGTGCAGCTTCCCTGTTCGCGCAGTACCCGCCGGTCACTTGAATGGTGTTTTTTCTGAGCTATCAAAGGTTGAAAAAAACGGCCGTCGTAGTATCCGATGGCTTAAAAATTATTGTATTTTTTGAATTAATCAATGATTAATCATGATAAGAATACGTACAGTAGGCCAAGGGCCCAGGTAGGAATCAAGGCCAGGAGGGGGGGGGGGGGGTTTCAGGCGCAATTAATACTGGGGAGTCTGGGGGTATGGCTTACCCGCCAGGGTGGGAGCGGGAGATGCGGGGTCCCTCCGGCAGAAAATATTTCACATAGATCGTTTAAAATGGTGAGTTTTTACGGCCTTCTGAAGGATATTTTATTAATTCTTACACTATTCTACAAGTAATATTAATCCAATTATGCAAAATAGATTAAACTTAACAATTTCTCTGAGCTCTGGGGGGGCGTTATCCCCTAAACCCCCCTCGCTGCGCCACTGCAGTAGACTACCTTGCCCCTTTCCGAAATCAATTGATTAACATGCGTAGTATTCCTATCTGAACTCTCTCAAAACCATATTTGCTACCTAGGAGCGTAAAATGTGTAAGAAACTCACTGATATATGACCAATACTTCCTCCAATCAACTGACTTTGTGCCACAGGAGGAAATACAACCTGAGGAAGATCGAGGAGAGTTGAGGTCTGGGAAAATTCTGCCAATTGAAGCCAAAAGCAAAAACTGTAGGTATTCAGAAAAAAACCCTGTTTCTACCAATGCTGCTAATTCTTCTATGAAGTTCTTCTGCCTGTAAAAGCTAGATGGTATTGAAGCTAATGAGAGTAGCAATTCAACTACCGAAGAAGAGTGTGATAAGTGATTCCTACTTTGGCGGCAGCAGCAGCAGCTCTGACATGGAATCAGACAGGGAGATATGAAGCCAAAGGGCCAAGTATACTTTGTTTTTGAAGGAAAAAAGCCATCGTATTATTCAAGGATAGCCAGTGAAAATTATTTTATTGTCAATTTGCTATCACGAAAGACTAGATTGCTTCTCATGGTTATGTCAAGGAATATAAGACTCAACGAATCCTTCAATATTTTAGCCCAGTACATCTCAATGACTCGTCCTCGACAGCGGCACAATATATCTCTGCTTCCATTATTCCAGTGGTTAGTTCTTTGAAAAATCTAGTTTTTTGGTTTGACAGAAATAATATTTTGCCTAACATGCTAATTCCCTTTCCTGCTCGCTATTCGCATGTAGTGTCTATTATTGATTGTTTAGAATTAGAAATTGAAAAGCCAGGTTACCTAATTTGGCAAAGTTTAAACTGAATCTATATATATAAAAGAAAGTCGAAAATCGTGTTAGTTAGAACACTTATAACTCGAGAACGGCTGCACCGATTTCAATAACATTTGGTTCTTTGGATTCGTCTCAGGCGGGGTTAACATATAGACCATTAAAAAAAGGATAATTTCACAAAAAAAATCATCTCTTTCCTATGGGCATGCTTTTAGGAGTTATAGTAACACAACAATTGATAAGTCAGTCAAAATTACAAATTAAATAATTTGTTTTGTTTTCACCACTTTAATAACTGAATTTAGTAACAATATAACATTTTAATTACTAAATATATTCAAAATATTAATTAAATTGAAATTACATTTTTTAAATTTAATTCGAGCTGATTGTAAGCCCAGCCGTGGCACAGCTCGAGTTGACACTTCACTACCGTGTTTGTAAACATCTCCAAGCAATTGTTGACAAACGGTAATGTCCGTGTTCCTGTCGAGGAATCGAGTAGTTTTAACTCATTTCCTTGGAATGATTGAAAATTAGTTTCAGCTCATCAACAAAGAGTTCCAGAATATGATTGATCACCAAAAGAATCAAAGATGGTTGATTTAGCGAGCAAGAACGAAGATGTGGATGACTAAAACGAGGTAAATTCAAATAGTTCGTACTCTGCATGGATTCGAATCTTTTAAATGTGTAACAAACGAAGACGAAATCACCAACTATCTATCTGAATATTTTAAGTCCTTGGACGTACCTGGCTTACCAAGGCACGATTTACAGAGAAATGCAGTTTCTGTGCTCATGATCTTTCGAAGCCTAAACCAACCATAACTATCCAACGGAACGTGTTTGATCATTAAAAAAATTGGTCATGAATGTGATTCACGCAACTTTACTCAAAGGAAAATTTAAAGGTAAGGAAGTCCTCATTCCGTAGATTCCATGATCTCAACTCATATGCCCTTTTGAGCTTAAACGTATTCAATTTACAATTCGTGTTGCATTCGTGATAACGATTAAAAAATCGCATGGTCATTCTTTCAGTTTTTGTGTTGTTTGTGCTCATGTGCTAATGAAAATCCATGATTTTCTCATGGTCAATTTAGCGTGCTATGTTCACGAGTCGATAAACCATCTTCTGTATTTCTTCCTTCGCTTCAAGTGCGTAGCTAGGATAGGGGGTTTTGGGCGCAGCTAATACCACGGGTCTGTAGGGTATAGAAAACTCGCTAAGGTAAGCGGGAAGTGTGGGGGCACTTCCCCCAGACATTTTTTCAGATAAATGGTTCAAAATAGTGGGTTTTGTGGCTGTGTGAATAGTTAAATATGTTTTGTTTGTTAGTCATCCGTCCCCCAAATATTAATAACAAAATCTTTCATAAAAAAATTCTCTAAGCTCTTGGGGGGTGGGGGGGGGGTTTATCCCCCAAAACCTCCCCTCGCTGCGTCACTGCTTTGCTTCGCTATATTCATTTAGCTTCATCCGCTTCATCTTGCGCCTGATAACAAAACAAAAACTGTTGTTTCTCAGAAGGTGCTTGACGCAAGACATTAAACCCGAATGTGTAGGGCTCACCGTGGTGCGTTTACGCATGCAGTACGTTTACGCAGTGCATTTTTTCCAAACAGAAATACTAAAACTGGCGCGCCTTAAGTCATTTAATGCGAATGCTGCTTCATAGGGGCTTTTCTTGCACGATTTTGAGCATCAGACAAGCGTCGGTCTGGGGTCGTGTCAACCTGCCCCCTGAATGGGCCAAGTGTATGCAACAGACTTGGACCTAAAAACATTTTTTTACAGCTAATAACGCAAATAGCCAACAACTGAATGCGTATACTTTTTATTTCATGAACTGCTTTATTAAACCACAATGCCCAAAATTTCTTAAGCTAAAACGTAAGAAAATTTGTTGAAAAAAATCCGCGTAAACGTGCTCCGATTTACCCTACGTAGATTCAATAAAGAAAATGTCTTTCTGACAAGCAATTTTGGTACTCATTTACGTAGTTTTATTGAATTTGTATCCTTATTTTATTATAATAAATTAAACATGATTAAAAACGATACAGCCGCTCTTGATTTATAAATGGTGTAAGTAAACTGTAAGTTTATTGATTGTTAGGCGGTACGAAGTTCGCCGGGTCAGCTAGTAGGAGTATAAAAATAGATCAGTTCTCACTGCAGTGAGTGACATACAACGCATTTTCCTTTTGTAGATCAATTTTTCTACTGTGATAAGTATATCAAACTGCGCTTAGTTCATTACGCTGCAAAAGGTAATATGCTAAAATTAGCCAAGCAATAAAAAAAGAAGTAAACTGCGAAGGTAACTCTAAATCCGTATTTTTACAGCAATCAGTGCATTATACTGCTAATAGTAAATAAAAATATAAATAATGTTTTTCAAAGGAATCAGCTTTTAAAATTACTGCAAAATTAATGGTATTTTTACAGCTCAAATATTTCTATCTAAACTCAATTTAAAAAATCCTATGATTCTTCTTTAGAAAATTTCATTTCGAGGGGTTATTGTGGCCGGGCAATAGCTAGTTTTCTCTTCGACTGAATTTATTGAGCCAATTCCAAAAGGCTGTGGGGTAATGGCAGATCGCGGCTTCAAAAAAGCTGCTCACTCATTCAGTGGTAAAATTTGAGAGTTAATTGGACCATCAAGTGTTTCCAAGAATGTAAAGATCTCTAAAAATGGAGTTAAGCTAACTAAGCAAATAGAAAGATTTAGGACACGTTGAGAGAGTAATAAGAAAGGTCAGAGAATATTGTGAGAATAGCTTGTCCTTCATTCCTGAATTGATAACCATTTGGTGAAAAAACAGGATATCCGGGTTCTGCCACAATGATGGGGAAACTTGGAAGGTAGCGTCGAAAAATACTTTGAACGATTCATCCAAAACCATTTCTTCAAAATGAAGTTGTATTTTTCATTAAAAAACAGCGAAATTACCTTAAATCTGTGCACGGAAAGCATTTGAAAACATACTGAATCAAAAAGCTGATATCATACTGAAGGCAAAAATTATAACTCATATCATATAAACTATATTAGCACTAACTAGATGCATCAATATTTCATGGAGAAATTTTGAACAGAGGCAAATTAGTTATTTCTGTATTCATAAAAGCTGGCCTATTAATGATGAAATAAACTAGACGAACTTACCGCGAAGCCTTCACTTCTTTAAATTATGCAGTCAAAAAGTCCGGGTTACTTTTAAAATATAAAGCCATCATTATGGAATCCACCTTTGGGAGATTATCGCAACAGCCTACACGAAACCGTCTACCATTTCGCAAATATTCGACACATTCCTTTTTACGAATATAGAAAATGGATGAAAAATATTTTACGTGACTAAATGACATCATAACATGTCTCAGAGAAAACACAGATTAAAAAAATACCGAGATATTCACTTACTCAACGAGTGCTTCATTGTAGCTTCTGCCGCCGTATATGCAAAACGAAAACGCCGAAGGGAGAAATGACGTCACCAACAATAAGAGCTAACTTCGCGTTTGCAGACGGATTTCACTGTTTTCAAATGCATTTTAATGATAAAATCAATGGTCGCCGAGAAGATTGATTGGTGAAAATGGATTTCTGGTGAAAATTGCTATAAGAATCATGTATAATTTCGGTGAAAAATGATCATGCAACTTCCCCATTGTACTGGCTTAAATACCCATAAAAGTGGATGTGCTAAAAACTTTCCTAGGGGCTCCTTTAAGAGTGAAACATAGAAAAATTACTTTTAGCGAGTCAGGAAACCGCATTGATTCCAATAAATTAATCCCAGCAGACACTTAGTAGTAATTGCTTGAAATGCTTTTCCTCCGTCGGTGTTTGTCTTTTAAGGAATTCCTCCAAATCCCTCAAAAGGGTAAATGTTGAACTTAGTCGCCGCCTTACGGGATAAGTGGGAAATGAGAGAAGGATGACGCAAAGAAAATGAGAGATAAACGCGATGGAGATAAGGAGTTTGGTGGGCCGAAAAAAAAGTTTTCTCCCTGATCAAATTTTCCCTTTGCGGGAAAGCTGCAAAATGATATCAGGATATTGCACTCAAATCTTTAAAAATCGGATTACGTCAGAAACTGCTGCCCGAGCTTTAAAGTTTAAAATTTTGTGAAAAATCCGGCTAATTTCAGAATCAATCGGTTATGAAGACTAATTTAATGCAAATTTTGGACAGTGGATAATAATGAAGACAAGGATACACGTTAACAGCTTACAAAAATGATATTTGAAGTTTATTTGACAAAATCTATGGCTCAAAAAATTCATTTGAATAGAATAACATTATAGTGTAGACCATCTGCAAAACACAATATATAAATACCTACGTTGAGCATCGTTTCAAATGTTAAAAATTCATGATCAAATGATATTAATTTCGATTTTTATTCCATTTTTTATTGAATAAGTCATCACTTGATATAAATAATCCCACTAAATTAAATAATGAGGTCAATTATTTTAAATTAATACCAATTGTAATAATGAATAACATATACCTGTGGAACTCTTTTCACCAAGAAATTCGGCCAAGGGTGAGAAAGAGCAGAACCTGAAAACAAGACACTTCAATAAAAATAGGTATCTCTCTCTGCTAGTTGCGTGAAGAAACTACCCGGAACTTATTAGAAAATGTCTTAAAACACGAATCGTTGTTCGACGGGAAAAGGGATCCCATTGAAATTTATTCCTCCACTATCGCTCAGGGGATATATGCATCTGTAAAACGATTTGTCGTTATGCATTTTTCAACGAGAAAAATGTGAACAAGATAAGTCAAACCATCTCCATTTTATCTTCGTCAAAATTAAGCGACGGTTTATCGGGTGTCCATCTGCAAGAGCTTGTTTCGTGACGGCCGATATTTTTTGGTCCGGATGGTTAGCTAGATAATGTGATAATTTATTAACTGCTTTGGAATCTAATTTTGTTTTTTTCCGGCGAACAATTGCAGTGAAGTTTGCTTGGATTGCAGAACAATTGCAGTGAATTGGATCAATCCAATGGATTCCCGAATCCCCGATGACGATGGGCGAGTTGTCCATCGAAACGTTGGAAGGAGAAATGGAGGACCTGGCCCGGTGTGACACCGGAGAAAACTTCACTGCTTTGGAATCTTTCCTTGAGTTTTACTTCACATTTCCCCACGAAACGACGACACCAAAACGTATTTATTTTTCAAAATACCCAACGCAATACAAAAGGTTTCGTTCGGAGAGAAAAAGATAGCTAATTTTCAGAATGGATGGGTAACTCAAAAGAAAACCGTTGAGTGGGAAGAAGTTATATCTTTCAGAGTGAAGGGCTCACCTTCAGTTCATATTATTTGCATTGAACATTATGAGAGTCCTTATTTGGAAGTGCCATGGAATGCTGACAAGAAATGTTAAGTTGTCGCCTTAACTGTCAAAGGATTGGCTGCAGTAGAAGTTTTTGGGAAAACGAATTAGGGGAGAAGCACTCCCAGCAGAAAGTGGTTAGGATATAAGAGAACAGTAATGAGACTATTAAAGATGCAGAAATAAAGTTTCAACGAGTTTGATTTGAATAGTAAAATGATTCAAAGTGGAATCGGGAGACAAATTGCATCAATAATTTTCCTCTTTACATTTACGCTACTTCGCACAATATTTTTACTTTATAATCGTAGTTGAAGACTGGTCATCACGTTTTATGATGCTGAAAATAACTATTTCTCATCAAGTTGGAGCGAAATTCCAATTTAGTGAATGAATAACCGGAAAATGTCATTTGATCGTAACCAAGCGGTAGTAATAGCTAAAAGAAATTATTTCGTAGAAATGATTTGACTGATTAGGTAGTTTTTTCAGTAGTTTATAGTGAAACTACAAAAATGTTTTCCTTAATTGTGATCTTAGTGTTTTACTATTTCTATACAAATCCAATGTGAGTAAATTCCAGCTTACAGGCATGGAGAAAGGCATTAAATAATCTTAATGGAAACTAAGCGTGAGATTAAACGTGGACCAACGTTAATTGGAAAAATTACCATGTCTGCAGGTTAAATAAATGAAAAAAACTACCCCATGATTTCGTCGATTTTGAAATAAACCGAAAATTTTCGAACATGAATGTCCGTAAATATTTTACCAATGAGGCGATCAAGCGTTTTTTTTATTCGAACCATGAATGATGGGAGAATTCTTTTACTGCGTTGCAATTAATAGAGTAGAGAACTCACTCTTCCGCAATCAGATCTTGACCATATTTGAGACAATGAATGCACGTATATCTGAGGCAAACAGGAAACACTTTTCGAATTTCCTATTTCACTTTTGGACGGTATAAAGTCATTCAAGTCATTGAGGAAGTTATATTCTAGCCCATCTTCAAAGTTCTCAACGCACTGCAACTATTTCAACTCTCGTGGCTATACTCAGCGTCCAAAGATAAATGGAGAAGCGTTGAGGTCGTGAATGCGGACATCTCTCCACTCCTGATATCTTATCTCCCCACCACATTCACTCTGCCGTCACCTGTCTTTTGTCACTTTAAAGGAAATAACTATCAATATCTCTCTTTGAAAAGGCTGCTTTCAGGAAATGATGGGAAAAATATCCTTTGTAAGTTGAAGCACTGACGTATATCACCTTGAAACCGAGCGTCATCAACAGGTGGCTGCCGACTGCGCTCGGCAGCATCAACCTTGAAATCTCCGTTCTTCTCTTTTCCTTTGCTTAGCGGTCTCGAACCTTCACTAACGTCGGCACCAGATTCTCAGGCATTTGCATTTTGCGTCAGTTCTGGTTTCAAGCTTTCCTCTGTCACCAAGGATGCCGACACACAAAAAATATAAGGGGAGTCCAATCTGGGGATCTTGCCACGGGAAATTTTACAAGTGGTGAGTTATAAGTCTTTTAAGCATTTTGGAAGAGTCGTATGATCATCATAAGAACCCTGATAACAAAAATCGACAAGCCTGACACATTTTCTCCTCACACCCATAACGAACTTTCGAGAGGGCTCGGGCAACTTTAGGTCCCATGGAGTCGGCGCCACTGTCTGTCACCGGCGTCCTCCGAAAGTTCTAACAC